>NW_004444003.1:9258364-9293117 GCF_000243295.1 Trichechus manatus latirostris
CCTGAGGCAATCTCTTGAGATATAAAAGACAGAAGTGAGCAGTGAGACAGGGGGACCTCATACCGTCAAGAAAACAGTGCCAGGAGCAGAGCGCGTCCTTTGGACTGGGGTCCCTGCGCCGAGAAGCTCCTAGTCCGGGGGAACACTGATGAGAAGGCCAACAGAGAGAGAAAGACTTCCCCTGGAGCTGACCCCATGAAGTTGGACTTCCAGCCTACCTTGCTGTGAAGAAATAAATTTCTCTTTGTCAAAGCCATCCACTTGTGGCATTTCTGTTATAGCAGCACTAGATGACTAAGACAGTGTTGTTTTCTTTCATGTGGAGGCACATAAGATCTGGTTGTCTCTCTTTTTGTGATTTTAGCATCAGCTGATGCTGAATACCACCAACTCTTGTGTCTCTTAAGTCTTCAGTCAGTTTGATTGTCTGAAACTTGTCACCAATATTTTCCTCAGAAAGAAATCATAGGAACAATATTCCTTATGTTCTTGCATATTAATAAAATTGTGTGTGTCCTCCGTACTTTAAAGCCCATTTTCTTAAGGTATAAAATTCTTGGTTCACATTTTCTTCTCTTGTGAGTCTTAAATATATTCTCTATTTTTTCCTGGAATGAAGTTTTGCTGTCAAAAGTTTGATTATCTATTTTTCTCTTTTAAGTCACTTATTGTTGTTGTGAAGATTCCAAAGTGACTTTTTATTTCTTTTCTTCTCAAGTCCTATAATTTCACTAGAATATGCTTTGTCGTTGGTCATTTTTTGCTTGATATTTGAAGGCTTAGGGTAGTTTCAAATCCCCTTGCTTTAATTACAGCTTTAGATGTTCATTCTATTCCTTTATTTTGGTTATCTTTTTCAGGAACCTGTATGTTGGATCTTCTTTGCCTACTTTTTTTCCCGCAAATGCTTTTTATCTCTTTCTTCATTTATTTTTTTATTTTTCACTTTCTATTTATTTTAAAGCATTATCTGTTAGGTTTATTTTCTCCTGTGTTCCTCCTAGTTTAGTCTTTCTGATTTTTTCCTTTCCTAATTCTTTAGATGTCTCACTTCATTTCTGTGATTTTTAAATTCTTATTTATGTTTTTCTTTCATGTCTTTTACATTTTTAGTGTCTTTTAGCTTATTTTTATGTAGTAGTTTACACTTTTAATACTTTTTGTGAGTATGTGTTTCTTGTGTGGTTCCATTGTCTTTTAAGATTAAAGTTTGTTACTAATTCTCCTTGTCTTTAATATAATATTGTATGAGATTTGACCATAATATTTTTCTGTGACCATTTTTATGTGAAATTGGTTTCCTGGAACTTTTACAAGAAGGTGTGGTCTCAAATATATTTTCTAATTTTACTGAGCTCCTTTTCCTGTTGCTTGTTACGTAGCATTCATAAATCGGGTGTCTTCCTTCTTGAGATCTCCTGTTTCTTTCCCACACTCTACTTTTATCTGAACATTTTCTTTCATCTGCCTTCAGTGTACTTATTCTGCTCAATTTTTTATACCATTTCCTCATTTTGAAGCCATATTCTGGAAGCCCACCTTGGAAGATTATCTTTGAGAGTTCATGGGAGCTAGATTGTTACTATCACTTAAGACCTTGCACCATACCAATTGTATTCACTTCCTATTGCATTGACAAAAATCCTCCCTGTTTTAGCTGCTTATCTCATGTTGACCCATCATGCCTCTCAGTAAATAACTCTTGGCTGTTTGAGAGTCCTTTTCTTAGGTACATCACCCTCTAGTTTTCTCTGTACTGTCCCTCACAGATTTTGAAACCACCAGTCTTGTGGCAGCTGGTAGTTTTGTCTTGATCTGTTTATATTTTGAGGTTTGTGGGGATACCTAGTAACGTAGTTTTGTTTTACATGTTTTCCACAGGTTTTTGGTTTTGTTATCTAGTTGCTCTATGTGATGGAGTGTGGAGATCTGAAGAGGTTAAAATCTGTATGGTCATCATCATCATCATCTTTCCAAGATATCGTTTTGCTTTTCCAATTATTGTAAGAAGAAAATTAATGTAACCTGACATAAATCAATAATATTTAAAAAAATTCAGAACTCTTGAAAATGACTAGTGTTCTAAGTTACCCTTAAATACACTACTTTTATGTCTTTGGTCTGGAGTCCACAGCAGATAATTCAAATATCATACTGCACAGGCTTTGCACATTGATAATATTACAGAAAAAAACAGTCAAATGGCTGACCATAGGTATTATAAGTTTTCCCTCCTTTTCTTGCCTAAAGGCAATAAACACTAGTAAGAAGGACCATATAGTCTTCACAGAAAAAAAAAGTTTGTTTTTTTTTAATTTCTCTTACTCTATGAAAGTGGCAGCAGACCACCCTGTCAATAAAATTATTGCTTCCAATCTTCCTCACTTTCCTTGACTTGATATTGCTACAAATAGGAAGAAAGGAAGTAAGAGTGGGGAGCAGGAGTTGAAAAGAAGAGAAAGAGAACATGGAAGGGCTGAAAGCAAGAAAGTGATGAGAAAGGAAATAAGGTGGAAGGGGCGTGCCCACCCTTTTGCAAATTGCACCGTTCACCCTGAGGTTAGGTTGCTTATCAGATAAAATACAGCTGAAGTTGAATTTTCTCTGTGACTAACCTTTATGGGGATAGATCTTTGTGGGCTTAATTACTATTATTAATCAACTTGATTTTTTTTTTAAGTGTTAACATTTCCAACTCAAAATTTTCTCAGGCTTCAATGTACAAAATAGTTCCTTAATTAAAGAGATAGACAAGATGTGTGGGAGTTCACATGGCTTATTTAAGTCCAGCATATGGAATTTTATTATTCTTGTATTTTCTCAAACCAGTAACACTAGTCCATGATGAAAGAAATTTCCTGCATCGACTTTAGAAATAGTCATATTTTTAAAACACAGGGTATAATATTTGCATAAGAGAATTATTGTCCAAATATACTTGGCAACTTAGCACAGGGAATTCCTGGACTTAGCAGATGTAGCAAATTATATGTTTTAAAGCAATTATTTGTTCTGTTTTATGCACAAGGTAAATGTGTAGGTCATGTTCACCTAATGTTCAATGAAAATTCTAACCAATTAATGATAAGAAAATAACAATCTATCTGATTTTTGAATTTTCTTTAAGAACTGTAACATGTAAATAGATTAGTGTTTAACTAAAATTAAAGCAACTGTTCAATGTTAAATTAAATGATCTTAAGGAATGGTATGATTTTAAAAAAGGCCTTCTGAAAAGCAAGTCATGTGATAGTGATAAGATTGCTAGCATGACGGGTTAATGCACTAGATGGCACTAATTGTATGCCTTTTATGTATTATAAATTCAAATTTAGTGTGAAAAAATAGGAAGTACCTCACACTTGAAATGTTCTTATCAGGTATACTTTATGAAATTTCTTTGATATGCTATTTGTAATTTCTCATTACAGTTTTTCAGATCATCAGAAGAAAAAAAAAGAATTAATTATAGCCACTTTGATATGAAGTGAATTTCAAATTGAAAAGTATAATTCCAGGATATTTTCTAACCTAAAGAAACTAATTTACTCCAGGCAAGATGCAAAAAGTATTCTAGTACAGAAGGATTAAGTGATTCAATTCAAGTGAAAAGTTCTATACCAATTACATGGTTTTCCATGAACTTTACTTATCAAAAAAATTAAAGTCTCAGAAAATAAATAAATTCTTCAGATTTCCTAAACAAATTCTAAACCTTAGAGCATAAAGGAAATTCTGTACTCTACAAATTCTTTCCTTGTGGTTTTTAAGTGCACAAATGGGAAAAGGGGGAGGGAGAATAAAATCTTGTTATTTAAGGAACAATGCAAGGCTATAAACGAGATAATTTTTGAAGTAAGTAGTTTCCAATTAATTTACCTGACATTTAAAGACAAACTTAACCATTGTTTTGCTAAAAAATAAAGACGATAAACTCATTAATGCAATTAATGTGTGCCTACTCTATATAAAATATCAACACTACAGTTATTTAGAAAACCTGGTGGCATACTGGTTAAGAGCTACAGCTACTAACCAAAAGGTCGGCAGTTCGAATCCACCAGGTACTCCTTGGAAACTCTATGGGGCAATTCTACCCTGTTCTGTAGGGTCTCTATGAGTCAGAATTGACTCAACAACAGTGAGTTTGGGTTTTTGGTTTAGGCTTATTAAATATGATATAAATTATTTTAAATTTTCTATTACGCACAAACGGAAGTAGTACCTACTCAGGGTGCAGTTTTCTTTGACTAGTCTGGACATTGCCGTATTGTTGTTATTTTGTTAGGTGCCATAGAATCAATTTCAACTCACAGAAACCCATATGTCAGAGTAGAACTGTCCCACAGGGTTTTCTAAGCTGTAATCTTTATGAGAGCAGATCGCCCCATCTTTCTCCCCCAGAGCCCCTAGGTGAGGTTGAGCCACCAACCTTTCGGTTAGCAGTTGAGCGCTTAACCATTGCATCACCAGGGCTCCTTGGACGCTGCTGTAGTTGGTATAAATTATTAGTCTAATCCAATATTTCAGTTACTTCACTTTAGGAGTGGTTGAAGAGTCCCCTTAAACCCTAGACCATAAATTAATTATCTGAGAAAAATGAAAACACAATGATATGAAATATGAAATTATAAATAGGTAATAAAACACATGATGGGCACAAATGTACATGACTAAAATTCAGTGGGTTTTCCCCAACATTTTATTTCTTATTGGACACTGGTAAAGCCTGTAGCTCCATAGAGAGTTTTGTTAAATTTGTTCTGCACAAAAAATCCATTTTGGCTTTCTTTTTTTTCTTTTTTTTTTTAATTGTCAGGTGAGGCAATGGTGGTGCTGGTAATGTCCTGGTGGGGAGAGGAGTGATATTTTGGTGCTGCTGTTGGCGGTAGTGGAAAGGAAGGGAAAATGTGATGGTAGTGATGGCAGAAAGGGACAATGGAGATAGTGGTACGGAGAAATGAAATAGGTGGCCATAATTCGGATGATCATTCAACATTATTTTTCTGGATTAGAAACCTCCCATGATATGCTATTCTGACTCTGGTCAATGTTGCTTCCAAGTTTATCCACACTCATTCATCTTTAAAGTATAGGATTTTATTTTAATCATTTTTATTTTGCTATTGATGGGTCTATGCAAACAGGGATGTTCATTCCAATCACTGAAAACATTCTCTGTAAATGCATTCTTTTATGGGTTACAGAAGTGATGGAGTTTTAGAAAGTACTCTAGGTTTGAGTGCTACCTAGGAAATCCCTCCAATACTCAGAAAATGCTCTATTTCCTCTCCCACACTACCATATATCATGCTCATCCTTTTTCCATATTGCTACATTAAGTTGAGGTTAACTTCCCAAAATTTTCAGTAGAGCCGTATAATGCATCATTTTTTCCTATCATACAAAAATTATTTTATTTTTATCCTCTCTCAGAAATTAAAATTAATTATTTTAAAGAGAGATAAGCTAATTTATGTGAATTTGGAAATATTTAACTGTAAGAAATGGAAGCAATGTACTGACCTGCTCTTATAGATTTCTTCAGCAACATTTTTTTTTATTGTGCATTGAAAGCATGCACATTCACATTAAGGTAATTTTTAAAATTAGAATTTACAAAGCAAGTAAATAGGTTAATCACTCATATTACTAAGTATTTTTTTATTATTTAATAAAAGCCTTTAATGAATTTTTAATAATTTACCTTTTTTGTTCATTCACAGCATTACTGGTTAAACAGGAACATGCACAAAGAATTGTAATGTTCAAAAGATTTGTATATTAGATTGATGTTTCATGTATCTTTAGGAAGACTTCAATGCATACAAACAAACGCAGATTGTTATGGTTTAGGATGATGGTCAAGGAGGAAGCATTATCTGTCTTTATATATAACAATATTTCTATAGGAAGGTCATTTATTCAGATTAAAATAAAAGAAACACCTTCCTAACTATCAGTTTTTCTCTTCTATGCTGAACATGGTCCCTGGGTGGCACAAACGGTTGCACTCCACTACTAAATTAAAGGTTTGCATTTCGAAGCCACGCAGAGGTTCCATGGAAGAAAGATGTGGCGATCTAGTTCCACAGAGATTACTGTTGTTATTGTTAGGTGCCTTCAAGTCAGTTCTGACTCATAGTGACCCTATGTACAACAGAATGAAACACTGCCCAGTCCTGCACCATCCTCACTATTTTTGCTAAGTTTGAGCCCACTGTTGGCAACCACTGTGTCAATCCATCTTGTTCAGTCTTCTTCTTTTTCGCTGACCTTCTACTTTACCAAGCATGATGTCCTTCTCAAAGGACAGGTCCGTCCTAATAACATGTCCAAAGTAGGTGAGACAAGTCTCACCATACTTGCTTCTAAGGAGCATTCTGACTGTGTCTCTTCCAAGACAGATTTGTTTGTTCTTCTGGCAGTCTATAGTATATTCAATATTTTTCACCAACACCATAATTCAAAGGCATCAATTCTTCGGTTTTCCTTATTCATTGTCCAGCTTTCACACACATATGAAAACCAAGCCAAACCTGTTGCCGTCAAGTTGATTCCGACTCACAGCGACCCTATAGGACAGAGTAGAACTTGCCCCTAGGGTTTCCAAGGAACAGCTGGTGGATTTGAACTGCTGAGCTGTTGGTTATCAGCAGTAGCTCTCAACTGCTAGGCCATATGCCATATAAGGCCATTGAAAATACCATAGCGTGGGTCACATGCACCCTATGAAGCAGTTCTACTCTGTAACACACAAGGTCATCATGAGTGGGAATCAAATAGATAGCAATAGCCTTGGCTGGGTCTATGCTGGATGTTAAGAATAGGATCTTTATTAATGGAAAATGTCTCAGCCTTGGCTGATGCTAGCCAGGTCTTCTGCTTGGTCATCAACAGCTGGGCAAGAAATAAAGAAGATATCGTGAAAAATGGGGACGAGTCTTCAGGGGTCAGAGAGTGGGGAGTGGATGAACAAGTAGGAAATAACCTATCCTACATTCAAGACAATTATTTCTCAGACTGATTTTCACTTGCTTACCTTAAGGATAACAGAAAATAGATGAAAATATTCCATTCTTCTTTTGTTAAAAAATTTACCTGGCCCCTGTAGTATAAATCAAAAGCAGATACCCTTATTCAACATCTAGTATGTGGGAGGCACTTGATTTGTCCTTTATACTCTTTATCTCCATCTTTTTACAATATTCATGGGAGTTAGAAATCATTCATAGTTTATGAACGAGAGGCTTAAAGTCTTAAGGAGTTAAATAATAGAAAGGAATCTTTAGATACTCAAATGTCTGAAGGAAGAGAAACACTCAGAGTCTGTATTCATACTTTTAAATTTACAGGAGCTGAGGCTAGAGGACACTTCTGGAGTGGGCTGAGACTACATGCTAGGTTCAGGATTTGAATGTGGAACTGGACTAATAGCAGTAGTCAATGGGATTGATCATGGCAACATGGATTGCATATTACCTTAAGACTCCACTTTTCATTTTTAATAGCAAAAAAATATGCCCTAACAGGAAAAAGACAAGTGGGATAAATGAGAACTAGAATTGGAAGATGCCTTAGGGAACAATGGAGCTTACCAAAGCTCACATATAAAGACCATGTTATAACTATGGTAAATTAGCCCAGGTACTAAACTTTTACGTTACTCTCCTCAATGGAAATATATAGCTTAGGTAAAAATCCCTATACCTTTTCATTTAGTTTATTGATCTCACAGGGTAGTCGTGGAAGTGATACGGTTTGAAGACATAAAATTGAAAGGAGTTATAATCCAATGTTGTTTCTTTTGTTGTAGAAAAGCTGAACTGTAAAGAGCCATCACTTGATAAATTCTGAGTTCCTTATTAGTTTCTCAAAGCAAATTCTTGTGGCTACCTCAGGTCTACACAAAGCTACACACAATGTAGGACTGTTCCTAAGCTCCACTGGCCAAAAAAAAAAAAATCACTTCTGAAAAATTAGTCACTTCAAATTATTCTTTTTGTCACTTAAGGTATATATCATGAATAAATAACACATCAGTTGAAACTATGAAAAAGTCTATAGTCACTTTTATAATCTGTTTTTTCATGTGACTGAGATGTAGGAGGTTATATCCCAACCCTTCCAAACTACTTAAGAATAATCTATTAAAAAACTAGGAAATCACAAAACAAATACAACAATGTGACCTTCTAGCACAAATTAATAATACAATATTGCTACATAGTCAGCTAAACCTGATTCTATGTGCAAATAAGGATAGTTTGTAATTAGCAGATTAATCATTTAGAAATGATTGTTGCTTAAGTATTTTTTGATAGTGGAAAGCTTATTGTTTTTTGAAGTCGACATTCCAATTTGAATTTTTTCTATTGAAATGTTTAGCCAGCTCTCTTAGTAGACCATGCTAAGATTACTTTTAAACTAGTTCACATCCAGTGTACCACACATTTCAAATTAATAATACCAAATTACCAAGAACTTACTTGTTTGTATTATGAGTAGAAAGAGTGAGTCAGGATTAATAAGAAGCTAACTAGTGTAGGGGTTAACACAGCATAACAGAATCAAAGGCTGAAAGAGCTCTTGATCTTAATATGTGGACCTGCCCTACCAGCCCTGGGAGAATGATTATTCAATCTTTAATTGACAGCAAACTTGCTATAGCTTTATTCAGTCCATTAATTCAGACTTCCTTTCCTATACTTCTTTTTCCACTCATCATTTTTTTAATTCAGTGAGAAAACAATGCTATTTCTTGTGTAATTGGTTTATAGGTGCTAAATTTCAGCTGCAACTACATGTGCCAAATATGACTCATATGTTATTGAGATGAGAAATGATATTGATATATATATAGAAAAACTGAATTATTTAATGATAATAACTGCAATAAGGAAATAAATATAAAAATCTTCATTGGGATATAATCCAATTTATGAAATAACATGTGAATAAAGAAAGATATGCTTAAACATGAGCAATGCCAATAATGATTAACATAATAATGGGGTTTCAAGAGAATTTATTTCCTTTTATACTTTTATGTACTTTCGGAAAATTTTACAGTAAGCATGTGTCATTTATATAATCAGAAAAACAATGGATACAATTATGGTGTTTTATATAAGAAAGAATAAACAGTTATAATTAACATCGTATCATTTAATATTTTAATTTTACACTGTCTTAAATTATTGTTGTTCTGAGTTGTAATCATTTTCCTATTACAGTGTTACATATCAACATATTGCATATTTCCTGCTGTGACTTATATTAAAAACCACTCAATTAAAAACTTTGCTGATTGTTGTAGTGTCATTGGAAGTGTCATGTTAGATTTCACAATTAGATAATTTATTTAATTGGAGGGCAATGCTCTTTATTCTCTCAAAACTTCTTTTCTTGCAAATACACCTCATGCTGTACCTCATGGCTGAGCTACGTCTTTGTGGCTTCTATAATACTTCAGAATCTAGTCCAAATAATTTACTATTAAATTGTTTATAGTCTGGAAGTAAATCTCTTTTTCTCACATGTTTGTCTTTTCTTCTCATATAAAATGTATTTTTTAAGCAGTTACCACATTAAAATCACCTACCTACCACCATGATCTTAAGCAATTTGTTAGTTTAATTAATATACTAATAGTCCTGGGATCTTTTTCCGTATTTTATTTCGATTTCTTTGGCACACAAAAAGTAAACTATACAAAAATATGCTTCGTGACATTCCTGGTTTCTTTTTTTTTTTCCTTCTCTTTCTTTCTTGAGTGGCCTCCATCTTTCCTCTCCTCTCTTCCCCTTCCCTTTCCTCCTTCCCCTCCCCTCTTCTCTCCTCCCCTGTCCTCTTACTTTCCTCTTCTTCAGTTCAACCCCTCTGGAAGTGAGGAGACTTTATCAGAAACGCATTATACAGCAGGTAGGGAGACACGCACACATCATCTCCATCTCTCCCTGGATTATTGATAAAGCCCCTAACAGGCCTCTCTGCTCTCAGTGTTGCTTTCCTAGAGCCCATTCTCATTAGAGCAGCCAGAGTAATCCTTTAAACAAAGGCTCAGTAAATGACGGCCCGTGGGACAAATCCAGCATGTCACCGATTTTTGTCAATTAAGTTTTATTAGGAACCACACTCCCTCATGTATATGTTGTCTATGGTTGCTTTCACACTACAGTGGTAGAGTTAAGTAGTTGTGACAGGGACCACATGGCTCACACAGCCTAAATATTTACTATCTGGCCCTTTCCAGAAAATGTTTTCTTGTGCCTTAAGCTATAAATTGTGATCAGTGTCTCTTCCTCTCAAATACGTGCACTGGCTTTCAATGCTATTCAGAGTAAAAGCCAAAGTCTTTACAATGGCTTACTTGGCCCTATATGAAATATCTTGCCTTACAACTCTAAACTCATCTTCTAGTTACTCCCTTCCCTCACTCCACTTCAGCTACAAACATCTCCTTGAACACATAAAGTAAGCTCCCACTATAGGGGCTTTTTATTGGCTGTTCCTTCTGCATGGAATCCCCTAGATTTCTACACAGCTAACATCCTCACCTTTGCCGTGTGTTTGTTCCAATGTCACTTTCTAAATGAGCACCATCCTGGACATACAATTTAGAATCTTTTCCCCCATACCCCTCCTTCCAATGTGCCTTACCGTGCTATCTATCTATCTGTCTGACTGTCTGTCTATCAATCTAGCTATCATCTATCTATGAGTCTATCTAATCTACTATTTTTCCTCCACTTCTTACTGCATCATATTTATTTATTTATTTTTACTTGTAAATTTACTTCTTCATTATCTTCCTTCTCCCACTAAAACATAAGTTCCTTGAGGGTATACATTTTTGACTGTTTTATTTCTCAGTGTACCCCAAGTGGTTAGACCAGTGTCTGAAACACGGTAGGCACCCAATACAAATATGGTGAATAAATGAACATCTGCACACACAGGGCTGGAAATCAGAACTATTTTCTAGTGCTAACTCGAGCATTAACTAAATCTGCCAGCTTGGGAAAACAAATTAACATCCTAGGGCTCTGGTTTCCTTATTTATTATGTAAAACAGAGAGAGTTGGTAAGTTTCTTTCTAGCCCTCAAATTCATTGATTTTCTGACCATCAGTCAAATATAAATGCCCCACGATTTAGGAATCTGTGTGAGAAAAAAATAGAGTTCTGAATTTCTGAGTCTATTTTACAGAAATATAGCTATGATGATGAAAGAAAAATTCCAAATAAAACAATTGTTTCAATAAATGTACAATGTTATTTCTGGATGAATAATAACAACCCACGTTTGTTTCAGTTGCTTGTTTGTCTGGAAACTGATCATTTCTACTGATGAGGAAAAACGTATGTTTATTTGGTGGAAGGAAAGATGGCCCGCTAACTATTTCTTCAAGCATTTCTACAGGCTACTTGCCACTTACCTTATTTTATTTACTATTAGTTTGCCTTTGGTAGAATGATCAGATAGGTTTTAATTAACTTTTTTAATGCCTTGGAAAACACTCTTTTTTTTGCACAAAGTCATTAATGTATAAAGTACCATATTAAAACTTGCATACACGTTTCACATCTTTAATTAAAAACAACAAAATATAGGCTCTTCAATATGGTTTAAAATTGGCAAAACATGTTACACTAAGATTCTATCATTTTATCAGTTATAGTCCATAAGATTATTTTAATTCATTCAGTAAATATTTAACTAAATGCTCACTATGCGTAAGGCACAGTGTTTTGTTCTGGGAATGCAATAGTGAACTTACATATCATCCAAAGCATATAGAGCATCTCTTTCTCAGTGTAAGAGGAAGCCTACCACTCAGGAGCTGCTCTTAATTTGCTCCTTAGTAATGAATCTTTGTCATATTCCCAAATAATTAATATTATAATTAAACTAGAAGGGACTATAACAATAGTCTTGGTATATTTCTAATTATTCAGATCAGGAAACGTTGGCCCAGTTAATCAGTGTGATTTTTCCAAGGTCATGTATTTAATTGTTGTTGTGTGTGCTGATGAGTCGATTCCAACTCATAGTGTCCCTATAGGACAGAGTACAACTGCCCGATAGAGCTTCCAAGGCTGTAATCTTTATGGAAGCCGACTGCCACAACTTTCTCCCATGTAGCAGCTGGTGGGTTCGAACCATCTACCTTTCAGTTAGCAGCCCAGTGCTGAACCATGCACCACCAGGGCTCCTTACATTTTTAATTAGTGCTGCACAAAGAACTAGCACATAGAAATCCTACACTCGAGTCAATGGCAAAACTGCTTCTTCTCAAGGGACTGGATATTGGATATAATATCTGTACATAAATCGTGTGTTTGTTCTCATGTGCAAAGAATTATAAGTTATATGTACAGTAAGTTCTGTTTTTTTCATTACTTATTTTTTACAACTTTGTCTTTAGTCTTCCTCACAGGTGTGGTAAAAGCCTACATCATATAATTCTGCTCTTCTTATTTGGAACGTTGAGCTGACGCAAAGTTAGAATGTAAATATGACTTTCAAAAAAGCACATTTTCTTTGCAGGTCACAAATTACATTGTGAAAATGGCCATGTAAAAAAGTGATTTACTAATGGCATGGCAATAATGATAAACCTTCTTGCTTTGCAGTACAGAGAGGCTTGACATGTTTTCGCTTACCAATATCGACTGATATGACTAGGAAAGGCTATGGAGTCTGTATTGGCGATTTATTGACACCCATATCATATTCCAAACTTTAAAATGTCACCTGTGTGATTGCTAGAAACTCATTGCAATCAAAATAATTCCTAGTAAATTTGGAAACAGTTAATTTCCCAGGGTTTTCTGCTAAAAATAACGTTTGAATCCCCAGTGTTCCAGTTCTGCTAACAGAATCTTCCATCCCCTAACGCATCTCACCACCTGCCTCTAACTTCATAGTTCTAATACTTCTTATGGTTCCTTTATCTCTCCATTTAAAAAAGAAAAAAATCATGCATACTAAGGAACACCATCAAAAGAAGTGTAAAACCTAGATACCTAACAATGAATCTCTTTAAAAATCTGTAGCACCCTTCAACTTCATATGAACTGTTGTAGAGCATGATTATCTGCACATTGCTGTCATCTGAACAGAACTCCAAAATACTTAGTTTTGAGGAAAAAAAATGCCATTTGTCGAAAACCTGTTTACTCATGAAAAGCAATTGTGGTCAGACATATTTAGCTTATTTTACTGGCTTCATCTTGAAGTTCTGTAAATATTTATAGTGAGTTTAAATACATGTAAATACTGTACACCGCTTTAGCAGTTTAATGGGATTCATTTATAGGACCTGTAGAAAAAAAAATGGACTTGGTTTCCACAGTTTAAAGAACTAAAAGATATTTTTCATTTATTTTCAAATGTGTATGTTTCAGAATGGTAAGGTCCACACAGAAAGCAAATGTGTGCAAGTCCCTGTGTTGAATGTGCTTTGATGGACAGTTGGAGCTGGAGGCATTTGAATGTTTGAATGAGTACAAAATTGGCAACTTGGAATCTGGGTAGAGATAACTTCCCTGTCCTTGTCATTTTAATGAGAAAAAAACAGCACTGAGTTTTTGACCATAATTGTCAATTTTTTCACTTCATTTTGCCTTTATAAAACAGTCTTCAAGAGTATATCCATACATGAACACACTAACACACACATATAAGAATATACATAATTTTTGAACAAATTGTGATAAAACCTCTTGATCAGTAATTTGAGAAATACTTTAGTTTGAGAATTATTTTAAACTAATCAAAATCAGTATACTTGGTTAACGTTTTAAGACGAGCTTTGTAGTCCCAGTTTTCTCTGTGTATGATATATACTGTCCATATGTAATAATAAGATGAAAAAAGTTTCATTTTATGCAGAACTTTTTGGTCAATAAGGTGCTTTTATATGCAATATGGAGCCCTGATAGTGCAGTGATAAGTTCTGGACTGCTAACCAAAAGGTTTGAACCCACCAGCTACTCCATGAGAGAAAGATGTGGCAGTCTGCTTTGGTAAAAATTTACAGCCTTGGAAACCCTATGGGGCAGTTCTACTCTGTCCTATAGAGAAGCTATGAGTCAGAATCAACTCATCAGCAATGGGTTTGGTTTGGTAATGCAATATATTACTCAATCCTTGCAAGAAAAAATACAATTAGTAATATTATCCCCAGTTTATAGATGAGAAAAGAAGGCCTAAATAAGTTAAAGAATTTTCTGAAGATTATACATCTAGAACATAGTAATATAGCTACTAATTCTGATTTTAAGTCCAGTACATAGTCTATTTCTTCCCAGTTTCTTGATCCTCAAAGATATTTTAAGAGAGAAAGGTTTGGAGGAATGTAAAAGTATTGGCTACATGAACTTTTGCTATGATGAAGTAGACGAGTTGCAACAATGAAAATTTTGTTGAGGGAACTCCTACACATCAGCTGTTATGCTACCTGCATATGTAAATAAGGTACAGAGTCTTTAACATCAGGTTGCTCAAAATCCATGGGAAAAACAATGAGTTCACAATAAATAATAATACAATTAATAAATGCTAAATTAGCATCATAAAAAAAGTACAGAAACACAGAGAAGGTAGAAATTAATCTGGCCTGAGGATGTTAGGGGAAGTAAGCTGGGATGTTAAAGCTCTAAGGTTTTTCTGGACAACATATACAATATTAGATTACGAAGTAGGAATCTACAATGATAGCATTAATCTGATCATTAACCTGATCTGTTTATACAGAGTATTTCTAAATAAATTATCCAGTGACTTGTCAATTCAGTATAGTAATCGAATTTTAATATCCTTCAACCAGAAAGAACTTTTATCACACTTTTTGTAGACAGTCAAGACATTTATCGATTGAACTGAATCTGAATTATCCCTGCAAAACATTTAATGTTTTTCTGTGCCTACTCCTTGATAGACTGATGTGTGTGTGTGTGTGTGTGTGTGTGTGTGCATGCACACGTGTGTGTGTGTATGAGAGAGAGATAATGCAAAGAATCGTAGAAGTTTTTTCTAATCTAATGGAAACTTTGGTCCAAAACCGACCCTTCTTTATTATCAAATAAATTAATTTCATTTTTATGGTGCGTAGTCAGCATATTTTAATAGACTATGACTTGAAACTCAATTGAAAACCTAGGTGTTGCAGTATTCAGGACCCCCATGTCTACAAAAGGCAAGGTTAAATTTAAATGGGTTGTCAGCACAACAGAATGGGGTCCCAGTGGGCTCTGTGGGTGGCTTCTAACACTTTCTAACATGCACAAGATAGACTCTGCTCTTGTCCACAGCTCCAGACATTCGAAACACTGCATTTTCTCTGTCAGTCCTATTGTGCCAAGTTAAAACTGAAAGACACTATTTATTTTAAAAGGTTGATAATGACCTGAGTCAGGGGAGTGCTTTCCAATGATAAATACCCTTGAAAAATGCCATTTCCCCAGTTGCCATTTTTGCCTTTTCATTATTACATAATAGCAAGCATATACTTGAGAAAGAAAATGGCTAGGTGTTTGTAATATATGTCACTCAATGTTTTCATTCCAATCATGGTGTGGAATGTTTAATTTCTAAAGTCTAAGTGCTTAATGACTACTGGTTATTTTCTCTTCTCTACAAACATTACCTGTTTCAGTTGCAGTTCATGGAATTCTGCTCATACAATAAACAGTAATATGTGAAACCCCCGAGGGTATTCTCCCTTTCTTGGTTGAACAGATAATTTCTAAGTTATTTTTTCACTTAAAGGTAATGGGATTTTATTTGGATACGAAGGCTGCCATGTTTGAGTTAAATCATTTTAATTGCAGTTAGAATTCTATAATAACGCCTTCTAGCTAAGGATGTTCTTTATCTCAATACTCATCCCTTCAAAATGTCTTCAGAGTTATTTCACTGAAGTACTGTTTAAGAAAATATTACTTTAGTGGAGAGAAGACTACCCTTCAGAAAAGATAACTTTTAAGCAAGACTGGGGGAAACTAAAATTGTAGAACCATATGGAGTAACATATACTTACTTAGATATTAATCCTGTTCTTGAATACAAAACCCAATCCGTGCCATCGAGTCAGTTCTGACTCATAGCAACCCTATAGGGTGGAGTAGAACTGCTCCATAGGGATCCAAGGAATGGTTGGGGGATTAGAACTGCTGACCTTTTGGTTAGCAGCCGATCTCTTAATCACTGTGCCACCAGGGTTCCATTCTTGAATACACTGGTCTTTAATTCAGTAAACTATGCAAGCATATCTTATTCTATAAAATGTACGTTTGCTAAAACACTGTCAGTAAATAGGCATTTCAATTTAAAATTTTTGAATTGAAAAAAATCACCTATTTTAGAAATATCAAGATGGTTCCTTCAGTAACTGAGAGAATTCCTTTATATTAATTTCTGCCAAATTTATTATCTTAAATTTTAAGTTTTTCCCTGCGTTAAATTTTCTGTACATGGGAAATTACTTCTTCTATATCTGAGTGTTAAAAAATGAAGTATTTAATTTGTATTATTAAGTATAAAATTAAACAGTATTAATTAGACTTGTTCTGCCACTTTTCTGGTATGGCTAGTTTAGAAGATGATGTTTAGTCTCATCTCACCGTGCTGTAATAAAAGAAATCCCAAATTCTAATGTTGAGAAAGCATCATTTCTTTCATTCCCAGAAAAAACAAGATAGTGGCTCATAAGGTGAAATGTATTTATTTACCTAAGATCGTCCACAAAAGCCCCCAGAAATATTTATTTCTTTTTCAACTACAGGTGTGATAAAATTGTCGAGCAAGGTAGAATAAGAAAGGGACGTTAAATTTGAACTGATATATGTAGAGAAATACATGGTAACTAAAACACTTATAATCAGTAGTGGCTTTATCCTAGAACTAGCCTGTGGCTCAGCAAGTAAGATGGAGTTTTACTTTAGAAAAGAAAACTTTCTGTTTTAGCTAAGAGATTAAACACACATACATCTATGGCCTCAATGAAAAATAACTTTCAGAAATGCAGTCTTTCTTTGTTCAGAGCAAAGATTTTTGCTCTAAGTCACAGCTCATCCTAATTGTACTTTTCACTATCTAGAGGTTTGCTCTTCAATAGTAACAGCCCCTAATAAAAGATGAAGTCTAAAAGATGATACTTAAAAACACATTTAATAAAACTAAGAGTGTGCTGTTGTTAAAGGAGCTATTTGATAAACAGAGCACAGTGAATGTTCACCTCAGGAAGTAGCTGGAAGGGCTTTTTTAGCTCATTATCTGATATTGAGTCTAGAAGGATTAATGCAAACGTTCTGGTATGTCATGTACATTTTTGATTGCAGTGATTAGAACCATGATTAAATGACCCCACACAAAGCACTAGGCAGAAAAACAGAGCTTACTCTCTGACTTACATTTCATCTGTTGTTGAGATTTCTGTGCTTTAAAATGTGGCATGGCTATCTTACAAATATTTTTTAGTTGTCTGAAACATTACCGACAATAATGCATTTATATATTGCAAGTATTTTTGAGTATTTTACTTTCATATACTCAACTATGTAATTCTCTTGGCATGCCATAATGAAAACATGACTTAGTAGTAAAATGCATAAATTGAGATGTTTGTAAAGGATACAAATAGCTTGAAACTGTATTCTCTAGGGATATTTTGAAATAAGATGGAAAGGAATACTTACTGTAATGAAAAAAATGATTGAAAAAAATTTAGTAGAAAATGTTGTCAGTTCACTCTAATATGTTGTTTCTGTTAGTTGCTGTTTAGTCATTTCCAACTCATGTATGCAAAGTAGAACTGCTCCATGGGAGTTCATGGCTGTGACATTTTGGAAGTAGATTGCCAGGTGTTACTTCCAAGGTGCGTCTAGGTGGGTTTGAACCAGCAACCTTTTGGTAAATAGTCAAATGTTTAACTGTTTGCACCACCTAGGGACTCCCTCACTGTAATATATTTTGCGTATATTAACTAAAATGAAATTATAAGAGTAATGGACTTTACAACAAACATAAATATTAATAATGCACAATGTTATTTTTATTATTTGGTTTGATTTCCATTAAATAGGTTTAAAGATACATATATATGGACTTATTAATTAATTTACCTTCTAATATGGTTGGCCATATTCTATGGTACCTTTGTTTTTTAGGATTTAGGGAACACATCTTAATCCATGTTAGATAGAAAATTTATTATAATTGAGTTTTACAATATTTTTGCTATTCAGAGATAAATATTTAACTTAATGAATATAGGTTTTGGTAGTATTTGCTATAATTTGGATTGAGGGAAAGGAACCGTAATAAGTTAAGACCATTATGATGCTGCATAATTTTAAAAATTTTAATAATTTTATTTGTTATTTCTTACTTCAGCCTTGTTAGATTATGTTTGTTTAGAAACTACAGTGTATGGTTCAGAAGATGATAACACTGCTCTATGGATAATGAATTACAGCTGGATAAGAGTTGAAACATAAGTGTTAGGATGATGGTATCTTGCAGTAGGTGGAGATTTGAATGGAGTTTGACAATATCAATAGAATTTGCTTATAGACTGAAAAGAGAAGAATTAAGGAAGACTCTTTTATTTCTTCTTGGTTACTTGGGTTGATGTCAATTCCTTTCTCTGAGAAAGGAGAAGATGTTGAAAGAAAAAAATTTAGGGCAGCGGGTGAGAAAAGGAATCTTGGTGGTACGATGGTTAAGAGGCTGGCTGCTAACCAAAAGTTTGGAAGTTCAAATATAGCAGTTCCTCCTTGGAAACCCTATAGGGCAGTTGTGTTCTATAGGGTTGCTATGAATTGGAATTGACTTGATGGCAATGGGTTTGATTTTTTTTGGTTTTGGATGAGAAAAAGCAAGAATTTCATTACAGATATGCTAAGTTAAACACCTGTCTTACCTAGTTTTGGTTCCCAGGAAGCACAAACTAAGATGGAGATTCTTACGAAAATGCTCTTTTAAAGTAATCTCAAGAGGAACCTCAAAGAACATAAGGAAAGCAGGATAGGGAAATGGAAGTAAATGAGCAAGGATGTGGTTTTCAGTTGTCATCAAACTTCAGTAGAGTCCCACGAGTTGCTCTAACATATGATTTATGCCCCTGAATTAGTCCTATCTTGAGACAAAGGAGCCATATTTGTCAGTCATTGACTGTAGGCTATCCTTGTGGAGATGCTTAACGTTCAGGGCTTCCATTATCCTCTTAGTATAACAATGGTTAAATGAATCATGATATGTCTACATACAAGGAAATATTATGCAGCCTTTACAAGAGAGTTTCAACATACATCTGTGGATAGAAATCTGACTGAAGAAGGCTAAAAAGAGAATGGCAGAGTAGGTAGAAACAGATACCATAAAAAATATATTAAAAATTTTGTGATGAATTAACAAACAAACAAAACCCATTTCCATCAAGTTAATTCTGACCCATGGCAATCCCACGTGTTATGGAGTAGAACTGAGCTCCATAGGGTTTTCTTGGTTGTTATCTTTACAGAAGCAGATCATCAGGCATTTCTTCCATTTATAAAGAGAGATAAATTGGAATTATCTGGAGAAAAAAAAAATGGTGTTATTAAGACTTGTGTCATAAGTGGGATAGTGACCAAAACCTGTTGCTGTCGGGTTGATTCTGACTCAAAGTGACCCTATAGGACAGAGCAGAACTGCCCCATAGGGTTTCCAAGGAGCACATAGTGGATTCAAACTGCCAATATCTAGTCTAAAAACTTTAGAGTTCATCAATTGACTGTCTCAGTGAAGTCAAAGTAAGTTGAAGTGGTAGTGCTAATTAGAATGAATATCTGGGAGAATGGGAGGTGTTGGTCAGACTTGGGGATGCTTGAAATCAAGATTTCAAAAATAGTGCTCACAAAAACAAGTATAGAACTATAGGAGACTATTAATAAGTAAAATGATCCTTAGAGTTGAGGAGCCTGATATGTTGATGAATTATCTACGTGGAGGCTGAAATCACCAAAAATGGTATGAAGACAGGAATAAAGAACAAGACTGTGAACAAGGGTTCAACATATCAGTAAATGTGTAGAAGTGGCTGGTGGTAGGTAAAGACAGCAACAATGAAAGATAATGAGAGGTCAAGTCTGATGACATGAGGTAGAACTTTTGAAAAAAAAACATAAAAAAGATATTTTGGAAGTGCAAATGAAGAACACTTATCCCATCGCAGCCCCTGATAGAGCATGAGAATAAACATCTAGGTGACCTGGGAGGCTTGGCATTTTATGTTTGACTGAGACAGTTTTTTGTAAGAGGCATAGAAAGATTATTTCTAATAAGTTTATAAATAAAGGTCAGTTATCAGTTTAAACTGTAAATTATGAGACTACTTTGCCATTGCTTTCACCTGCAGTTAACAAATGTTTACCTCTAGGTCTGACATCTCTCTTGAATTCCATGTGGTAGTAGGATACAGTTGATACCCTATCCAGATTTCCTTTACCAGGACAATGCATCCATATCTCAATGGTTGTGAGCATTGCCTGCTAATGGCTCAGAGCTGCCACTATTAGAGGTACTTATTTACTTCTAGTTTGTTTGTTTGCTTTTCAAATATAATTAAATTAAATGTTCTTATATATATCGGCGTACGCGTCTATTTCTGAGCTATCATTGTGAGCATGGTGATTGGTTATGTATGATTTGTACACATATCTCTTTTTTCATTTGGAAGGATTATGAAGAAATTAATCTGAACCTTATGCACTGAAAGCGAGGAGAAGTGATTATCAAAAGTAAAATTCAGTCACTGTAATTAAAAGAATACATGATCAACAGCCAAAATACCACAGAACTAGACATCTATTTCTGGCCAAGGTGGAGAAACAGAGTATGGGCTTACCCTCCCACATGAAGTAAACAGACAGACAAAATAAATAAAATATAAATATCAGATAAAAAGTACAATAATCCATAAAAGTTGGGAAACAAATGAGGTGAGCACCAGCCTATTACCTTGAGAGAGTTTCTGGTCTGTGTCACAGTGAGAAGGAAGCCAGGTAGAGCCTAGTGGAGTCTCCAAGTTGAGAAGATTTTGCTAAGTCTCCAGTGAAAACAAGTTGGCTAGAGTTTGTGGGACAGAGTACTGAAGAAAAGAAAGCTGCACCGAAAGAGAAAACTGGAGGCCTGTACAGGATCCCGTTCGCATATTCAGCAGAAGGCTGATAAGCACGTTTGTGTGCGGAAAATACCCAAGGCCAAGGAAAGAAAAGCTTAGAAGGAACCCTTCCCAAAGCTCACACAGCGCTGAGAATATTGCCTATTTCATGGATTTACACATGCATGCATGCATGCATTCATAAATAAATAAATAATAAAAGAAGACCACTGAAAATATTAAATATATGGGTTAATATATAATATTTTTTGTTACATAACTCTATTAAAATATAATTGACTGCTTAAAGTAAAATAATAATGTATTATGTGGCTTATAAACCTATATATAATAAAATGTATGCAATAACATAAAACAAACAGGAAAGGAGAAATAGAAGAACATTATATGAAGTTTCTTATATACATAAATCATACCAACTGCAACAGGATTGGTTTTTAGTTTATATACTTAAGGCAGACTATCAAGTTAAAAATGTACACAACTAACCCTAAAGCAATTACTAAACTCACAAAACTAAATTATAACTAATCAGACCAAAGGAAGATATATTGGAGTCATAATAAATATTTAATCCCCCAAAAAAGGTAGAAAAAGAAAAAACAGAAGATATAGTACCAAAAAAAAAAAAAGCCAGATGATAGACAAAAGCCTAACCATATCAATAATCACATTAAATGTAAATGGTCTAAAACACCTAATTAAATGACAGTAATCTTTACACTGGATTAAAAAAAAAAAAAAAAAAAACAAAAAACCCAAGACCTGACTATAAGCTGCCTACAAGAAACCCACTTTAAGTATAAAAATCAAAAGTAAATGGATGGAAAAAGTTACATCATGTCAACACTAATCAAAATAATGCTAGAGTGGCTATATCTGACAAAGCAAATTTCACAGGAAAGACTATTACTATGGATGAAAAACTCATTTTACTATAGCAGGGCAAATTCGTCTGAAGGACATAATAATATTAAATTTATACACCTAGTAATGGAGCTTCAAAATAAATGAAGAAAAAAAAATAGAACTGCAAATAGAACGATTCAAAATTATAGTTAGATATTTCAATACTCCTCATTCAATAACTGTTAGAATGAGTAGCCAGAAAATAAGTAAGGATATAAAAGACTTGAACAACACTATCAAGCAACCTGACATAACTGATATATATATATATTTTATTGTTGTGCTTTAAGTGAAAGTTTACAGTTCAAGTTAGTTTCTCATACAAAAATTTATACACACATTGTTATGTGACCCTAGTTGCTCTTCCTATACTGTGACAGCACACTCTTCCTCTCCACCCCAGATTTTCCATGTCCATTCAACCAGGCCCTGACACTCTCTGCTTTCTCATCTCACCTCTGGACAGGAGCTGCCCATTTAGTCTCATGTATCTGCCTCAGCTAAGAAGCACACTCTTCACAAGTATCATTTTATGTCCCATAGTCTGAAGAGTTGGCCTTGGGAATGGTTTTAGTTTTGGACTAACAGAGAGTCCAGGGCCATGTCTTCCAGGGTCCCTCCAGTCTCAATCAAACCACTAAGTCTGGTCTTTTTACTTGAATTTGAGTTCTGCACCCCACTTTTCTCCTGCTCCATCGGGGACTCTCTGTTGTGTTCCCTATCAGGGCTGTCATTGGTGGTAGCCAAGCACCATCTAGTTCTTCTGGTCTCAGGCTGATGAAGTCTCTAGTTTATATGGCCTTTTCTGTATCTTGAGCTAATACTTTCCTTGTGTCTCTGAAATAACTGATATTAACAGAAGACTTCACCCAACAAGAGCAGAATATATATTATTTTTAATTACATATGGAATATTCACCAAGTGCGGTACTATGGATGGCTTTTATATTGCTATGATCTTGTAACTCTCACCAAATGATCGGGTGGGACAATACAAATAAGGTGTTTGTGGCCCACCGAGAGGATTGAACAGCTTGCTAATAATGTAAATAAGGTGCATGGCAACCTTGTGGGGGTGGGACCATGTAAATAAGCTGTATGGAATCCTAACAAGGGGATTAGTTAGTTTTGCCACCCCACTAGGTTTAAAATGAGCCATCCCAAAGGTGGAAAGGGGTGACTTCTCTACCACCAAGGAAAAAGAGCTGGGAGTGGAGCACGTACTTTGGACATGGGGTCATTGCACTGAGAACCTTCTAGATCCAGGAGACAGACATTTGTAACACCAAAGACAGTGCAAGACAGTGAGAAGTGGTGGCAAGCGACACAGAGAACTGGCAGCAGCAGAAACAGGAGACGAGCAGAATACGGCCTGGTGGACTTCCTGGCCTATGGAGCAAGAAAGCTGAGCACCTTTGGGCAGGAGGCTTACTGGTGGAGCGCAGTACCTCCAGGCACTTGGTGGAGCTAGGTTTGCCAACCCAGAGAGCTAGAGAGCTGAGCGCCTTTGGGCTGAGTCTTACTAGCAGAATAGGGTGTCTCTGGGCACTTGTTGGTGGAGCTAAAGAGTTTTCTCACACTTGCCTGAGCAAGGCAGAGGCTGGGCTGGCCCAAGTGGTCCAAGAGGCCCAAGGGATCAAAGGACCAAGGGCCAAGAGGCTGAAGGCCAGGGAGAGGCCTGTCTGTGGGCATAGTCGAGAAGCTGTCCTTACCGAAGAACTGTATCCTCAGTCAGTGCTGATCCTGAATGGTAACGTTACTTCTCTAATAAACTCCATAATCATGAATATTTTCTGTGAGTTCTGTGTGACCACTGCAATGAATTATCAAACCCAGCAGAGAAGTGGAGAGTGCCATGGGAGGGACAGCTGGTGTCAGAATTGGTAAAAAGTTTGGAGAGAGGAGGTATGGAATCAGCCTTGGGCTTTTGATCCTGATAATGATTCACTCTCTTTCTCTTTGTAAAGTTAGACGAGGAGGACCTCTCACGCCCCCATCATGCCACCATTTTTACACGAAGATACACCATATTCTGAGAGCTGTGGGGACGATGGTCTCAGGGAACATCTAGCTCAATTGGCATAAGACAGTTTACAAAGAAAATGTTCTACATTCTACCTTGGTGAGTAGCTTCTGGGGTCTTAAAAGTCTGTGAGCAGCCATCTAAGATACTCCACTGGTCTCACCCCTTTGGCAGCAAAGGAGAATAAAGAAAACAAGACACAAGGAAAAATTAGTCCAAAGGGTTAACGGTCCACAACTACTACGGCCTCCACCAGACTGAGTCCAGTTCAACTAGATAGTGCCCGCCTACCACCACTGACTGCTCTGACTGGGATCACAACAGAGGGCTCCAGACAGAGGTGGAGAAAAATGTAGAACAAAATTCTAACTCACAAAAAAAGCAGACTTACTGGCTGACAGAGACGGGAGAAACCCCGAGAGTATGGCCCCTGGACACCTTTTCAGCTCAGAAATGAAGTCACTCCCAAGGTCCACCCTTCAGCCAAAGATTAGACAGCCCCATAAAACAAAACAAGACTAATGGGGTACAACAGTCCAGGGACAAGGTCTAGAAGGCAGGAGGGGACAGGAAAGCTGGTAATAGGGAACCCAAGGTTGAGAAGGGACAGTGTAGATGTGTCATGGGTTGTTAACCATTGTCAAAAAACAATACGTGTACTGTTTAATGAGAAACTGTTTGTTCTGTAAACCTTCATCTAAAGTACAATAAAAAAAAAAGATACACCATATTCTGAGCTATAAAACAAGTGGTAATAAATTTAAAACACTTCCAAGTCGTATAGAGTGTGTTCTTTGATCATAATGGTATTAAATCAGAAACCAATAAGGAAAACATATCTAATAAATAAATAACACATTTAAATAAACTGGGGTCAAAGAAGACATTAAATGAAGTTTAGAAAGTCTTTTGGACTGAATATAAATGAAGATACAACATACCAAATTTATGAGATGCTGCTAAAGCACTACTTACAGGAAATTTATAGCACTAAACACCTATATTAGAAAAGAAGATTTCAAATTAGTCAACTCAACTTCCACCTTAAAAAAAAAGAAAAGGACAAATAAACTAAAGTAAGGTGAAGAAATGAAATAATAATGATCAGAGCAGAAATCAATAAAATGGAAAACAGACAGACAACAAAATCAATTAAATCAAATTCTAGTTCTTTGACAAAATCAATAAAATTGATAAATCTTAAGATACTTTAATCAGGAAAAAAGAGTAGACATAGAATTAAAAAAGCTGTATTATTGTATATTATACAGCTAGTAAAAGGATAATAATAAATTATGGATAACATTAAGAAGAGTGGGAATTCCAGAACACTTAATTGTGCTCATGCAGAACTTGAATATAGATCAAGAGCAATCATTCGAACCGAACAAGGGTATACTGCGTGGTTGAAAGTCAGGAAAGGTGTGTGTCAGGGTTGTATCTTTTCACTGTACTTTTTCAATCTGTATGCTGAGCAAATAATCCCAGAAGCTGGACTATATGAAGAAGAACATGGCATCAGGATTGGAGGAAGACTCGTTAACAAGCTCCGATATGCAGATAACACAGTCTTGTTTGTTGAAAGTGAAGACGACTCAAAGCACTTATTGACAAAGATCAAAGACTACAGTCTTCTGTATGGATTACACCTTAACATAAAAAAAAGAAAAAAATCCTCACAACTGGACCAATAAGCAACGTCATGATAAACAGAGAAAAGATTGAAGTTGCAAGGATTTCATTTTACTTGGCTCACAATCAACACCCATGGAAGCAGCAGTCAAGAAATCAAATGATGCATTGCATTGGGCGAATCTGCTGCAAAAGACCTCTTTAAAGTGTTCAAAAGCAAAGATGTCACTTTAAGGACTAAGATGTGCCTGAACCAAGCCATGGTATTTTCAATCACCTCATATGCATGGGAAAGCTGGACAATGAAGAAGAATTGATGCTTTTGAATTATGGTGTTGGTAAAAAAAAATGCTGAATATACCATGGACTGCCAGAAGAATGAATAAATCTGTCTCAGAAGATGTACAACCAGAATGATCCTTAAAAGCAAGGTTGGCAAGATTTCATCTCACATACTTTGAACATGCTATCAGGAGGGACCAGTCTCTGGAGAAAGATATCACACTTGGTAAAGTGGAAGGTCAGTGAAAAAGAGGAAGACCCTCAATGAGATGGATTGACACAGTGGCTGCGACTATGAGCTCAAGCATAACAACAATTGTGGGTGGGAGTGGCACAGGACAGGGCAGAGTTTCATTCTGTTGTACATAGGATCATTATGAGTTGGAACCAACTTGATAGCACCTAACAACAACAGAGGATAGTATGAGGAAATCTTTACTAATAAATTTGACAATTTAGATGATATGGACAGACTCCTTGTAAGACACATATTAACAAATTTCGTGCTAGAAGAAATAAAAAACCCGAATAGCCTTATAACTATTAAAGACATTGAGAATGTTAAAAACTTTCCTGCAGAAACAAGCAAACAATCAAACAAAATTCCAGGAATATAGCTTCATGGTTAGTTATACCAAACATATAAAAAAAAAAGAAATTATAAATATTCCACACAAAGTCTTCCAAAAATAATGGAAGAAGAGGGGATACTTTCTAACTCATTCAGTGTGGCTAGCATTAGTCTTTTACACACACACACACACACACACACACACGCACAAAGACATTATAAGAAAAGTATCTCTCATGACAACTGATGCAAACATTTTAAACAAAATTTTAGCAAATCTAATCCTATAATTTATAAAAAGAATCATCATCATGACTAAATATGGTTTATCCCAAGAATACAAGGTTGGATTAACATTCAAAATCAATTAATTTACCATATTAAGAAACTAAAGAAGGAAATCATTTGATCATCTCGATAGAAAAAAAGCACATGACAAAATCCAACATCCACTCCTGATAAAAAAAATTCAGCAAACTAAAAATGGATGAGAATTTCCTCAAACTGATAAAGGATATTTGTGGGAATTTTATAGCTATATTAAGATGTATTTTTTCAAAAAAATATTTATAGTTTGCAAATCTTAGCAAGCATTTTTATAGAAATTAGCCAGCTGATTCTAAAATTCATATAGAGATGCAAAGATCTAGATGGGCAAAACAGATTTTAAAAAGAAGAACAGAACTGGAAGATGAATACTGATTTCAAGATTTATTATAAAGCTGGAATAATCAAGATGCTGTGCTATTGTTATTAAGAAAGAAAATAATCAATGGAACGTGTAGAGCATCCAAATGTTGGAGAGTCGAGTGTAGAGGGATTAGTCATTTTAAGCAAGTTGGATTTTACCCTAAATTTAAAGGAAACCTTAAAATTTATCCTAAACATTAAATGAGTTTAACATTATTTAAAAAAAAAAAAAAATTCTTCCATTTAAAAATGTAAAAATGATTTTTTTTTTAGAAGGAATTTTTTTTTTTAATTTAATGGGAAAAAAATGTGAATTTGGATCTATTAACTAAATTCCAAAATCCTAATTACAGTGAAATCAATTTAGGACCAATAAAAATAAAAACTTTTTAAAATTTAAATAAACCTAGCTAGATATGTTGATATCTCTAAAAAGTACAGTAACAGAATATATATTTAGAAAGAATTAGAGAAGAGAAAGAATTTGGGAAAATGTGTAGATTGTAGCTAGCAAAAACAATCATTGTCAGTGTTAAAGTCATGGTATGGCTACAGAGAAAACAATTAGGACCTTCCGCTGGACTAAGGAAACCTGGATCAGATGTAGGGTTTCAGTTTTTACGTTCCTTAAAAACCAGTCCCTTACCACCTGTCCAATGCAGGGAGCACTCTCAAATAACCATAATTACAGCACCCACAATTTTCCTCTTTTTCCTTAGATAATCTGCTGTCAATTTGTGCTTGTGACAAACCACTTTGAATCCATATTACTTTTAGTTAATATTCTCTCATATTTACACTCAAATTTAACCAGGAACAATTCTTAAAATTCACTAGATTATCACAAATTTCTGGAATTAGAAGAAGTAGTATTATTTGTTTATTGCCACTATTAAACATATGAAACATATTTGAGAAAACTTATTAGGTTTGCACAAAATTCATTACATTGTTCTACTCCAACTTTCCCCCCTATCTGTCTGGATGCCTTTCCATGACTTCCTTTAAAATTTGCCAAAGAAAACATATATATTTCCCTGTAGTTAAAGCATCAAAGCCCCACACAGAAACTCATTCCATGGAACCCAAATAAAAACATAAAGAAGACTGTTGGTAGACTAAATACATTTCAAGCCTTTTCCAAGTTTCTATTTAAACACACAGTCTGATTTTCACTTGGTTGACTCTCATCTCTATTAAGCCTTGGGCACAAGGACCAGGGCTTACTTGTATGGCTTTGCAATAGCAATAATGACAGCTAAGGCTAAACAGGCTCACATTAGATCCAGCAGTGCCAGCAGAAGCACATTACACAGATTATTTCATTGGAATATCAACAAATGAATACTAACAGAATATTGCTTGGTACCAACACCTGGGATAATGGGCATTTAATTGTTTCTCGCATTATGGCTGAATGATTTCTAAATTTGTCATATATCCTAAAGAGGCTGGAGAGGTTAGCTGACAAAATGCGAAGCCAAAACCCTGTTTTAGTTTGACCTAGTTTTCCAACCTTTCTTGGTGGGGACTCTGACCACTTATGGATTAGAATAACTAAAATTAAAGTTATTTAGTCAAAATGGCACTGTATTTACTAACATATTAAGTTTTGTTGTATTTTAACAGTTAACTCACACATTAAACTGCATTTACTTTTTATGTATTTTTCTCTCTTGCATTTTTTTGATGGAATTTGCCTAAGAGGTAATTTCAAATACTACCTTGAAATTTAAACCTTAAGCAGAAAAAAAAAAAAAAAAATGACAGAAGAATGTTGAACACACAAGTGATCATTTAAAACCACATTGTAGGGATTCCTAAAATTAAATTTGTTAAAGAAAGAACTTTGATTTTTTTATTTTATTTTTTCTTCCTCAATTACAGTGCCTTACAATGTAGTTTAATATACAGGCTTAAGAATTAGGGATGGTCCAATAACCTATGTGAAATAAAAATCCCATGACTATTGTCATTACATAGTTCAATAGACATATATGAAGTGTTACTGCTCAGAGTGGCCCTGATAATGTTATTCAGGAAGTATCATAGAAGTTAATTGATTACAGGAAAGGGGAGGACCCTTCCTAGATCAAATTGTGTTGGTGTCTCTTAGCTAAAAGGCAGAGAAGGTACATGTGTTATTCTCATAAATTTAGTTTGGGACAAAGAAGACAACACTCATTATGGAGACAGAGAATCACATGATCCTAGAAAATGAGAGATGGCATTCCAGGGGAAATTCAAAGTACCATTTTGTATTGGTGTCTCTTTTTGTTGTGTGCAGTTCACACTCAAGGCAGCTAAAACTATATAAATCCTTGAGGAAGTTCCTAATGCTCAAAGTAGCAAATGACATACAAATGCAGACAAGAAACTAAGAAATTTCTGCAACTGGGATCCCAAAACCTAGCTGATTTTCAAGCATCAGCATAAATGAGGATACTTGAAGAAAGTTCTGTGTCTACTAGATGCAGAGCTGAGCCTTGAAATCATCTAAAGGGGCCTGAGGTTCACCATCTTTTCATGCCCCAAAATTACTCTAACTTCTTTAAAACAGCAAGAACAACCATATGTCTGTGGAAGGTGATGTTAAATTTAATTTCTAGTTTAGAAATTTACAAAACATATTCTTAAGCTTAGTTAATTTAGTGAAGACATATAAGTATCTTACTCAGGTTTGTCCCCTGAAGTAGCCCATTCAAGACTTTCGTTTGCCCCAAAATTGCAATTTTGACTTTAAGGACTTTTTGAATCTATGCTCATGACAGTTTGATCTACCACCCGTTTACACCAATTCACAGGAACAGATTTCAACAGTCAGGTAGTAATGGTGAAGGGATAATTCGGCTGAGTACTGCCCTAAAGCTTAATTGGTATTTCCCCAAATGTTACCCTAATATCTTCCAGAGGTTTGCCTGACCGAGTCTCTCCTTGACTTTCATTCACTCTTAGAATAGCTGTTTATTTAATGTTACTACCTTTCTGCCAAACACTGGCTTACACATTAGTGATAAAAACTTATATTCTAGAGGGTAAATATAAACTATGAAATATAAAAGCATATAAGAATGGACTAAAACTTAATGTGGAGAAAAATAAAGCAGGAAAGGGGGATAGAAAGTATCAGAAGTGATTAAATTTTAAATAGAATAACCAAGGCAGAGATTGTGGAAAAGGGTACATTTGAACAAAGACTTGAGACAGGTATGAAAAGCTAGCTAGATAGCTGGGAAAACACTCTAGGCTGAGGGAATAACTAAGGGAGGAGTGTGCCTGGTTTGTTTGTAAAACAGCAAGACGGACATTACAGAGGTGGGGCCAAGATAGTGGAGTAGTCAGACACTTCGGTGGACCCTCTTACAAAGACCCCCAAAAAACAAATGAATCGATTATATATGGCAATCTGGGAGCCCTGAACATCAAAGGCAGAGCTGAGGAACCAGAATGAGTGGCAGGGAGAGGCAGAGACAGTTCAGAAACAGTAAGGAATTGCCAGACCTGACCCAGCGACAGCCTGACCCCTTCAGGCCAGATCAGCTCCTGGGTGAGCGGTGAGGCAAGCACGCAGAAGTGCTCGGGAGGTGAGTATTTTGCACCAGGAGACACTTAGCGCCAGAGAGTCTACACGGCCACCCAGAACCAGTGAGAAGCAGCCCTTGATAGACAAAAGATAAGTACTAGTGTACGGTCTACCGCATGGATCAAAAACACCCCCATTAGGGAAAAATCTCTCTCCCATTTCCCTCCCCCCTCCCTGTTTTACACTGGATCCCGGACTGGCTTCAGCAATTGACAAGTCCCCTGGGCCAGAAGTAGAATCCAACACACGCCTGGAGCTATTCTCCCTACCTTGGAGAGTGAACAAATTAACAAACGGGAAAAAGATAAACTGCTGGCTCCCATAAGCCAGGAATCCAGGGTAGGCACAGCTCCTTTGCCTAGGGGCAGACATAAGGGATCCACGGACTCTGAGTGCCTTTTTCCTTGCAGAGACTTGCGTGGGCCCATTTCAACAGCATAGGTCCTCATTACCGCAGTACAACAGGGTATATACCGGAAGTCTAACTTCAACTGTTTGAAGCTGTGGAGTGGCAGGTTCTTGACATTTGACACTGCTCTGCCCATTAAGCAGGGTCTTCATCGAACCACATCAGGGGCCTGAGGGCAGGTGGCTCCACCCACACCACCTAGCCACCTGTGATAGGGGCCCAAGAATAAGAGATGCCCCCCGGTCCTTACAGACAACAGCAATGGGTGCTCATAGTCCAGCTGCAAAACCCACCCACCTACGTGCTCTAGGGAACAGGGACACGCCTTCCTCCTGGATACTTGGGGGCGACCATCAGCACCCTGCCTTGATTAGAGTGTGTCCCCCTGCTGCAGCCAGATACCTGTGGCTACACCAATCACCCATGCCTGTCTAGGACTGTAAGTGAGAGCCTACACCACACACTTGGTGGCAATCTACCTGGGCACCTGAACTGAATCCATACAGGAAGAGTGGGCGGACTCCTGAGCTCACATACCTGGTAACAGATCTAACCACCTGGTGACAGGACATTAGAGCTTCAAAGGTGCCAATAATCAAACTAGCTCATACAAATAGCCTATTTCGGAATAGCAAAACAAAACAAGAAGCTAGGACACAGTAAGAAAACATAAAATAAATAAATATAATAATTTATTGATGGCTTGGAGAAAACAGTCAATATCAAATCACATAAAGAGACAGTCCATGATGACTTCAGCAAGCTACCAAAATAAAGAATCTAGAAATTTTCCAGAGGAGGAAAATTTCTTGGAATTACTGGAGGCAGAATACAAAAGATGAATATACAGAACTCTTCAAGAAATTAGGAAGTAAATTAAGCAAAAGGCAGAACACGGCAATAGAGGAAATTAAAAAGATTAGAGAAGAGCATAATGACAAATTTAAAAGGCTGCAAGAATCCGTAGAGAGACGGTAATCAGAAATCCAGAAGATTAACAATTAAATTTCAGAATTAGACAACTAAATAGAAAGTCATAGGAGCAGAATTGAAGCAATGGAAGTCAGAATTAGAAAGATTGAAGATAAAGCACTTGACACCAAAAATCAGATAAAAGGATTAACAAAAATGAAGAAACCCTAAGAATTATGTGGGATAACCCCTATAAGGGATTGGACTACCAGAACAGGGGGGAACAACAGAAAATACAGAGAGAATTGTTGAAGATTTGTTGGCAGAAAACTTTCCTGATATTGTGAAAGATGACAAGATATCTACCCAAGATGCTCATTGAACCCCACATAAGGTAGATCCCAAAAGAAAGTCACCAAGACATATTACAATCAAACTTGCCAAAACAAAAGATAAAGAGAGATTTTTAAGAGCTACTGGGGATAAATGAAAAGTCATCAACGAAGGAGAGTCAATAAGAATAAGCTTGGACTACTCAGGAGAAACCATGCAGGCAAGAAGGCAAGGGGATGACATATATAAAGCTTTGAAGGAAAAAAACTACCAGCCAAGAATTATATATCCAGCAAAACTGTCTCTCAAATATAATAGCGAAATTAGGGCATTTCCAGATAAACAGAAGTTTAGGGAATTTGCAAAAACCAAACCAAAATTACAAGAAATACTAAAGGGAGTCCTCCAGTTAGAAAATCAGTAACATCAGATAACAACCCAAGACTAGAACATAGGACAGGGCAACCAGATATCAACCCAGATAGGAAAGTCACAAAAATAAATCAAAGCTAAAACACAGAAAATAGGGAAACAGATGTTAATATGTAAAAGATGACTACATAAAACAAAAAAGAAGGACTGAAAAAATGTAGACATTGATTTTTCATATGGAGAGGAAGTCAAAGCTATATAAAGAAATAAAAGACTGGTATAAACTTAGAAAAATAGGGGTAAATATTAAGGCAACCACAAAGGAAACTAATAATCCTACAAGTCAAAATAAAAAAACTAGAAAAATCTAAAGACTCAGCAAACACAAAATTAACAACAATGAAAAAGATGAAAAGAAAATACATAAAGAAAAATGACTTAGCACAGAAAATTAAGTGGAACAAAGAAACTGTGAACAACGCACAAAAAAAGACAGCAAAATGACAGCAGTAAACTCATACCTATCAATAATTACGCTGAATGTTAACGGACTAAATTCACCAATAAAGAGACAGGGAGTGGCAGATTGGATAAAAAAACACGATCCGTCTATATGCTGCCTACAAGAGACACCCCTTACACTTAAAGACACAAACTAAAACTCAAAGGATGAAAAAAATATATCAAGCAAACAAAACTCAAAAAAGAGCAGGAGTGGTAATATTAATCTCTGACAAAATAGACTTTAAAGTAAAATCCACCACAAGGGATGAGGAAGGACACTATACAACAATTAAAGGGTCAGTACACCAGGAGGACATAACTATAATAAATATTTACACACCCAATGACAGGGCTCCAAAATACATAAAACAAACTGTAACAGCACTGAAAAGTAAGATAGATAGCTCCACAATAGTAGTAGGAGACTTCAACACACCACTTTCGGTGAAGGACAGAACATCCAGAAAGAAGCTCAACGAACACAAGGAAAAGCTAAATGCTAAAATCAACCAACTTGATCTCATAGACATATACCAAACACTCCATTCAACAACAGCCAAGTATACTTTCTTTTCCAATGCACATGGAACATTCTCCAGAATAGACCAGATATTAGGCCATAAAGCAAGCCTTAACAAAATCCAAAGCATCCAAATATTACAAAGCATCTTTTCTGAATATAAAGCCATAAAAGTAGAAATCAACAACAGAAAAAGGAAGGAAAAAAAAAAAATCAAACACATGGAAACCGAACAACATCTTGCTCAAAAGCTACTGGGTTATAGGAGAAATTAACGACGGAATAATGAAATTCATAGAATCAAACAAGAATGAAAACACATCCTGCCAGAACCTTTGGGACACAGCAAAAGCTGTGCTCAGAGGTCAGTTTATAGCAATAAATGCACACATCCAAAAAGAAGAAAGGATCATAACCAAAACATTAACCCTACAACTGGAACAACTAGAAAGAGAGCAGCAAAAGAAGCTCTCGGGCACCAGAAAAAAGGAAATAATAAGAATTAGAGCAGAATTAAATGAAATAGAGAAAGAAAAACAATTGAAAGAGTTAACAAGGTTCTTTGAAAAGTTCAACAAAATTGATAAACCACTGGCCAAACTGACTAAAGAAAAACAGGATAGGAAGCAAATAACCCATATGAGAAATGAGATGGGTGATATCACAACAGACACAAATGAAATTAAAAGAATCATAACAGAACACTATGAAAAATTGTACTCTAACAAATTTGAAAACCTAGAGGAAATTAACAAATTTCTAGAAACTCACTACCTCCTAAACTAACACAAATAGAGGTAGAACAACTAAATAAACCCATAACAAAAGAAGAGATTGAAAA
>NW_004444003.1:9305641-9384420 GCF_000243295.1 Trichechus manatus latirostris
GTTTATCATGATGTTGCTTATTGGTCCAGTTGTGAGGGCTTTTGTTTTCTTTATGTTGACTGTAATCCATACTGAAGGCTGTGGTCTTTGATATTCATCAGTAAGTGCTTCAAGTCCTCTTCCCTTTCAGCAAGCAAGGTAGTGTCATCTGTATTAAGCAAGTTGTTAATGAGACTTCCTCCAATCCAGATGCCCCATTCTTCTTCACGTAGTCTAGCTTCTCGGTATATTTACTCATCGTACAGACTGAATAAGTATGATGAAAGAATACAACCCTGATGCACACCTTTCCTGACTTTAAGCCATGCAGTATCCCCTTGTTCTGTTCAAACCACTGCCTCTTGATTTATGTACAGGTTTCTCATAAGTACAATTATGTGTCCTGGAATTCCCATTCTTTGCAATGTTATCCATAATTTGTTATGATCCACGTGGTCAAATTCCTTTGCATAGTTAATAAAACACAGGTAAACATCTTTCTAGTATTCTTTGCTTTCAGCAGGATCCTTCTGACATCAGCAATGGTATCTTTTGGTCTATGTTCCTCTTCTGCATCCGGCTTGAATTTCTGACAGTTCCCTGTTGATGTACTGCTACAACCACTTTTGAATGGTCTTCCGCAAAATTTTACTTGCCTGTGATATAGGGTTGCTATGAGTTGAAATTGATTCAATGACAACGGGTTTGGCTTTTTTTTTTTTTTTTTGGTGATATTAATAATATTGTTCAATAATTTCTACATTTGGTTGGATCACCTTTCCTTGGAATAAGCATAAATATGGATCTCTTCTAGCCAGTAGGCCAGGTAGCTGTCTTCCAAATTTCTTGGCATAGATGAGGGAGCACCTCTAGTGCTGCATCCATTTGTTGAAATATCTCAGTTGGTATTCTTTCAGTTCCTGGAGCCTTGTTTTTCATCAACGTCTTCAGTGCAGCTTGGAATTCTTCCTTCAGTACCAATTGGTTCTTGATCATATATTACCTGCTGAAATGATTGAATGTCGACCCATTCAGACTTGGGCAGGTCTATTTTCTTTCCATAAAGCTAATATATTTGTTGTCTCAGCTTGCTCAAATTAATCCAAAATATCCTTTGGATAGCATGTTGGGGAAATTTTTTAATCCCTTTACCAAACCAAAAATCACAGTAATGATTTGTAGCATAGGTAGAATTAGAGTTTCTATTTTTTGAGCTTCAGTTCATTTTAGGCCCCAATATCACCTCTAAGTAGTCCTTGACTCTATGTTCATTTTTCTCATTTTATAATTTATTACTTTACGGTAGTACACTGTTGAAATGAAGACAACGTGGCTTCAAAAATGATGATTTGAAAATAAAAAATACAGGCTTATTCAATATTACTGTGACTCAACTGTATAGTTCCTTGTAAATGAGTCATATGTGATCGTTTACTAAGAGATCTTGATGTATTTTGTCATTTTGAAAAGCTGATTTTAAAAGAGAAGGTTGGCAGTTATTAAGAAGTTGCTCTTCACTTTCATCCACATTTCATTGAGAATTTCTTGTGTGTCTCATACTGCTGAGAAAAACACTTCAAATTAAGGATGTGATCTCATAGCCCTTGCATAGACTGATGGATAAATATAGGATCTTGCCTGCCATGAGGACGGGGATTTTGTCTGAGATGTTCTTGTACTAAGAAAAAAAAAAAAGAGAGAAGAAGAAGATGTATCCACGGTGTGTTACCAAAAAACCAAACTCGTCGTCTTCGAGTCGATTCCGACTCATAGCGACCCTATAGGAAAGAGTAGAACTGCCCCATAGGGTTTCCAAGGAGCAGCTGGTGGATTCCAATGGTAGACCTTTTGGTTAGCAGAAGAACTCATGAATAAACGTTAACTAAATCAGATCTCCGTGGGCTTTAAAAACAATTTAGTTAGAAATAAAACTACACAGACTATAAACTATAGTGAGTGGGGGAACCAAGATGTAATTACATATAAAGTTTATTCATTGCTAGACATTTAATACACTTGGTCTGATTTAATTCTCAGAACAGCATGGTGAGGTAGGAAATATTATTCCCATTTTACAGATGAGAGACTTAAGGCTCAGAATTTAAATATATTTGTAGTTTAATGACTTATCAAATAGCCAATAAGTAACAGAACCAAAATTAATACTCAGATATAACTAAATTCTAAGTATCTTTTCTTTTCCTCATATCACATTTCCTTCTTTCAAAGTAAAGTGGCTTTGTAATTGAATATATTAAAGACAAATTTAATGCTATATTGGATACATTTTAAAATATCTAAGTCTCAATAAACCTAGAACTTCCAACAATGTATTTTTTTCTGACACTAAACTGTATTATTTGGATTGTTGTTTACATTTCCACTTTATACCTTGTCTCTCATGCCTGGATCATAGCATAAGACTCAGTATATTTTTATGACTCTATACTTATTGTTTCTGTTTGGTGGAGAAGCCATACCACACTGGAATACAACAAAACGAGAGAGATCTCTGTGTAGCTTTATTAAAGTGTGCAAATACCTTTATAACTAATTAAGCTTTATGAAAGGAAGGGCTTTGGATCATTTTATGACACCTAGAATAGTACCTATGAGTCAGAATTGACTAGATGACAACAGTTTGGTTTTTTGGTTGGTTTAGAATAGTATCTGGCACATAGTAAAGGCTCAATAACTGGTTCATATTTGGCAATTCTGTGAAAATTTGTAAATTATGCTTGATGGAAATCTATGTTCTAAGCCTGGTGGCTTAAAAGATTCTACTATATCAAAGCTTGTAAAAATGATAATTTTCTTTGGGAAAATTCCCTGGTTGATGGACTTCAACAATTTGCTACCACTCCCAATAAAAATACAGTTATAGATAAATAATGTTATTAAATGACTCTTTAGCTTACATTACTAGGGGTATTATAAGCAATCTCTGGTATTAAGAAAGAAAATGAGTATATAAGTAATGACAATCCAAGCCACGTAGCACTTTTAATACTAAAATAAAAATTCTAGATACACATTTTTGTACGTGTGTGTATCCATATATATATAGATAGATAGATAGATAGATTTAGACGCATACTAGAATTTTAACAGTGCCTTTAAGTAGCAGGATTATTATTATTTAAATTTTTTTTCCTTTTGCTTTTTTGTTCAGTTAATGCATTACTTTTGAGCAAAGAAAACAAAATCTATTAATTTAAAAATCTAAGTAAAACTAAAATGCTGTATTTCTGGCAATAATGATTTGCTTATCTTCATGGCTCATTTAGGCTTGTTATAACTTAAAAATTTGTAGGAGATGTTGTATGTTATATTTGTAGGTGAGAAAGAAATGTGTGCATTTTGTTATTTTAGCATTTTATGTGCAGCTACAAGACTTTCTAAAGTATTTGCATTTTTATGTCTTTCTCACATCTCATTTTTTCTAGATCTCTTGATCTCTGAACAACAAAAATATGTACATAAAACAGTGTCCTATTAACTATAAACATGTTCATTCACTTATCTGTAAGTAAACACATAGCAACACGCATTTATATTTCTTGCTAACCAAAAGATCGGCTGTTTGAACCTACCAGCCACTCTTAAGGAGAAAGATGTGGCAGTCTGCTTCTATAAAGATTACAGCGCTGGAAACCCTATGGGGCAATTCTAGTCTGTCCTTTAAGGTCGCTGTGAGTAGAAATTGTTTCAGTGGCAATGGGTTTGGTTTGGTTTTTGATTTTACATTCATAGTTAAACCATATGAAACTGAAACTTTTGTGAGTTAAAATGGTCAAATATTGACAAGTTCATGAGGTTTCACTAATATATCACAAATTTCTTCCCAGTAATGTTCCATGATATTAAAAAAATTTCTTCTTTCTTATGGTTACTGAAACTATATACAATATATGCTGAATTGCTCAGAATTATACAGCTGAATAACGCTCTGTTTTCTAGCCTGGTTAATTCAATCAGTTAAGGCAGAATACCACTGAGCCAGTTAATTTATCCATAAAAGATCTGCAAATGTAGATTATTAATTACAAGGAGGAGTGAGTAAAGGGATGTGGGTGTGTCCTTGTTGAGCCAAGGATAGTTTATCTTATGAAAACCTCTTCATCTGTTACCTCTCCCAAAGCATAGATTTCCACCTCTCCATTTTATGCAAATCTCAGGCCTCATCCCAAGTCTTCACTGCTTGTCAGAAAAGTGAAGTTGGAGGGGGTTGGAACTCAATAAATTTGCACCTTTTTTCATGATTTTTGTTTTTCAAAACCATGTGGTATTTTTGTAAAAATAAACAAAATTAAGATTTTTTTCATCATAGCTTTTCTTATGTGACTTTTACCCTTTAAACACTTTCTACAAATAATGTATCTTAATTATGTTTATATAAAGAGTTCTAAATATAATGCTAATCAACTTCCTATTATTCACATGAACCAAACCAAAAGCCAGTTGCCCTCGAGTCGATTCCAACTCATAGCAACCCTATAGGACAGAGTAGAACTTTCCCATAGGGTTTCCAAAGAGCACCTGGTAGATTCAAACTGCTGACCTTTTGGGTAGCACCCAAGCTCTTAACCACTAGGCCAACAGGGCTCCATTTATATGCACAGCACCCTTAATTCTCCTTTGTAACACTTGTCACATTTGTAATTAAACACTTATTTGGGAAATTACTTTTAATGCTTCTATATAGTAAATTTACTGGGAGAAAACATGCATTAATTAATTAACTTATTTATTATTTATTGTTCATTGCTGTAGATACAGAACCTGTGTCAATACCAGGCACATAATAGGTCATTATACTTTTCAAATGAATATATGAGTGACTGACCCAAAACTTATTGCGGTTGAGTTGATTCTGACTCATAGGAACCCTATGGGAAAGAGTAGACCTGCCCCATAGGGTTTCCAAAGAGTGGCTGATAGATTCAAACTGCCAACCTTTTATTTAGTAGCTGACCTGTTACCACTGCACCACCAGGGCTCCTGAGGGATTGAAGTAGTACAAAATAATTTAAAGCGCAAAAGCCACCTGGATTCTCTCTCTAGGCGGGAGATGGATACAATATGGCCCCATGGTTTAGACAATAATCTTGGTGTTAGGCAGATTTCTATTCAATCCTCAGCTCTGCCATTTATTAGTCTTGTAATACAAAACATGTTACTAAATATCTATTAGCCCTAAATTTCTTCTGTGTAAAATGTGTAATAATAGTACCTATGTCATAGGATCATTATAAGAATTAAATGAGATGATTGAGCAGGAAAAAAATCACAGAAAAATATAAACATGTTTAATAATTATGTGAGAAAAGGTTAAACCTAACTGATTAAAGAAATACAAATTTAAGCCACAGAATGTCATTTTTTTTGCTTATCAGATTGGCAAAGATTAAAATCTTCAATAATATCCAGTACTGGTAAGGATGTGGTAAATTGTTTACACTCATATACTATTAGTGGCAACATAAATTAGTGCAACTTTTAAGAAAAATCTGCCATATCTTGTAATATTTAAAATGTTTATATCCAGTGACTCAACAATCACACTTCTAGGTATTTTCCTATAGATATATTCATGCAAGTAGGAGCAGAAGTGTGTGAAAGCTTATTTATTGTAACATTACATAAAATGGAGAGGAAAAAAAATAGGAAAATAAAACAAATGTTCACCATTTTCCTAATTTTTTAAACAAAAAAATCCATAAGTATTCACTCTAAATAGAATTAATTTTCTCTCCTGTGTATTGAGGGTAGAGGATGGGAAATGAGAAGGGCATTGTTTCCAGATTTCTTGTATATACATACTCTTTACTTTCAAATGGACTGTCATTTTTATTATTATAGCTAATTTTCATTTTTCTTTTTAAAGTTTGTTTCGGATCACAAAATCCATGTTTATCATAGAAATTGTAAAAAATACTTTTTTACCTAGTTTAAGGTGGAGTGCTTTTTGTCAGTTTTCATTCTCTATTATGAATGTAAATTTCATAGTTAAATCATCTACTCTGATAATCCTAGAAGGAGATCTGCAAATCAATACAACCCCCCTCTCACCCCAGTAAAAGTTTAAGGGAAACACAGATGAATCATACATTTCTGTATAATCTGTGCTTTTGTCAAAAGGTTGCCATGACTCATTTGAAGCTTTCCACGGTTTTAAAACCACTGTTTTTAACCAGAGAAAACCTAGTTCATCGTCCTTTATGATGACACTTGAGTCAATAGTATACTCCTTAGTTTGTGGATGAATATTTTGTAGAAATAAAATCAAGTGTACTTGTCCTTTGCTAGAATTCCACAGAACAGAATACTGTACAAAGGAAGAGAGAGGCTCTAAATTTGATCGTCTACATATGTCATACACTATGCTGGACCTTAACAGACATCAAGAATCAAGTAGCTATTAGGAAGGGGCAGGACTGGAATTTGAACCCAAATTCATCTGATTCTAAATATCAGTAAATAACTAAATTACAATGTAGTCATGGCTTAATTCAGTTCACCATCTCTTCTTTTATTAGCTGGTCCTGAAACTCTCAGTACCAGGTCTTTGGTGAAGTATTTGTAAATTCTTTGTTACTCAATTATTAAGCAGTATACCTTAGCATGGAGAAAGCAACAATATCCATGGATCATTCCAAACTATCATACTCACCAATGGTCTTATCTGTCTTCCATATGAGGCCAGTGGAAACAGAAATTAAGAAAGTCCTCTGGATTTTCAACACCTGTAATAATAATGAACACCTGAAAAGGGGGATATTATATGTTTAGTGACATTATCTTAAAACAAGTCTTCTCTAGAAGAATTCCTTTAAATGAATTTACTTCCTCTTAACCATGAAGAGAAGTCAAATTCCTTCAACAATTCAAAATATGTCAGGAGTTTGATTCCGTAGGCAATATTTTTGACTTGCCTCATCTCTTCCTTTGAGAACTCTTTTGGGCAAATTATTTTAGTTGCTATTTTATCCCACTCTGTAGAGAAACAATAATAATATTCAAGGAAAAGCATGCTATAGAAACGTAGTAATAATTCAGCTGTTTCCACTACCCTATGTCCTTATATCTCTTACGAGCAACAAGAGGCTCATAAATATTGGAAATAACTACCGAGGATGAAATCCCATCTGTTATCCACATATAACATTTATTGTATTATAGTACTTATTTAAAAGTCATGTCGTTGTTTTCTTAAACATTATTATAACCCTGAAGCTCTGACTTGAGAAAAATATATTCCTAACATAAATACTTCTATATTGAAACTACACAGAAAAAGAAAAAAAAAAAAAAATTAAGCCATTTTGTGTGTGCCAGAAGATGCTACTCTATCATTTTAGTTTACAATTGTTTTTATGCCTTTAGGTGTTGTCTCTCATAAATGTGCTTGAGAAAGAGAGGAAATTGGGTGTGATTATTAATGCAGTGCCTATCTTTAATCAGTTCCTAAAAGTGCTACCTTTACTCAACTCAAACTCTATAGATTCTGAAGTTCCTATTTGAAAAGAAAAGGTAAATAGTTTTAGGATACAAAACTGAAATTAATTGCAATCCTAAAATTTGAGCAGATTGAGTTCTTAAACTACATGCTGTACATATTTATTAGAGGTTTAATTAAACCTAGCTGAATTTTTGGAATTTGTGTATTGAGAACTTAATCCTGAGTTCTTTAATACTCTCTGCTTCCATGCCACTTAGAGCGCAAACGTAACATACTGAGATTTCTCTCAAACCCCTGATTCACGTATAATAATGTGAAAATAAATGAAATCATTAGATCACCCAGTCATTTCTCTTTACTAGTCAAATAGGTCATATCTTTACTAGTTAGTGTTCATAGATGTAAATTTTAACAAGTAAAAACACAATGTGGTGAAGGTGTGTGTCATAACACTGCAATCTTGAACTGTTCCTAATAGTTTTGCTGAATTACTGTGCTCATGAAGTTCACAAATTCTCTAACAAAGCCTCGAGAGAATAAAATTTGTCGTTTTTGATGGCCTGGGCCAGGAAAAGAACCTAGTCAATTCACTCTGCCCACCCCCATCCCCCCCCCAAAAAAAGCCAATATCAAGTGGAAATTCTTAAGTTTAGAAAAATATAAAATGCTCATATCAAAAAAGATTCTTAAGAAAGTCGATTAAAATCATGATGCTCTTGACATTCAAATTTGTATTTTTTTCTTCAAGTCTCAGAGGAAATTATTCTCATTTCATTAAACAAGAAAATTAGGAAGCTATTTCTCTTATTTTTAACAGTTGCTTTACTTTTTTATTGGCTCTTCCTTCTCCCTCTTAAATTCTGGTATTTCCCAAGGATCTGTCCTCAGTTCTCATTTTTGCATATGACCCCTTGGTGGGTTCTATCATCCACACTGGTGGATTCAACCAGCATCTCTGAACATCGCAGTCCCATCTCAGGATCTTTGCTTCCTTTCAGTCTCACATTTCTAAATGTTTACTGGATGTGTGTCAGATGGATCTCATGATTTGCTCTCCAAATTCTGACTGTAACTTTACTTCTTAAAAACCAATCATTATAGAAAGTACTCATTAACCAATTGCTAATCTAATCAGTTTACATACATTGATTCATTTAATTCTTACAACAAACAAAGAAGAATGCATTATGGTTCTTGATTTTCAGAAATGGAAATAGAGTCTTCAGTTAAGCAGCTGCTCTAAAGTGACACAGCTAATGAGTGACAGAGCTGGGACTTCATCCTAAGTCATTCTGACACCAAAGCCTATGTTCTCAACTGTTATTTCAAATCACATTTCTCACCCATTTTTCAAACCTCAGACATACCTTTGATGTTTTCCTTTCCTTTAACCCATGCAATGATTTCTCTTGCTAGGCTACAGATAAATAAAAATAACAAATTCTGAGTCCCTTAATGATACTACTGTGGCATATATATATGTATATATATCCTTTATTTATATAAATATCCACAGCACCTTGTAGAGTCCTGAGAAATTAGGTTGAAGGTCAAATGTGTCTGTTGAGTAAACGAAAGTCGGTCGTATTTCTACCTGCAAATTGTCTCCTAGATCCATTCTTTATCCATTTACTGTTATCTCCACAGTTAAGATCTTTCAACACATTGACCTTGGATTTTTGCAACAGTCTTGACTGCTCTTCTTGTTTTGACTGCCCCCTGGCTCCAGTTGGTCTCAACACGTTGCTCCTTGAGCAAACTTTCAAAGTGCAAACTTTGAATTCCTGCTCAAAATCTTCAATGGTACCCCATTGCCTTGGAGAATAAAAATTTTCTTCCTACCATTCATAGTCTCTTTGAATAATTCTTCTTCATTCTCCAAACGGCCCAGACAAGCTAGAACATGAGATTATGGCTCCTACACTCCAGACCTATTTTTATCTGACAGTGTCTCCAAAATCTGTGAATCATAACATTGCTTTCTCAGCATGTATAATTTTATTGTACCTTCCAGGCCCAGTTCTTCCATAAGGAATTGTTGATTTATCCAATAAGAAAGAATGAATGTACATGATGCATTGTGTACCTTTCTAGAACATTTATTACTTTATTTTTAGTATTTTTGAATAGTTGTCTGATCATCTAATCTGACTTACTTCTAAGGCTTACTAAGCTAAGTCCCATGAGGTGATGATCTCTGTATGTCTTACGTTTATGTCCTCCCCAGAGTTTAAGATATTAGAAACAAAAACAAAAACCATTGCTGTCCAGTTGCTTCCTACTCATGGCAATTCCATGTGTTACAGAGTAGAACTGCTCCATAGGGTTTTCTTGGCTGTAATCTTTATGAAAGCAGATCACCATGGTGACATTTGATGGATTTGAACTGCCAATCTTTAGGTTAGTGTTTAAGTGCAAACTGTTTCCCCTACCCAGGAACCTTTAGGTCATATTAAATACACAATAAACATTGACTGAGTAAATAAGTAAATGAGTAGATGGATGGATGGATGGATGGGTGAATTTTCAATAGCATGAAGCATTAAGATGGATCTAAATGCATATTAAAGTTTTGACTCACCAAAGAAGAAATTTGTAAAAGGAAAGGAAGTGCAACAGTATTTATTGTTCACTCAACAGGCACTTAATGGCTTCCACTGCATGACAGGGACTGTGCTGAATGCTCTATTATCATGTACATGCTCACTTTTAAATATATCTTACCTAGCAGAAAATTTCTGCACATTTCAGACACAAAGGAGTAATAAACTCTGGAGCAGGTAAGCTGCCACTTAACAGCTCTATCAAAGCAGTATATTTAACTCCCTGTGTTAAAAATGCAAACAAAACTTTAACTTTCAAGTTCAATTACACCTATGAGTATTGGCCCAAGAGACAGAATGTGTCACATAAACCAGGGACTTCATCAACCTGAGACCAGAAGAACTAGATGGTGCCCGGCTACCACCAATGAACATCCTGATGGGGAGCACAACAGAGGGTCCCTGATGGAGCAGTAGAACGATGGTATGTAGAACTCAAATTCTAGTAAGAAGACCAGACTTAATGGTCTGACTAAGACTGGAGGTGCCCTGGAAAGCATGGCCCCTGGTCTCTCCATCACCCCAGAACTAAAACAATTTCCGAGGCCAACTCTTCAGACAGGGATTGGACTGGACTGTGGGACATAAAGTGATACTTGTGAAGAATGTACCTCTTAGACAAGTAGATCCAAGAGACCAAACGGGCGGCTTCTGTCCAGAGGTGAGAGGGGAAGGCAGAGAGAGTTAGGAGCTGGTTGAATGTTCATGGGGAATCAGGGGCAGAAGGGAGGAGTGTGCTGTCCCAGAATGTGGTGAGCAGTTGGGGTCTCATAACAATGTATGTTAAAAAAAAAAAAAAATTCTATATGGGAGACTAACTTGAAATGTAAACTTCATTTAATTACAACAATAAAAAAAAAAAAAAAGAAGATCAATTACACCTATGAAATGGTGCTTGCTGGAAACAGCATTCTGTCTTGTCAAGGGACTCCTTATCATCAGGGAAAAATAAACACTCTAATTTTTTTTTTTTTTTTACTTTTTTGTTTGTTTTCTAATTGGATCATTCATTATTTTCTAGAATTCAAATCAACATCAGATTTATAGTTGGAGGCTATAGAAATATTGATTTGGTTATAGAAATGTCAAGCTTGGCAGGTAAGCTGTCTTACTGTCACAAAATGCTTTTGCTTTAGTAAACTTGTTGAAAAAGTCTGATAGAATGTAATGAATAAGCAATTTGCATCTGTATCAGGCACAGAGATAACTTCTAAAAAATTTAAACGGTCTTTTTTAGCATCTCTCTGATTCTGAATTTCTGGAATTAAGGTAACAAATCTGAACCACGATATAAAAATCCTAGTTATTTAAAGGTTTGATTTTCACAATCTACTTCTACAAGCCCATGTTACACCTAAGGCCAGATACATGGGGTACTAAGTCACCCAGAGTATCATTATTAGGATGGGGTGTATTGTTATTGTAGTTTGATATGGGTTCCACATAGCTCTGCAATTTCTAGCCCATAAACTTAGTATGACATGTAATCTCTTTGTATATTTTAGTTTAATCATCTATAGTTTGGGAATAACAGATCTACTCTGCTTATCTTCCATTGTTGTAGTTGAGATCGGGGACTGCGTTTTTTTGAAAGCACTGTTTCCTGTACACTTGTAACACCCATTTCTTCCTTGAGAAATCATTGTGTCTCATACATATGTGCTTCTGTGCAGAAAAAAAAAAAATCATTTACTATATTTCCAATGATATAGTAAGGAAATTTAAAAAAAAAAAATTAGAAGAGGAGGAAGACAATGTTGAAGGTGAAGATACGGGAGGGAAAGGAGAGGACAATGACAAAATGGAAAGAATGCATATGCAGATATGGTGCTTGACTTAGAAAGGTATCTGGTATGTGGAAAATTATTTTCTACCCTATCGATTTAGGCAGAACTTATTATTGTCAGACCTCTTTCTACTCTCTAAAGGTATACATTGTGTACACTTATAATTAACAGCCAGTTCTCCCTTATCCTGGGTGAATGCAAGTGAGCTCCTAGAAACCCAAAAAGAGATTCTACTCACCCTTTTCCCATTCCTCTAATATTTATATGAGGAAATACAGATTTACAGTGCTATACATTCATGCAACAATGGAAGACAAAGGGAGGTCCCAGGAAAAAAAAAAAAAGTCACCACCACCCCCTTGCCATCCAAAGGCTATTCCTTTTTGCTTCTGTCAGACAGACAGCAACTTGACCTCTACCATGGTGATGTAGCAAGACTAAGTTCTCTACTATTGACAGAATTGGAAAGGTAATCAATTCCAGAGTGGCATGTTGTAAATTTTGTCCTAGTTTGAAGCAGAGAATCACAACGAATCAGCTATTGTGGTAGTCATGCTGTTGTTATGACTAGGGTTTGCAGAGAAGTGTTTTATATCAGAACACCTATCAACATCATTTTTTTTAATGCTGTGAGCGAGTTCCTTAGCAGGCTCATCTGAACAAGCTCTACATGTTTGCTCCTTTATGCACCTCGATCTGATGATTCAAAAATGAAACCTTTAATCTCATCCTACTGATCAGCTAAGGTATTTTAATGATTTATCTTTGAGTGAATATAATAACTCTTTCTCAGAGAGAAAGTCTTAAGACTTCAGTGGCCAGGACTCTAGAGTTAACAATGGAAAAATTAGCCCTGGATTAATTTTCCCAGAGTTTTCAAATGAAGGATGCCTTTGTATCTAATGAAACCATCTTCACTGCTCTCTGCAAGACTACTCAGGATATCACCTCTCCAGGCCCCTGGCAGTGCAGTGTAAGTACCAAACACAGTCCTCTTAAACTCTAGCAATGCTCTCCCCAACTGGGACTGAAACTTTGGAGGTTCTAATTTTCAATCTGCTACTCACCCCAAAATAGAATTTTCACAAACACTAAAATGCTAACTGAATTTCCTTTTTCTTTTCTTTTGTGATATTCTTCCAATAAATTGAAATATGTACATTAAGGAAATCATAAATCAACAAACCACACAATGTTAAAATGCATGCAGTTCACTTCGAGGATATGCATTTATTTGGTGATAATATATTTGGTTGGGCTGAAGCATAACAAAGATTGTGAGCATGGCGCAGGACTGGGCAGTGATTCTTTCTGTAGTGCATAGGGTCGCTATGAGTCAGAACCGACTCAATGGCACCTAAAAACAACATATTTGGTGATACTACTGTAGAAATAACATTCATATGAGTATAAAGAAAATGAGATTATGGTCCCAAGACCATAACTGGGTTACCTGAGAAACTGGAGGGTAACGATGGGACATTTCCTGATTTCTGCTTATAATGTTTGCGAAGATTTGATGAAATGCATTGTCAGATATGAAGCCTTAACTTGTATAATTTCTTACTCACAGATGTAGGGGAAAATAAGGATTTTGTTAGAATCTGTTACTGCTAAAGTAGAAAATCAAGCAGTTTTTCTTCCTAAAATACCATGTTGGTTTTATTTAGATTCTTAGGAACAGAAAAAGAAAGGAAAAGTAGAAAAAAAGTACACTCAGAGTGATTTTTTTTTCAAATTAAAAAAGTTATTTTGGTTAATTCAATGTTTTCAAAGGAAAAACCACAGTAAGGTAATTGACAGCATTTTACTAGTGTATTATTTGTAATAATCCAATATAACTAAGTCCCTTAAGGGTAAAGTGCACTTGAATTTTTTGCTGGAGTTTCGATGCTATCCAACAATACTAATTTTTGCACTGGAGCAAGTAATCGTTTGTGGAACTAGCCATTGGAAACTAGAAAGCAATTTCATTGAAAAGAGAAAAAATGGATGTTGTTATGTATGAATTGTAACGGAGAAGTCATTCTGATAGTTCTGAAATTCCTTTCCCATGGTGCAAATAACTTAATGTTTCAGTTGTAGATAACATTAAAAATTGTATAGCATATGGGTTAAGTCTTTGCTAACATTTTATTTTGTACTGAACATCATTGTAAAGGTGCTTCAAGATATACAATACATTGACTTTTTAAAAAAAATAGACTATATATTCCTGACTGGTGTTAACTAAAATTTTTTAATGTTATACAGAGGGAGAGAAAGTAAAGAAAGAAATATTTATTGATCATTCATCATAATTCAGATAATATTTACAACTCATAGATTCTCTCAAGGAATTAAGCTCCTCATGTACTATCCTCATTACTTTCTTGACAAATTAAATGTTCCCTTGAAAAGTCCCCTGGCCTGAGGAAGTGACGGCAGAAGTGTTTTCCATGGAGATCCTATCAATATAAAATGTTTTGCAGTATTTAAGTTTGTGCAGAATTAGTAAAGAGCAGAGACACCAAATCCTATAAAGACTTGTTTGAGGGACAACCAGTGCAGTCCATTTAGGGACATTTATCAGCCTTTTGTGTTTGCATCATATGTTACAATGTATAATTTCATCTCTATTATCTCCAGCAAATATGATCCTCATAACAAACATGTGATGAAGACTGTAAACCCCATAATGTAGATGAGAAAACAGAGTCTCAGATAAATTATTTGCCAAATAATAAATAACCTCCGTCTGTGATTAACCCCAGATGGTCTGATAACAAATTCTTTATTCTCGCCTACTCTTCTTTAATGACTTCATTAGATGGACTGGTGTAACTCTCTGTCCTCACTTTTGTTATCATTTCATATCTCACTGTAGGGGTGCCCTCCTCCCTATATAAATTCCTAGACTAGAGTCCCCTGAGGTCAGCTTTCTGTACTGCCATATATTGCTTTCCTGCTCGCTTGCTGGCAGTTATAGCTATTTTTCTTCTCTATCCAGTTCTGGCCTTTGTCTTTCTTAAAGTTCCAAGTCTGTTAAATTACAAATTTACATGCCACAGTGAATGACACTAGGCAGGTGATTCCCTAAAGCAAGGAAAAACTGACATTAAATGATGCCTCATTTTCCATTTTTCAATCATTTGAAGCTGCGGTTTTTGAGGAGATGTTTATTATTAAAAAATTGTTTTAAATAAAGAATGATTTAGATTCAGACTCCTCTCTATTCTTCCATTTAATAAGATATGAACATAATTTAATTTGTATTTAAAGGGACTGGGGTTAAGTACCAGCACTATTATCAATTAACTATGAAAGTTTGGACATATGAACATTTTAGGCCCCATTTTTCTTGACTGTAAACTTAGAATTTGGAGCAAGTGATGTCTACAAGTTTTCCCAGCTCTATGATTCTGAATATTCTTTACTGGAAATACTATGTCCTGTGTCAATCAGACTTATGAATGTAACTGTCACTGAATTATATTAGACAATTTGCCTACCAACACAATTTTTATGTTCTCTCTGTTATATCCCCAGCAACTGACATCACGTTTTGTAGAAACTGTTTGATGAAAAGATGAAGTAAACAAATTAATGATCCAGTAATAAGCATCACTGTTCATTGCTATGCAATAGGAATTTTTTCCTATTAGATTGAAAAAATAAAGTCCCATTACTATCATATCTTTACTATATCGCAATCTGAATTTGTGCACTAGAAATAAATTTGCACTGATTTAAGGTAGACAATTAGAGAAAAGATAGAAAAAAAAGAAAAAGAAATAGGTTTACATATAAAGTTGTGGTTTATATTTTCTGCAGCTGATATTCTTAAAGTGTAAAACTTGTAAAAATAAACACGAAAACCATTTTGTCTCTTAAAATAGTCGCTTAAAGGATGAAAAATTTCCTTGAACATGTTAGACCCAAAAAGTAAATGCATTTATTTAGCTTCTATTAGTTAATTACATTGATATAAGACCCATTTAACAGTACTTAACTTACTAACTGCAGTAGTAGAAAATGTAATCTCAAAGGCTATATCCTAGAAACAACTAAATTTATTTTAATCAAACGACATATTTGCATTTAAATCTAATAGAGCAGTAAAAACAGTTCTGTTTCCTGCTGTGCTTCCATTTTTCTCTCTTCTCTGTTGTTCAACAAGTTAGTTTCAACTGTGGCCCAGTTTCCTAGGTCCACTCAGTTCTGACTTTTAAACTGTTAATGGGTGTCAAGCTTTACTAAATTTCCATACGAAGATTGGTGACTACATTTAAAACATTTTTATCTGAAGAAACTCTCTAGAAATAACCATTCGTCCAACATATATTCAAGCATTTAAAATAGTCTGCACAATTCTAATGCTAACAAATTCAGTTTCTAGAACCAACAGTTTAAACTGTAATAGTCAGGTAAGTCACTAGAGTTACAAAACAACTTAAAGTTTAAAAAGCTGCTTATTATTCTAAGAAATTATCAGCCCAGTTTAATTTCCATCACAATACCCAGCAAAGGAAAACTGGGGGCTTCAAAAGAAGTGAAACTATTTTTTTTAAAGACTAGAGGACTCTAACTAGGCAATGTTTGACAATCACGGGTGACTGTTATTTAGAGTGAATGGATTCATACTTATGATAAAACTAATAAATGTACATTTTAGGATTTTTAAATGAAAACATTTCTGTAAAAGCAAATGTTTCTCTACTCTCCTTAGGGTATACAATTTTAAAATTTTTTTTGACAATGAATTATGCAGAAAAATATCCTTTGTGTTTGTAAGTTAGTCAGCTGTATATAAATTTTGATTTGATCTTTCCCAGATCTTTGCACTCCCACAACAGGATTTTTCTTAATTAAAACCACAGTAGAGTGATTCACTTAGGGAAGATAAAAGCAGAGCCCAAGGGTCAGCAGAATGACATAGTGGAAAGTGTCAACTGTTGTCCCCTGGTATTTTCAAAGTTTGGAGGCCACCATTTCCTGGTTTAGTTCTGCCCACATATCTCCCATAGAAATTCTGAAGAACTAATGAACCCTGTTAGTGTATCAAAAAGAGAACATGTCCCCAGAGAGTGATTTAGTTCAATAGTGTGGACTCTTACATCTGCCTCTTCAAAATGCTTGACTCCTTGGTCAAAGTTAAATCACTTCGTTTTTGTTATGGGAACAAATTTCAAAAATAGTTTCTTCTTCAGCTGATAATAGAAAAGAATGGAAAAACAGCTATGGTGAAGAGGAAACAGTTCAAACAAGTACATGTTAAAACAGCATGTAGGGCTGTGAGCAGCAAGTTTCATTTGCATAAAAGTGTTGAACCCAAATCTATAACCTAAATTAAGAATGTTCTTCCTGAAGCAAATCAGCAATTCAAGGCTTAGAAATTAATATGTGGCTGATGGTAAGAAAGAGAAAATTAAACTTTTCAAAGGTATTTCTTGAATGTAAGTTGAATTGTCTCTGGCTAAACAAAGACCTTGAATATCTAGCTAAGAGACTCCCGTACTTAAAATATACTGGACTGAACAGAGTATGGGGGCAATTCACCCTCAGAATGATCACAGTCCACAAAGTTCTTAAATTAGGTTATTTACATGGAAAATTAGCTCAATTTGCTATCAACATGACACTGTTACAGCTATTAAATGATAAGACGTGAGGGTGGCATGGGGAAGTCTCCTCAGTTTTAAGGCAACATTTCTTATCCTTTTTCCACAATTATTTAAAACTGCGATGTTCAAGTTTTTTTCTTTTTTCTCATTTATTATGAGACTACTTTACCCAGTTAGATTTGAGTCTATTAATATTGTTTTACTTAAAACATTATATCTTCTTTTTCCACATCTAAAACATTTAGGGAGACCTGATTTATACACATTCCTTATATCAGATAATTGTGCAATGAGGATAATAAATCATAGGATGTTAATACACATGGCTTCTGAATACTGATGAAAAAATTTCCAAAATATATTGGCCCTGGTGGCACAGTGGTTAAAATGCCTGGCTGCTAACCAAAAGGTCAGTGGTTTGAACCCACCAGCCTCTCCGAGGGAGAAAGATGTGGCAGTCTGCCTCTGTAAAGATTACAGCCTTGGAAACCCTGTGGGGCAGTTGTGCTCTGTCCTATGGGGTTGCTATGAGTCTGAATAGACTTGACTGCAATGAGTTTGTTTTTTATCTAATATAAAGCTGAACTATTTATTTATGTATTTTAGTAATATTTTATTGTGTTTTTGGTGAAAGTTTACACAGCAAATTAGGTTCCCATTTGACAATACCTACACAAACTGTTCAGTGACATTCATTACATTTTTCACAAAGTGTCAACATTCTCTTTAATTTCTTTCTGCTTGATGTGTTCTAGTTTGTTTTTTTTTAAGATAGTTGGAATACTTTGGTGAATGGTCAAATGACCATGCAAGAAATATATTCCATAAATGATAACTAACTTATTGTGATGAAAAAAAGATATGCAGGACAGATGCAGTACAGGCAAGGCTGCATTTTACCTGAAAGGCTAATGGCTGTCTCAGAAGCATGTATCACCAGCTGGTAAATAAAAGTGTTTGTGGTAGCAGACACTGTGTTCAAGGTTTCAAGATGACTTTCGTTATCCCTCCATGTTCTTAGTCACTTAGAAGTTTCTGAAAACCTTGAGTATGTTTCGACTCTACTCCAAGTCAAGCTCTTTGGAGGCATTGAAAGGTAAACGAATCCAGCTATTCCGAGTTACACAAAGGAGGCGGAAATAGGCATTATTTTGTGCTTCTTTCCTCACTTATTTTACACTTATGTAAATATCATAGAAATGACTGGAAAAGTAAAATACATATTTATTTACCTAAACAAAGGAAGAAATAAAAATTAAATATGAGAAAAAATAAGTTTAAAATAGCAATGTTAGAAAAAAATTGGACATATGAGTGCAAACGTCTAAAAAGTTCATGTCTAAGATATACAAGATATATATTCATGGCACATGGAAAATATGAAAACAAAAGTTGACAACTAAAAAAGAAATCACTAGGACACATTTATGAATTATAAATTAGTTTTGTTACATTATAAATATGATATTACATATGATATCCATTCTATATAACTATATTCATGATATAAATTATTTTATATTATATTGGAGAAATCAGATTAATGTGTGTCCCTTTAAGAGATGAAAACAGGACAATAGAGTAGGATTTAGTAATTTTGAATTTAATATGTATTTTGATGCCATTTTTCTTGATAGAGTATATCAAGTTTACAGTCTGTTAAATCTATTCCTTTTTTTTCTTTTTCTTTTGTTGCTGTTGAGAGTATACCCTGCAAAACATAACACCAATGCGATCGTTTCTACACATACAATTCAGTAACTTTGATTACATTCTTCAAGTTGTGAATTCATTCTCACCTTCCTTTTCTGAGTTAATGGCATAAACTCATTGCCCCCTAAGGTTCCTATCTAATCTTTGGGGCTGCTGTTGTCACTTTGATCCCGCATAGGTAGTTCTTAGAAGAGCATAATGCCCAAGGAAGCTATCTTTTACTAGTTAAGCTAGCCTACTGTTTGGTTTTAAGACTTCAGGAGATACTTTTTGTTTAAAGTTTAAAGATTATCTCAGGGCAATAGTTTCAGGGTTTCATCCAACCTCCATGGCTGCAGGAAGTCTGACGTCCATGAAGATTTGAAATTCTGTTCTGAATTTTCTCCTTTTTGATCAGGATTATTCTATAGAATCTTTGATTAAAATGTTTAGTAATGGTAGCTGGGCACCATCCAATTCTTCTGGTCTCATGGCAAAGGAGGCAGTTGTTCAGGCAATTAGCCACACATTCCATTTCCTCTTCCTATTCCTGACTCTCCTTCTTCCTCTGTTGCTCCAGGTAAATGGAGACCAATTGTCGTGCCTTGGATAGCTGCTGCAAACTTTTAAGACCCCAAGCACTACTCAATGAACTAGGAGGTAGAACAGAAGCACTAAACATGTTATTAGGCCAATTAACTGGGATGTCCCATGAAACCATGACCCTAAACCTCCAAATCAAGGAATTAAATCCCATGAGGTTTGTGGTTGTACATAAGCAATTTAAGCTGCTTGTCTTTTTTTGTTATTGTTGTTGTTGTAAATGTATCTATAGCACAACTTTTGCCAGTTCAACTTTTTACATGTGTACAACTTATTGACAGCTATTACAATAATTGGCTGTGCAACCCTATCCTTGTTAAATGCGATTTTTCCATCATCATTAACCCTTTCCTTTCTACCTCCCTCCCATCCCTGGTAACCACTAATAAACTTGGTCTCTATACATTTGCCTTTTCTTTTCTTTTTATATAAGTGAGGTTATACAATATTTGTCCTTTTCTGATTGACTTGTCTCACTCAGCATAACGTCATCAAGCTCCATCTATATTGTAGCATGTATCAATAGTTAATTTCTCCTACTGGCTAAGTATTATTTCATTGTATGTATGTACCACATTTCGTTTATCCATTCATCTGTTGATGGACATTGGTAAAGTAAATATTTAAAAGGTATGGTACTGAAAAAGACAACAATACCTACTTCCCACAAGTTTGTATCTGTGACTCCAAAAATGTAATTAAATGGTATAAATCTCCAGTAAATTCATAGAATGTTCACATCTCAGATAACTAGTGATTATTTTCCTGTGCAGACACTGTTATCAAAAACCTAAGTATGATAATGTTCTAGAAAGTATATATTTAGGCTGATGTTCTTGCCAAAAATGTTGAAATTATTCCTGCAGGATCACTAATTTATTTGATAATACTAAAATTGGAATTGAAATGATTATTAAGGTCAAGAAAGGGAAATTGGGTAAGAATGAAAGCATAAAGGCTGACTAGTGGATCAGTTTATTGACAGAGCCTAAAGGGGTGACTGCTAAATAAATCTGTGAAAAGCCTTAAATTTAGTGAACTATGTTCAATTTATCTACATAATGCCCAGTTCCTACATACTTGGAAACATGTGAATATGTTATTGAGATTTTAGGTATTATCTGCATGCTGCTATCAAATAATTTCAATTTAAGTTTAAATAAGAGCTCATAATAAGAGTATTTGGTTTGTTTTCTCTTGGCAGAAACTGTGTTATGTATGTTTTTGTAAAATTTCCTGTTGCCAAGAAAGTAAAACTTTCAATACTCATGAAACATATTTCTTCATTAAATATTTTGACATATTCTATGTGGGTCGTCAATTTCTCGAATATGCAAATATACCATAAAGCACATATTATCAGAACTTTACTGGTGATTCATAATGCAATTCAGAACACGCAGTTGCCCAGGGCTCTTGTTACGAACTCCTTCAGCTCCAAGGATGCATGTTTAATAATCAAAGTGATTTTCACTTGATATAAAATCATGTTGTCTCATACATCTATGCTTTGAGGAGATTTTAGAGACCACCTCAAATTCTGGTATTTAGAAATGAACAAAGTCCTAAAAATATCTAATGACCTTTTCAAGGTCAGATATCTGAAGATGGCTAAAATATAAGAAATATGTGGCAAATGTTTGGAAAGAAAATATAGACATACTACTTATTTTCTTTAGTCATCCATTTCCTTTCCTTTCCTTCCTTTCTTTTTTCTTTTCTTCCAGAGTATTATTAGAATATTTCTTACATTGCTTCCAAATCCTTGAAGAAGAAAAACTATTTATGTTATTTGGCAGCAATTGAAAAACCTAATAAATGCTCATATGGATGAGCCAATAGTTTTTAATATATATTTTTCCTTATATTCTTTCAATCCAAGACAGATTTACTTTCTTAGAATGATTGACTTCCCCATTAATGAAGGAGATATGTTGCTACTGGAAACTGATTGCCGGAATCTACCTCTCTTCCATAAGAAAAAATATGCTACAAAGTGCAGGAAATGGAATAAAAACTGTTAAAAGGAGATTAAATATAGAGGCTACTACTGATCCTCAAAGGCAAGTACTTCCTAAATACTGATACAGTGAAGAAAAATTCTCAAGTAAATTAAAATCAAATGGCATTTTTAAGAAACATGGTAAAAAAAAATACCATTTAACTAAATAATTTATGAAGCAGTGACAGTGAGGTTGGAATAGAAAATGAATAAAGGATGCAGGATTTTGGCTGAAATGCTACTATCTGATATGTCAAATACTAAAATGTGCTTTAGAAAAATCCTTCTTCAGTATCACTTTGTGTTTTCTTTCTCTTTTGCATGCTAAATCATACTCAGGAGAAATACTTACTTGTGCTTTCTGGTTACTTACAGACTAGATAAGCAGTAATGTAATGAATTATTTTATTTAAAAAAAAAAACAATACTCTGCATACTTCTGTGTAATTCATTATATGAATTTAGGCTTAGTTTAAGATATCCAGTTTATCTGAAGATATTTTCAATTATCTTCAGATAATTGCTTGTTGTGTTCCAGTTTGCTATACGATTGTATAAACTTGAAATTCATATACATACTATAAAGTAATGGGTAAACTTTATTTATAGCCAAGTCTTTTTCTCTCATTTGACACACAAGAACATTTTGATTCTACCTCTCTTGTACTTAACTTAATACCTTGAACTATAGCTGTATATGGATTTGTCATATCCCCTTCCCACAATATATTGCACAACTTGAGAATAAAAATTGCTTTTTTACCTTGTAAGCTCTGATATCACTTGAATTTAATATGTTCTCCAGAAATATTTTTGTTCTAATTGAATAAACATAGTTAGACATTTATTCAAACAGTACTATATTTAGCACAAATACAAACATTTCAAAGATTCATAGAATATCAGGGTTGAAAAGAATACCTCTGTGCTTGATTCTTGCCTACAATGATTCAAATACAGCTAGTCCTTGACTTACAATGGATGTGAGTTATGATGAATCACACTTATAACCATCTGTTTTGTTTTGTTTTGGTATACCTGTTGTTAGTAATATGTTACAATATACCTATAAGTTTATATGTAATGTTTCCAACCCCCAAAGACAAATAAAGATTGGATTTATAAAGATACTGGTAATCAAAGGCAATAATAATGAAAACTAAAAAAATGAAGTATTCAACTTACGTCAGAACCAACTTATAGCGGAATCATCAGAACGGAGCCCCATTGTAAATCAGGGACTACCTGTAGTAGGTTTTTAAAACTTCTTGCAGATGATATTTTAGGAAAATATAATCAGAGAATTCTGTTGTTATTTTTAAGCTGATAAATATCAGACTAATTATTGGGTATGTAACTATTTATATCTCTAAAGTAAATGTAAAGTTCTCCCTTTACCATTGGGATTTAGGCCATTTAGGCTTTCTAAGTGTGCATGTAGTCACTGAAGGCATTCTATATTTATCAATAGGTATTTATTAACTGTCTACATGTTGCCTGGCATTTCTTTGTGCAAAAATGTAAACCAAGATGGCTTAATTCAAAGGGATAAACTAACCAAAGCAATGCATATAGACTAGATGTACTTTAGCATCAAAATAGTACTAATTTCAGAGATGAAACCTCTGGGTATTATTTAAAACAAAATAAATAAAGCCGAGATCCAAGACTGATGTACTTGATTGTACTGTTTCACAGCAGGAAATGGAAACATGGTTGAGATTATTATACAGCAATACTGTAAGAGTATTTCAGCTCTCACTTTGAGGGCTGAGTGGTGCAATGCCACAACTTTTTCTAAACTTCCCTTTCAGGGCAATCAAATAGACTTAAAAAAATACAGCAGGGTAGAGGCTTATATGCACATCATTGTATAAAGAAAGAAAAAAATAAATAAAAATTTTCATCTTGACAAAATTGACTGTTTTGAACCCAGAGTGAAAAGAGTTATACTTGTCCAAGCAATGCCAATGCAAAAAAAAAAAAAAAAAGAGAAACAAAAAAGGAAAAAACCTCCCCAAACAGATTATTTAAAATGAAGCAAATTAGGTGTACTTCAAATTCTGGTTACTGAAGATTCACTTTGATGTTCTTTTCAGTTTTCAGATATAATATCAGAGAATAATAGAGTTCAAAATAAATTATGCAACAGAAAACTTGAAGAGACCTGTTCTGGTGCTGCTTGCTTCGTAAAAAGTTTGCTGCTACTACTTGAGGGAGTAGACTACGATAGATGAAAGAATTCTCCAAAAAGAAATACGTTCTGGAATTCAACACTTTTTCTTATTGATGTGCTGTTCGATTTTCTTCTCTCATCCACCCTTTTGAGGACATACTCACATAAAATTAACTGTTTGAAAGAACACAGGTCACTTTTCTAAGCTTCAGGAAACCTTAGAGCATGACCTATATTCAAAATAAGTAAGTCTCAAGATAAGACAGTCTCATAAAATTGATTTACTAGATATTCCACAATGACCCCATCACTAGGTTCATTACAATGGAGTTTCCTCAAAATCCAATTGATGGGATCACTTTTTTTTCTTTATAGCCTCATCCTAAAATGAGCTTTCTTTGTAAAATTACATAAATTCCTAGAGAACTGAGATTATGGTGACTCCGATTAGGTTATTTTCCATTCCTGAAGCAAGATGTGTTGCTCAGAGGATCTGAGTCTGCTTTCTAAGTATTTAGGTCTTCTTCTCAATCCCAGAGTTTAGAGAGGAGGCAAAAGTGCCTTAGAATAGTCATCAATCTACACATAATAATCATATACTCAGACACCTGACTGTTTGTTATTTGGTCCCTACTCAAGCATCAGTATTGACCCAAGGTTCATTGAAGTTAATCACAGATCCCGTTCTCTGCCCTGGATGTTAGAAGAAAATGGAGGTGACATCTATCATTTTCACTGATCACCAAGATTGGCTAACTTGAGTGGGTTGGACAGGTGTCTCATTCCTTCATCGTTTTTCTACATGGGTTCTTCTTAAAGCTAACATAGAAAGAACTTTCACTAGAAAAATGATCTTTGATAAAATCATAAGAGTACCTCTGTTTCCCTTGTGCTCTGGCTTTGCATTTACTAGGAATACTCTGGGGGCTCTAGATGGTTTATGTGCTCTGCTGCCATCTGAAAGGTTAAAGATTCAAGTCTATCCAGAGGCATCTTGGAAGAAAAGCTTGGAGATCTACTTCTAAAACAACAGCCACTGAAAGCTCCGTGGAGCACATTTCTCTTCTGACACACATGGGATCACCATGAGACAAATCGATACCATGGCAACTGGTTTGGTTTCTTATTTAAGAATATTCTAACATCTTTATAAGAAGTTTTGGGTGTTAGTTTAAAGACCATACTGTGCTTTCTTTGTGCAAGTACCTGTAAAACATTTAATAAAGACTTGGTAATTAATATTCTGTCCTTCTTTCAGGGGATAGTAAATAGCTATTGCATTTATTTATCTGAGTCTGGGATATCTCACAGGATTTAAGACTTTGATGGGTTTGATCTTGTTCTACACGTTGGAAATGGTGTCCAGTGTTTTCTTGGTTCCAGGAAGTCCCCCAAAAAGAGATATAGCCAGTTAGACAGGATATGTACCTTAAGCAAATAAATGAATTATTTTATGGGTAATAAGCTCAAGCATCAGCCCATTCTTTTTGTATCTCTTAGCCAGGGTGCCAAAACACCTGGAGAAGCTCCTCTGTGTACTCGTGTGTAGAGTAATCCCACATACAGCAATGTCTATATAGTAAAGAATCTAAAAGTCTTACTACAGCACCTTCAAAGCTCATTGCGTGCAACTTGCTGGTAGCCTTGGGCTGTGTTTGGCTTCAGTGATTCATAAATATGTTGCTGAGAGAACACAGACTTGGTAGCCATGTGTATAAAGGAATACTTGGTGTCACAGACTTGACACAGCACAAAACAAAAAAAGGAGAGGGAGAAGGATCAGCTCTAGAGTCAGGGGGTAAGGAAAAGTTACAAGAGCAGGCTGGAGACAAACATGGCTGGGTTTGTTTCATTGTGGTCCCTTAAAGAGATGATAACATTATATAACACTTAAAATAGCTTTTATCAGGTGCCAGACACTGTTCTAAGTGCTTTTACAAGTATTAACTTCAGTAATCCTCATAATAGCTCCAGGAAGGAAGTAGTAATATTACCACTATTTCACAGATAAACTGAAATAGAAAATTTACGTAACTTCAGTTTAAGTAATGGAAACACAGAAAGTGAGCCTGTGGGTTCCCAGGCTCGCATAGCCAACAGGAGGCTGAGGCAGGATTCAGACCCAAAAAGCCACGCTCCCTAGTTTGTTCTTAAACACTACAGTTTACTGCCTCTCAAATAGGCACTGCTGGCAGCTACCTGTGACCCCTCCATTAAAATACTCTTTTTTTTTTATTAACTCTATTCTAGTTTACACACAATTTTATGTCATAGATTCATTTATCATTCAAGAATAATTTAGTACTTAATATTTGTTAGTTACTGTTTTATATGGGGGAGTTGCAGCAAAGAATAAGACACAGTCCCAGTTTTCATGGAGTTTAAATTCCAGTGGCTTGACTGACAAACATTTCACTAAATACAAATCTCCTTATTTAATAAGTGTACCAGTTCTGATTAGTGGTTCAGGATGTAATTTTTAAAAAATCTATTTTCTCTGAATAAAAGGAGTGGAAAAAAATTGTTCAGTTTACTTCTTCTACAAATAACAGTTGCCGTAGCGAACACATTGTGTCAGAATAGATCTGTGCTCCATATTTTCAATGGCTGATTTTTCAGAAGTAGATCACTAGGCCTTTTTCCAAGGCACTTCTGGGTAGATTCCAATTTACGATCTTTTGGTTAGCAGCCAGGAACATTAACATTTGTGCCACTTAAGGACTCCTTACATTTCTGGTGCTGGGTAATATCATTAAAGTTTTTTTTTTTTTTTAATATATAATTGAAAGCATCCCCTAGAAATGTCCACTTTTAAATAAACTGTGGCACTGACAACAAATTTAAGGGTTAGCCCAAAATTTCTACTGACTACCCATGGCTTTTAGAGTCCAAGTGTTTATGTCAAACTAGTCTATATTAAAATGAAACTTATTGTAATCCACATTACTGCATCATTTGATACACTCACATTTTTCATTTTTAATATTACATTTTACTAAAATGTTTTGTGCCTAAGATATATTCTTTTATGATGCATCAGTTAGGCTCTGTCTAAACTCCGCACCACCCTCTAAACATCTTGAATATATTTTACTACATTGGGTTGGATTGAATTGGATTGGATTGAATAAAATAATTCAAACCAAATTCTAAGAAAGAACTTTTAAATGTTGTAAGGAGGGAAAAGAAACTCAGAGTTTAGTTACAATTTAATGAAGAGACACATTTTGTTTCCAATTCTTTCAGAAATTCAGTTTATAAATAATTTGTTACTCAGTTATGTGAATATATATGTGTATATACATTTATATACGTTCAAGCAGACTTTTTAGTTTCATTGCGTTTAATGCTAAGAACAAATCACTAGTGAAATTCAAACCCTATCAGAGATAAAAATGATTAGCAAAACTTAGGAAATTTAGACACAGGTAAATTATCTGTAGAATTTTGGGTTAAACTGAGGCTCAATTCTTACACAGTATACTGCATGTCCTATGCTCCCAACATTAAAAATATGATTATAAATTAACAGAGTGAATTTCTGTATATATGATACGGTGTTCATTACTCCTGAGTCATTCCATATAAGCTATTGACTATTACCATTCAGGCTAGTTCAGCATCTGTGCCTGTTAAGGTATAGTTGAATAGCATTGCATTCTAGTGTTAGCATTTGATAAAAGCTTCCAGTTGCTGAGAGTTACGCAGAATTACTTGTAGCAGTCTAAAACACAAAAATGCTTATAGAAAAATCATGAAGGAAATGAAACCTTTTAAAAAGACATCTAGACTTTCTCTGTTTGTTCCTTTCACCCCTTTTATTCCCTTCCCAGCGACTTCTCTGTGCCCACTCTGCCCACTTTTTCAGGATCCCCGTATATTAGAAGAACTCTCTCAAATCTGTTATTAGAAGGCAAGGAATTGTTATTAGAAGGCACTAAAAGTCAGATAGCCCTTTAGAGTTTAAAAATATACTCATCTCCTTGAGTTTCTAAAAATCTCTAGTGTCATTATCCTTATGCTACAGATAAGGAAGCTGAAATTTGGACAGGGGGAAGGACAGAATTAAGTGGCATGAAGGGGAGTGACCTCACGTCTTTGACCCTAAATGCTTTACTCTTTCCGACTTAACATAGTGCCCCTCATATAAACCATCTGCTATCCAATGGCTGTTTGTTCTCTGTGAACTTAAATTACCTGCTGCTCCTCTGAGCTATTTTGTATTTGTACCCTTAGTTTTAATTGTGGAATTAAAGGTTTTGGAAAGATTGCATCCATCAGAGACCAAGTGGGAGTGAGAGTTCAGATCAAGAAGCTCTTTCCCAGGGTACCACCAGGCGTGTTGGCAGCTGCCCTGCTGGGCAGACCTGTCACCGTGTGGTGAGGCCAAAGTATCGAACAGGGATGGAGGAATAAAAACACAGTCTCAGTGGATACGTTTGTGTACACACCTGTGAAATTCGGTAGTTCAAGTGTGCTCCAAATGAACATGACTTTCTCGACCAAGTAGCTTTTTAGAACGAAAAAAGGCGAGGCCTGGTATATTTGTCATGTAAATTTGTCACTCGTTTCCTATCTAAAGCTGAAACTCAGATTATTTATGTGTTCTATGTAATCTCTTCTGGATATTCTAATAGATAAAACAGCCTAATAAAAATTTAATCCATAGAAATTATTGATTAAATTTAGTGATACCCAGAGCTTAGCACTGCTGCAGAATAGTTCATGTTCTTTTAGGGATTGTGTTCTATATGCATTTTCAATAGTTATGTAAACCTAAACAGAGGTTATAGGGATTTACATATCCATTACATCACCAACTGATATAGTTGTAAGAATCCATGAGGGAAATTTTTATCAGATCTCTGCAGGAGAAAAAAACCTTACATTTATTGAGCAACTGGTATAATACTATGCCACGCATATGACTTTAGTCAATAACCATGACTTTCAACTATTGTATAGACTTCAGGACATGCATGTATTAGTAATAATTTTCTTTCTGGGAAAGTGTGCCTTTACTAAATATCTATCTCTATTTTTTGATGAATTTAATTGCTATCTCTGTTTAATTTATTTTCTCAAGATGCACCAAATGAATCTAGGAGTGACGAGCAGAATGATAGATGAATATATAGGTAGATTAAAAGAGAGACAAACACTAGATAGATAAATAGGAAAAAAAAGAGCAAAGCATGTATCATTCATATATGGAAACATGATTTAGATTGAATAAAACTAAGTAGGTAATTACATAAAAATATTCCTGTAGAATGAAAACTATTGTTTCCATAAACTTGAATTAGCAATATTTCTATAAGAAATATTTTTACTTACCTTACTAGTCTGGTAGTTTGTTCAATGGAAACAAATCGGTCTGTAGGAGCCCAGAACATTCCATTCCAACTGGCAGCAATTATTTTATAATGTAGCTGCAGTTTAGTTTCTGCTTAAAACAAGTTCATAATATTGTTATAAATTTTATGCATTTATTTTTAAGCAAAATGAAATCACTGAAACTCTTTGACTACAAAATTATTTATGACTTTATGTAATGCGTATCCTCTTATTTTTTACAAAAGTTCTCATATGTACTTTTACAAATTATTTGGCAGTATAATTACAGATTTCATTTGAATACAGGTGTATGGAGGATGCAGAGGTGTAATTTTAATGTCTGTATAAGACTTGTATCCATTATATAAAGCATAGAGCTTCTCAGATTTTTCTCACATACGGTAGATACAAAATTAGAGTAAAATACAGACAAATACAAATCAGAAAACAAGCAATGTGGCGGTTTAGCTGAGAAAGCCTTCAAATGATAAATATTTTGGGAGGGAAAAGATGTCCGTGGGAACTGCACACAATGCACTGTAATTTGTGTAGCAGTTGATTCCAGAACAGTTTCTCACTTTCCGATTTGCTCGAGGCCTTTCTCCTCCCCACTTTCCACTGGCCTAGGGTTTCTCTTGGTGCTGTTATTATGCTTTCCTTGAGTTCCTTTGACATACTTAGGTGGTTAAAAATGACATGCTTTGCAGCATTTTCAAAATAAAAATTAAAATGATCTCTTTTATTTTTACATACCTAAAAAAGGAGGGAAAGAAGGAAGGAAAGGCGGGGAGGAAGGGAGAGGCAGGGAGACCGCTCTGTCAGATGCACACAAACGATAATTTTCTCTACTCTTCATATTCTTAAGAGGTTGATTGTACCAAATCTCTCCCAAATTTTCCATTTGAATATTAATTTGAAATATGAGTCAGTTCCTCATTCTTAAAAATATATTTATTGGAATGTAACACAATGCTTCGTAACTGAGACTAAAGGCTTGTGATTAGCTAGGTAAGAAAACAAAACAAGAAACCCTCAACTTTCCCCGGCCCCTCTACACATTTGCTTTTAGGTTTTCAGTAATAAGTCCAATGGAATAATTGACACCAGAGATATTGCATAAATTGTCAGGGGCCTACAGTAGGAAACTTCATCTACAATTTTTTCATGGAACTGTAGAATTCAGATACTTTTGCTAGGGCATTTAAATATATGAGTGAGGCACCTTTACAGTCAGGTATTCATTGACACGAAAACAATTTAAGGCCATCTACACTCTTGGTTAAAGGAGCCCTGGTGGCACAGTGGTTAAGAGCTTGGCTGCTAACCAAAAGGTCGGCAGTTCAAATCCACCTGCTGCTCGTTGGAAACCTATGCGGCAGTTCTGCTCTGTCCTGTAGGGTCACTATGAGTTGAAATTGACTCCACGGCAATGGGTTTGGGTTTGGTTTTTTTTGGACTCAATGCTAAAGGAGCCCTGGTGGTGTAATGATTAAGCCCTCAGCCAAAAGGTCAATGGTTAGAACTAACCAGTGACTCCATGGGATAAAAGACCTGACGATCTGATCCTGTGAAGACTGCAGCCTAGGAAAACCTATGGGGCAGTTCTACTCTGTCATACAGGACTCTGCTATGAGTCGGAATCAACTCGATAACACACAACAGCAACTCTATGCTAAGGATTATACAAAGCACTGTAGGTACAAAATTGGACTAGATAAGTCCTTATGCAATTTCTTTTCACCATATTTTGAAACAAATTATTCCAAATCAAAGAATAAATTAAATATGTGTTAAGTAATACATAAGTACAGAAAATACTTTTTTTAATTTTTTTTATTGTACTTGAGGTGAAGGGTTACAGAACAAATAGTTTCTCTTTAAACAATCAGTGCACATATTGTTCTATGGCATTAGTTAACAACCCCACGACATGTCAACCCTCTCCCTTCTCCACCTTTTTTTTTTTTTTTGGTGAAAATATATATACCAAAGATACACCATTTCAAAAATTTCTACATGCACAGTTCAGTGACATCGATTACATTCTTCCAGTTGTGCTGGTATTCTCACTTTAGATGAAGGTTTACAGAACAAAATAATTTCTCATTAAACAGTACACATGTTGCCTTATGACAATGGTTAACAACCTCACTACATGTCAATACTGTCCTTACTCAAACTTGGTTTCCCTATCACCAGCTTTCCTGTCCGCTTTTGCCTTCCAGTTCTTGTCCCTGGACTGCTGTGCCTCATTAGTCTTATTTTGTTTTACGGGGCTGTCCAGTCCCCAGCTGAACGGTGAACCTCAGAAGTGACTTCACCACTGAGCTAAAAGGGTGTCTGTACTCTCGGGGTTTCTCCAGACCCTTTCAGGCCAGTAAGTCTGGTCTTTTTTTTTGTGTGTTAGAATTTTGTTCTACATCCTTCTCCAGCTCTGTCCAGAACCCTCTGTTGTGATCCCGGTCAGAGCAGTCACTGGTGGTAGCCAGGTACCAGCTAGCTGTGCTGGACTCAGTCTGGTGGAGGCCTTGGTAGCTGTGGTCCACTAGTCCTTCGGACTAATCTTTTCCTTGTATCCTGTTCTCTTCATTCTCCCTTGTTCCCAAAGGGGTGAGACCAGTGGAGTATCTTGGATGGCTGCTCACAGGCTTTTAAGACCCCAGACACTACTCACCAAGGTAGAATGTAGAACATTGTCTTCATAAACTGTGTCATGCCAATTGAGCTAGATGTTCCCTGAGATCATGGTCCCCACAGTCCTCTGCCCAGCAATTCAGTCCCTCAGGGAGTTTGGATGTGTCTATGGAGCTTCCATGACCTTTCCTTATACAAGTTGTTCTGGTTTCCCCAGTATTATGTACTGTCTCACCCTTCACCAAAGATACCACTTATCTATTGCCTATTTAGTATTTCCCCCCTACCCCTCCCATCCCTCGTAACCAACATAGATTGCTACTTTTTGTGTGTAAACTTTTTCATGAGTTTTTACAATAAAGGTCTCATACAATATTTGTCCTTCTGTGATTGACTTATTTCACTCAGCATAATGTCCTCCAGTTTCATCCATGTTATGAGATGCTTCACAGATTCATCATTGTTCTTTCTCGTTGCATAGCACTCCATTGTGTGTATGTACCATAGTTTGTTTATCCATTCATCTGTTGATGGGCATCTAGGTTGTTTCCATCTTTTTGGTAATTATTGACAGATGTGAGTTTATTGCTGTCATTTTGTAGTTCTTTTTTCTGTGGTGTTGACATTTTCTTTGTTCTCCTTATTCTCCTGTACTGAATTCCTTTTGTTTGTGGATTTTTTTTTTTCATTTCTTTTGTTTTTACAGCATACTATCTTTCTGTTGTAGTGTAGGCAAATAGACCATAAATGGATTTCCCGACTGGGACTTCTCTGAAAATCAGTTTCTTTATCTGTAAAACGAAAATTATAATTCCTACCTGTCAATATCATCATCTGGCTCAAATAAGATAGTATCTAACACAAAGTAGGCACTCAATTAATGTTAGCTTTCTTCTATTTACACCTCTACTCCTCACTGTCTTTGAAAATACAATGTAAAATCCAAAGACTAGAAGGCTGGGTGGAGTGTTTCAAGCATTGACTAGAGGAAGAACTTGTATCTAAAAAGATGTGAATGGTTTTGGACAAAGCAATCCCTTGCAGCAAAATCTCAGCCATAGAAATTTTCAGGAAAATGATAAGTGATTCAGAATTTGGCATGGCATATATTGTGATTAATGTCTGTAACAAATAATTTATTAGCCACAAACCCCCTTCTCTTTCACAAATGTTGTAAGTTCAGTGTGTTACAACAGCCTATGAAGACTTGGCCAGTAAACTATGAAAAAATGTCTCCACAGGGACAAAAGGCATTCTATCACCTAGCAAGCTACCTGAATGCAAATTTATCAGTTACTCAAAATCTACCTCAAGTTCAAGAATGACAGATTTTTTGACTTACCAGTTCCACTTCAACACTAAAGGAAAAGGTTTTTATTTTTTGACAATTTTTAAAAGAACGCAAGTTGGTTCTTGAGCCAAGTATATCAGAACTTTGCAAACTCTGTCCTGAAGTGCTTTTGGTCACATGTTGTGCTGAATTTCTGACTAGGGCCCCAAATTGATTACAACTGTGAATAAATATGAGTGGTAGGGTATGAGTTAGTTCATTCGAGGAAGCTAAGTTTGGTTTGGAAACCACATAAGGCCAAGTATTCACGTGCAGGATCATACAGAGAGCTTGTTATTTCTAGGTAATAACCAACCATTTTAAGATGGTGGTCTGGGAGGCTAGTTGGTCTTTAAAGCAGACAAAATGTGTTTGTTCCTGATACGATTAAATATATACTTAATACAATCATATATGTGTATGTATAGACATATACATGTGTACATGTATGTATTAACACCTTTATCAAGACATAATTCACATACCATACAATTCACCCATTTAGATGTATAATTCAATAGTATTTAGTATATTCAAAGATGTGTGCAAAAACCATCACCAGTCATTTTTAGAACATTTTAATCACCTCAAGAAGGAACTCCATATCCTTTTACTATCACCCCCTCTATCTCACAACCCTCACCCCCAGCCCTAAGCAACCACTAATCTATTTCTTTCTCTGTAGATGTCCCTATTTTGGACTTTCATATGAATGGAATTATGTAGTATGTGGTGTTTTATGACTGACTTCTTTCACTTAGCATAATGTTTTCAAACATCTATGCTGTATTGTGTATATAAAATTATGTGTATATAATATACATATTTCCTTAAGTAATCTATTTTCTTTCCTGAAAACAAACATACTTTATCATTTTATTTTTAATTTATCCAAGCTTTATAATAATTATCTTCTTTCAATATCATTCATTAAAATTCATGTATTGTCCACCTGATCCATATTCCTACAATGAAGTCACAAAATCGTCTAGTTCCAGTGACGATGGACACTCAGTACTGATAAAGCTCAGCTTGTTATCTGGTATTTTCGGATATTTACAATAACTCAAATTATTTACTTGAACACCTGGATCAAAAGGAATTACGATTACCTGAGGCTGTCTTTCTCAATTTTCATAACTCTAATTAATGGAAAGTTCCTTGTTATGAATAAAAATCTTCTCCATTTAGGTAAGTTGTTCCCCTCCAGTATTTTAAGGTAGCACTCATGTCCCTCTTGAGCTTACTATTGTCTTGAGTGTGCTCAATTTTTCTTTTATGAGAAACTGAAGTTTCCTGATGGTCGTGGTTGGTCTTTGCTAGACATAGTCATAAGGTGTGTGATAACCATAATTTGACTAGGATGAAGTAGAGTGTGCAGACTCTTTAATTCTTTATTCAATCCAAGATAAAAATAACTTTTAAATAGCATCAATATCACGTTAAAGAGTTGTGACGAATTCATATCAAAAAACTCGTTGTAGATGAGTCGATTCCGACTCATAGCAACCCTATCGGCTCCAAAATTGTGTTTTCTTTGTCACATGCATCGCTGTTAAGTCATATTTTTTAAGCCAGAACTTAATATTTATTCAGTTGCTTTGATCTAGCCTGTTGTTAAAGCTTGCTTAGTTCATTTTGTACCCAAGTCTTGTCATAGAGATTCAATTCTCCTCAAATGTACTTTCTTTTCTTTTTTTAAAGTTCTTATCTGGAAAGCAAATGCTTTAATTTAAATTTCATGGTAAATGTCATTTCTTTCTGGAGATTTTAGATATCTCAAATAAAAGGTTGATCTATTTCTGAAGGAAAATAGGTAACACGATCTATAGAAATCTCAGGGTTTACCAGCTTGGAAAGATTTGGTATTATAATGTGTCAATGTTTCCGGATGTTTGGGGTTCAATAGAAAACCTCAGTCATACTTTGCCCAAAGCAAGAATAAAATTTTAATCATGTGTAATAAAGCCAGGCTTATTTAAACCATATATTTCATGATTAATTTACACTTCAATCACTAAGTTGTTGTTTTTGAAGAATCATTTGATGTCTATAAACCCTTTGAGACTTTAAAATATGCTTCTAAAACCCCATCCTTCCCCATACACACACACACACACACACACACACGCACATAATTTGAAAATAGATCATTATATTTTTGCCCAGAGTAAAAAATAAAGAATTAAATACTTATACTTGGGGTGCGGTTTTAAGGTTACATTACATGTGGCTAGCTATTGTCCTTAGTTAAAAGTATTCCTGTCTGAATCCTTTGTTTTAAAGGTGCAATAAAGTTAAAAATGTTTTAAATAATTATTTCAGAGATTTATATGGCTAAACAAATAGACAAAAAGATGACTAGTTCAGGGTATAGAAGAGATTTTATAAACCCTGCATTTCTTTTCATGTATTGACTTTCGTACAGAAACATTACCAAAACTCATCCACAGTCCTTATCTCTCTCCTGACATTTAGAGCAAGACTGCCTGCTGTAATTCTCCACTTGAATGCTTCACTTTGGTGCTCAAATTCAGCCTGTCCAAAAACAGAACTCATTTACTTCCATCACCAGTGCTACTTGTACTCTCCCTACACCCCAATTCCTTTTCATTTTCCTAGTTTTCTAACCCTGTAAATGGTGTTAACCATCAACTCAATTTCCCAACTGAAAACTTCCTGGGATGAGAGACAAGAGAAGGACAATTCCTCCTACTCATTCTGAACATCCGGTAGATTATGAAGTTTTAGGATTTCTGTCTATGGATTATATTTCTATAATCCATCCAATTTTCTTTACTCCTACTGCTAGGAGTTCAAACTCAATGTCTAAATTACTTTAACAGTTGCCTAATTTTTCTCCTTGTCTCTAATTTTATCTCGTCCAGACCATTCTTTATGAAGCTATTGGAATAACCTTTCTAAAACACAAATTTTATCTTGTCACTCCTCAGTTCAAAACTCTCCTCACTGCTCTCAGAGTAAATCAAAATCTTTAATAGGGATCAAAAGATGCTACATGGTCTGACCACCTGTTCAGTCCCACTCATCGCCATCCCTCACGTCCCTTCTCTGTACATTCCATCGGAACACTATTTCCTTTAATTTCATTATTTCACCTCCAGTCTTCTCACAGGCTGTTTCTTCTGCCCGGAATGTTTTTCTTCCTCAACCTTGCTGGGGATTTTCTTACACAAAAGAATAAGGATTTTGTGATAACATGTCTTGTTCACAACTGCATTCCCAGCCCCCAGCAGAGTGCTAAGTATATAATAAATGCTCGGTGATTATGTGTTGAATAAGAAAATGAAAAAGGATAGGACAGAAGAAGGCGAGAGGGAAGACATGAGTGGGTATACAAGTCTTCTCTGGATCAATCCATAAAAAATATAGGGTCGCTATGAGTCAGAATTGACTTGATGGCAATGGGTTTGGTTTTTTGGTTTGGTTCTGAATAATTTTAGTGTCGAGCATTCTTTTTCTCATAATAGAAAATCAGTAGTGAATATATAAATAGGAGAAGAGGTTGAAATATTCAGAATGAGTCAACATAGTAAATCTGATTCGAAGGGCACCCATAAGTATCCTCCCAATCTTTAGAGTTCCTAGATTGTCATCAAAATGTGTAATCATAAAGGTAGCTGGCACTTCGGATAAGTTCTAGATGAACACCCTTATTTTCTAGAAGAAAAAATAAAGATGTATGGAGCTATTATGTGCCTTCATTTGCCTTCCTCCTTTGCTCTTCCGTCTATACACAAGAATACTACTTCATCAACTTTGTCAGAAAGGTTGAGAGTTATGGAAGTTTTAACTAAATTTATTTTAGGATGTTGCTCCATTGTGACCTAGACGTTCAAAAATCTGAATAATTTCCAACACAGCAAATTGCTGACCCAGTTGAAGAGACCGAAGGCATAATTTAGTGGTGGTCATTTAGGATTAGCCTGTGAACTTTCCGTTTTGGGGATGTGTTGCTATCTTAGCTGTCTTTTTTAAAAACTGCAGAGTATACCACAAAGAATAGCACTTGTGAGTCACCCCTGATGAGAAAGATGGGACATCCTAACATCATAAAATACCAAGAAGAAGAGAAGACACTGAGAAGGGGAAAGGAAGGAGGTTTGGTGAAGGAACAGAGACTACCTGTTTCAGAAGGAAAGCAGCTGTGCTCTAGAGATAGGGAGAAGAGAGACATTTATTTAAAACACCTGAATTGAATCCTTCTTAGTGATAGTATGACTAGTCAAGGGCTCTAAAGTCTTTGAGACTCATGGCCTCATCTGCATAGTAAGAATTTTAAAATTTGCTCTAACTGCTTTACAGAAAGTGATTAAAGTAAAAAAAATATATATATGAAATGTTTTAATTGTTTCAGTGTAAAGGAAGTAATAATTCACAGTTTTACCTGGGTTTACTTCTGGAAATTGGTGATGATAGCTGATTATAATATGAGTAGATACATATAGGTATTTGGATTGGCAGGTCAATGGGCCAAACTTTAAATCTGAAAATAAAAAAGATCAGAGAAATTTCATAACTTGTCTATTACAGAAAATTTCTTGTTATAACATCAATCTTTCCTAAATACTCATGAAGATATTAATGGGAGTTTTGGAAAACATGCACTTAACTAAAAAGTTGATGAGCATGTGGTCTTTTTTGGTACATAGAAAAATTAATAAAATTTCCCAGGAAACAAGAGATTATTTCTCACTAACTTCCAGCTTTTATAACAATGGAAAGCAAAAAAATGATTCTAAAAGTTACGAATTAACTAATATGTTTGCAGTCATTGTTACCAGTTTCTTACCTTTAAACATCGAAATAAGATAACCAGTTTGGAGGTGGGATTGGTGTAAAAATAAACTCAAATTTTATTTTACCCATTTTCTAGGAATGCCTTTTCAGAGAAGAAACAAATGAAAATGTGTGCTTATTTTTTAAAAGCAATGGCAGTTTGGCATAATTCTCTACACTACTGGTATTTACTACTATAGGGATATTGGCCTCTCACTCCCATTATCAAGTCTTAAACTAGTTTATTTAATACCCTTTTCAATATCATCTGGAAAATGTTTATTTTTTCCTCCACAACATCAGTGGAAAAGAAGATTGTTCTCTATTGTCATAATCTAGTGCTGGAATTATGTGGAGAGAGATATTTCTCCTTTTTATTTTTATAATGCCATAAAAGTATATAGTTATTTGGAGCAACTGACTACAGGCTGAGGACTGACACTGCTGGAGCCATGGCAGAGCTCTCAGAAGCTGTCCTTCTGTCTCATGGCTGGTCATTGGAAATCACAGATCTGACCTTCAGGAACTGTACCTTCAGAAGCTCACTCTGACCATTTGCATTACTGTCCCCGTTTTATGCCCTGCTGACTGGGACTTCCCCAGAAACAGTCACTTGGAAATCTCTGGGGTGGGGCGTGGGGGTGCTTCATAGCATCTTCACTAGTAGCCCTTGACTCACATGGGAATATCCCTGGGGAATCCCTTCTAGAGGGCTGTGAAGGATTCATTATTCTAGCTGTCAAGCGTAGAGTGTTAGCCTAATCAGCACTGCTCTTTAAATTCTACTCTCCAGGAACTTAGGAGCCCCAAAGGTATCAAACTTTGCTGGGTTAAATCTGTGGCACCAGAGATATCACTGAATCTTGCAGGTGATGATATCTCCTCTCCCACACCTAGATTCACCCAACATTTCGACTAACAGTTCATAGTGGAGAGAAGTCCTTGGCCAGTTTCTTCTGGAAAACATAAAGAGAGAGCACTGGGGTGAGTTGGCAGCTAGAGGACCTCTGCTCCCAGTTATATGCCCATTATTCACCTACTTATGAAGCAAGTAATCTATGTATTATAAATAAGTAAATTGATCTCTAAGAATTATTGATTTAAGTATATATGAAAATACATTGAACAAATTATAATTGCCTACTTGCAATTTTTATTATAGACCTTCAGGAAAATACATGCTTCAGATGCCACACATCTGACTTCTAACTAAAGTAACCCTATGATTTATCATTCAAACCCTATTTTTAGATTGAAGTTAAGCACTAGTGATAATTATATGAGAGAACAGGTGTAAACCAGCACTTTCTCACCAAACTGGAGTGTCTGGTCACTCTATTTCTAACTTGGGAGTGGGGGAGAAGTGCCTTGCTTCGAGAGGGGTAACTGAATGAACAATCGAACATTATGTTTCGGGTCCAGTGCTTGTGCCTTTAGAATAAGATCGCACTGCTCCATAAAACTATTTAACAAAATGTGTTGTGGAAAATAGTATTTCTGTTATATTCAGGGAAAAAATTATTATTTTTGATACAGTTGAACTTGTTTCAAACTGGTTTTCTATTTTACTTACTCATTTTCATGTCTGTATCCTTTAAGGCTTCATTGTAAATTCTTAGAATTATTTTTTATTTGATGTATGGTAAGTATGCATAGAGTCCTCATCACTACCTCAGAACTTTTGAATCAGAATCGCTGAAGGTGGGACCCAAGAATCTACATTTTTGAACAGCCCTCTCTAGCAATTCTTATGCCTTAAAGTTGAAGAACGGCCACCGCTTAAGAACTATGATGTACTGAAGAGTACTTGAGCTGTGTTGTCAGATAGAACATAATGTGGACATCAGCTCTGCCCCACATTGACTGTTTAATCTCAGGCAACTTAACCAATCTGAGCCTCAGGTTATGTATCTGAGAAGCTGCCATGAAATTGTCTTTGGTTACTATTGTGATCACATACTGTATGTATACAAAAGTATGACACATGGCAAGTCATCAATAAATATTACTCACCTACCCCCAACTCCTCTTGCTTCCTTGAGAATACGGAGAGCAGTTTATTTGTATTCCTCACCTCTATCTCCTGACGTCTATTACACTCATTGCAAACCCCCTCCGCTGCACCCCCACATACCACAGCACTACCACAGCACTACCACAGTACTGCACAGTACTGCAGGTGCTCAGTGAAAAGTATTATGTGTGGAGGGGGATGTTCTTGATTGGGTGGAAACTTTTTGTTGCTGTAGTTATTTAACTATAGCTTCTTCATGTAGTGAAATAAGTTATTGTCCTTAACTCTGACGTGCATCTTTATTTACAGCTGGCCTGTCTAATAGATTCAGAGTGGTACCCAAGAGGTAGATCCAAAATTGAGAACAAACAGTCTCAGGAAATATAGATAAAAGATAACTTTTCTGACTGTGTTCCCAAACGGCTGGTCCCTACCAGTGACATATGAGTGATGTGGTTCCTGTATATCCTCACCAGTATCTGGGGTCGTCACAATGTTTTTTCTTGGTCATTATGATAGGTGTGTAGTGATATCTAATAGTAGTTTTAATTTGCATTTCCCTAATGGCCAACAGTTTGACAACTTCTTAAATAATTAAACATGCAATTACCATATGACCCAGCAATTGCACCTTTTAGCATTTATCCCAGGGAAATGAAAATGATGTTCTCACAAAAACACGTGAATATTCATAGCAGCTTTATTTGTAATAGCCCCAAACTGGAAATACCCAGATGTTTTTTAATGAGTGAGTGTTGAACAAACTCTGGGACATCCATACCATGAAATACTACTCAGCAATTAAAAAGGATCAGACTCTTGATACACGCAGCAGCTTGGATGAATTGCCACAGTATTATGATGAGTGAAAAAAAGAAGCCATTTTCAAAAGGTTACATGAAGTATCATTCCATTTATATACACTCTTGAAATGAGAAAATTATAGAAATGGAGAGCAGATTAGTGGTTTCCAGGGGTTAAGGAGTGAGTGGTGGCAGGAGGGAAGTGGTATTGCTATAAGTAAAAGGGTAATATGATGGATCTTTCTGGTGATGGAAATGTTGTGCACCTTGACCATATCAATGTTGATATCTTGGCTGCAATGTTGTACCATAGGTTTCCAAGATGTTAGCATTGGAGGAAATCGGGTAAAGGGCATATGAGATTCTCTGTATTATTTCTTACATGTAAATCTAGAATTATCTTAAACTAAAAAAGCTTAATTAACAATAAATTAAGGAGAAATAAAGACTTCCTCAGACAAACAAACCAACCGATAAAAGATGACTTTTCTTTTCAAAACGTTGTTGATTCTTTAAACTGACTTTTGCCTCCTAGTCAGTTAACAAACTCTTATTTTTTAGAAAGGTTAAGTATATATTATTTAGGTATTAATTCATGTGATATGACATTTTCTAAGGTAGCTTTTAAAAAATATGCATAACACCTAAAATTTAGTGAAAGCAATACAACTTTCGTAGTGATAGTATTGAAAATCTGTCATGTGCTAGTCACCATACTAAATCATATATTTAATAAAGTAATTTTCATTTCAAAAGTAATTTTCCATGAAGTGAAGAAACATACAACAAAGTGAGCAATTTTATTACAATAGGTTCTTTTCAAATGAGAAAACTGAGGCTCATTTCTTATATGGAGGGATAGATGACATTGCTGACAGTGCAGAATTGATTCGGACTAAATAGGTTATTGATTAACCTTTTGGGATGGTGAGGTCAAGAGCAGAAGTACAAAACCATGATATGTTATTATTAATGATCCAGTTTCTGTATAAATATGAATCTCTGAATTGTTGTATTACTCCCTCTTATATGCTAATGCTTTTTCTGTATGTGGAGATATATAAGAAATGGGAAGATAGTAATTCTCTGTGATACTAGAATGAGATTTATTCTCTGAAAGGGAAGAGAATGGGCTTCCTTGGACCTAATTCTCTCCCATTCTTACCCCCTGAATGTGATGGACAAAGCTATCAATATGATATCAAATGAGCTATGCCCAAGGCGCAATGTTGGAAAATCATCCTAAACAATAAAAAGGTAAGAACTCATATTAATAGATATATTTTTGGTCTTATTTTATCTAAACCAAGAGAATTAGAAGAAAACTCTGGTGTAGTATATTTACTACATGCTTATGAATAATCCCATAAATTTATTTTGCATTAATAAAATAGAAGAAAACCAAACATTTTCTAAAACTTGTTATTTTCTTTCTAAATGTTTTGAAAGTGCCAATGTAAATTTTTTCTACTCTTAATTTAGTAGGTTTGGGTGACCAAAATTATTAGATTTTTCAATCTGAAGTAAGTTTTAAAAGAACACTGTAAGTTATAACAAAGTTATTGAATTATAAATATCATTAATTACTCTCTAACTACTTATTTTAGGAACCCCTAATATATTAATAAATAAAAACAATATCAATATGTTTGCTGAAGATCACTGTTTTTATTAGGGCACATTGTTTAAACTTGTACATATTAAGATTTATGGGAAAGTTATATGCCTATATTCAAACAAGCTTGTCTCTATGTTATACAGAGCAATAATAAACCGAGTTAAAAAAAAAATCCAAGTCAGTTGTTTAAAACTATGTAGAGCAATGAGCTGATTGACTGCAGGGTTTTTCCCCTACTTTTGAAGCAGATATGCTGACATCCTGTATACATATCCTGAGATGATTATTCAAAGTGCAAATTAATGTCATACCTCCACACATTCAAACCTCATCTGACTTTAGTGCTTTTGCCCTCTCACTGATGAGCACATCAAAGCCATTCTGTGACGGGAGTAATGGAACTTTGGTACCTAGGGAAGACAAATGAACATTTCTGCAGAATACTACATTTTAGCCATAAAAAGACTAAAAACCAGTGGGTGGCTTCAAATGTAAATGGGGAAAAAATAAATTCTAAGAAACCAGAGAGTTTGGTACCCATTTGGAAAGACATGAGCTATTTTTAGATGTACAGAGGATGCGATGATTAACATGAAGCTTAAACCATGTACATCCAAACGCAGTACTTTTCCACATTAAAAAAAAAGCACTTTCATACATTACCACACTACCAAAATGTAAGTAGGTAAAATGAATTAGTTTCCATTTTTAATCCAAAGAAAGCCTTTCAAATATATTAACAGGTAGATACGGAGAAAAATGATGTTGGCATTTTTCAATAGAAAGTATAAATATGTAAAATATTAAAAAAATTTCTTAGGAGTATTATGTGTTTCAAACGTTGGAAGCCACTGATTCCTAAATGTCACTCAAACAGGTGTAATGGAGGTAGAATTATTTGATTTTGAGTTTTAACGGTTTCCAGATGTTTAACTAATGCATAGCTATACATTTTCACTCATAAGACTCTGAAGCTGTCAGCTTAAGTAAATTATTTTCCTAAAGCTGCCACAATGTCCCTAAAGAAATTCTATAACAGGGCTATGCCCATAGCCTGGCAGTAGAACATTCCTGAACTGTGTTCCTGTACCTTTTATGTCTTTCCTCATCCTCTCTCATCCACTAATCAACTTAAGGTTGCTACCTTACATGGCTACAGTTTTAGTTGACTGTAAGGAAATTTTTAGAAAAATAAGAAAAATTAAAGAAGATAATTTGATAATTTAGCGTAATGAAATAGACCTAGATTTGGATTTGCAAAAATTCCATAACCTCTTTGAGCCTTAGTTTCCTGTTTGACTCTGAAATATGGATAATGATATTTACCTGAGAAGTTGTTATGAGAATTAAATGACTTTATATGCAAAGACTGTGGGGAATACCACAAGTAACGGCATTATTACGATTCTTTAAATATCCCTGTAAGTATCTTACGTATCTGGTAAACATGATACCGCCTTAGTTTCCTGGAGCTTCCATAACAAAATACCACAGAGTGGGTGACTTTTAAGAACAGACATCATTTTCTCACAGTTCTGGAGGGTAGAAGTCCAAACTCAGAGCATCAGCAGGACCATGCTTTTTCTGTCCATTTTACAGGAAGATCTTTCCTCGTCTCCTCCAGTTTCTGTATTCCTTGGGTGTTTCTTAGCATTATTTGGCCTGTAGATGTATCTTCACATGACGTCTTCCCACTGGGTGTCACTTGTTCTCCACTTTTATAAAACACCACTCAGAAGGGATTAGGACCTACCTTACTCTGATATGACCTCATTAATATAATGGATAAGATCTTAAAACAAAAAAACTATTCTCCCAAAGAAGCTCACATTCACAGATGCAGAAGTACAGAAGTTAGGACATCAAAGTATCTTTTGGGAGGACGTGATTCAATCCCTTTTGGGAGGATGTGATTCAATCCATGCCAATCCCCAGTATTTATCCCTTCATATTAATAAGGTGTGATTATTAATGTTAGTTCATGACACAAGTCTGAGTCTGATTAAAATCACAGATTAGCTTTTCACAAATTATAGATTAAAAGTTATAAAGCATGTGGAGCCAACATGGGGGCCATATACAGAAGCACCACACTGTCCCTCTACAGCAAACATCCGAAAAACTAAGTACAACAGATACAATTGTCAATCCTGGAACCCTAAGCATCAGATGAAGGGATAAAGAACTCAACCAAGCACCAATGGGATAAGAAACTAACAGAGCATAGAGAACAAGGAGAGCTAAGGAGTGGAGGTCCCCTACCAGCAAACACCGCCCGGACACACAATCTTGGACCCCTCAGCCACCAAGACTGCTTTGTCATCCTCCATCCTTCTTTCCTCTGAGAGGCCTCCAACACTTTCTGACAGGACAAGATCACTCAACTGGAGACACCGGCTCCCTGCCACTTAGATTCTCCCTGCCCCCACTGGCCCGTTCCTTCAGCATCTTTTTTTTTGCCATTGTTTTTGGCTACTTTTTGTTTCTTCTCTCTCTCTCATCTCCTTCTTTTCCTTTCTCCCACCTAGTTGGTGCCATGTGCCATCTCCACTTCTTGACAGGCAAGACTTGCCGCTCAGCTGGGGAACCTCTTCCCCCATCAGCGCCAGCATGCCAGTGGGCTCCCTCAGGGCATTTTTCTTTCTTTCTCAGTTTCTTGTCTCACTCTACCTTCCTTGTTTCCTTTCTCCTGACCACCTGGCTGTGTGTGCTGTCCCTGTCACTTTTTGACAGGGTGTGAAACACTGCTCAGCTGGGGAGCTGCCAGCACATGGTTTGCCAGGTCGATTCCACCACCCTGGTGGACTCCCTCAGGGCTTTTTTTTTCTTCTTCTTGGTTTCTTGTCTCCTCTTACCTTCCTTCCTTTACTTTCTCCCGACCACCTGGCCATGTGTGCCGTCTATGCCACGTTTGATGGGTTGCAACACACTGCTCAGCTATGGAGCCACTGGCACATGGCTTCCCCAGCCTGCACCACCACACTGTTGGGCTCCCTTGGGGCATTTTTTTTTCTTTTCTTGGTTTCTTGACTCTCTCTAACTTCCTTCCTTTCTTTTTTTAGGGTTCCATCTCAGCTGCTTTTTAATGGGCTGTGCCATATCACTTGGCTGGGGAACTACCAACACACAGCTTCCCCAGCCTGTGCCACCACACAAGTGGGCACCCTCGGGGCACTTTTTTTCCCTCAGTTTCTTGTCTCTCTCTACCTTCATTCCTTTCCTTTCTCCAGACCACGTGGCTGCATGTGTCATATGTGCTGCTTTTTGATGGGCTATGACACACCACTTAGCAGGGGAGCTGCTGGCACATGGCATCCCTGGTCTGTGCCACCATGCTGGTAGGCTCCTTCATGGCATTTTTTTTTCTCGATTTCTTGTCTCACTCTACATTCCTTCCTTTCCTTTCTCCTGACCACCTGACCTTGTGTGCCTTTTTTCTTTCTTTCTCTCTTTCTTTTGGTTTCTTATCTTCCTCTCTCTTCCTTCCATTCTTTTCTCCTGCCCACCTACCTGCCTGAGCTGTCTTCACCCTTTCCTGATAGACAGTGTCACACCACCTGGCTAGAAAACCACCGACACACGGTTTCCCCAGGTCCACGCCACTCCACTGGCAGGCTCCCTCACTGTGATTTTTTTTGTTTGTTTTCTTGTTTTTGGCTTCTATTTATCTCTCTTTTTTCCCATAGCCACTTAACTCCACACAGCACATCTTTCCCCTTCCATCCTGCCAAACTGCACTGCTCACTGAGCACCACAACCCAAGCAACACAGGTGCTGACAACACACCACACCCTGCACTGCCCTCTGGCCCTGCCCCGTCGGCTGCAGTATGTGCCACAAATGACCCATCCCTACCCTTCCCATTCCGCTAAACCTACCTGCTGCAACATAGCTAACTGACTGCCCCGGCCTACATGGACAAGTTGGTGGGAAGTATCATGCCCACAGATGAGCAGACAACAAAGAATACCCAGCCCCCGTGTCTAGACATAACTAAATAAAACAAAAAAGAAGGATGAAAAAAAATTCTGTAATCAAAAAAAGAAGAAAATAATTTCTGAATCTCTTGAAGACAGCAGTCAATATTTAAATATATTTAAAAAAACAGGACAGGATGACTCCAGAAAGCATCCAAAATAAAAAACCAGATGATGTCCCAGTAGAAGAAAAGTTACTGGAAATACCTGATAGGGAATTCAAAACTCTAATATTCAGGGCTCTCCAAGAGATGAAGGAAAACACAGACAAAAATGAGGAGAAATAGACAAAATCATGGAAAATACAGACAAAATCAAGGAAAAGATAGATAAGACAATGGAATAATTCAAGAAAATGATACAGGAACAGAATTTCAAAATAAACAAACAATTAGAAATCATAAAAAAAAAAACAGTAATTAGAAATCCAAAAGATAACAAGATCTCAGAAATGGATAGCGTCATCAAAGGTTTTAAGGGCAAATTTGAAACATTGGGAGACAGGATCACCAAGATTGAAGACAAAGCCTTGGATACCACTTTGTTTGAAGAAAAATCAGAGAAAAGAATGAAGAAAAATGAAGAAACACTGAGAACGATGTAGGATACAATCAAAAGCAAAAATTTGTGTGTGATAGGAGTTCCAGAACAGGGGAAAAAATGGAAAACACAGAGAGGATCCTTGAACAGTTGCTGACAGAAACCTTCCCTAATATCATGAAAGATGAAAAACTAACCATCCAAGAAGCTCAAAGAACCCCATATAAGATAAACTACAAACCAAAACAAAACAAAACACCAAGACATCATAATCACACTCTCTAAAACTAAAGACAAAGAAAGAATCCTGAGAGCAGCTCGAGAAAAATGGAAAGTCACATACAAAGGGGAAACAATAAGACTAAGCTCTAATTACTTGGCAGAAACCATGCAATCAATAAGGCAATGGGATAACATATATAAAACCTTGAAAGAAAAAATTCCCAGCCAAGAATAACACACCCTGCAAAACCTCATTCAAGTATGATGGTGAAAGTAGGACATTCCAAGATAAATAGAAATTAAGGGTATATGTAAAAACCAAACCAAACTTACAAGAATTATTGAAGGGAGTCCTTTGGTTAGAGAATCAACAACAGTAGACAAATGCCTGAATCTAGGATGCAAGATCACATTAGCCAGATACCAGCGTAAATAATGAACTCTCAAGGATAAAACAAAGCTAGAAGATTTACAACAGGGAACCAGAGAGGTCAATCTGTAAATTACAACATCATCAGAAGAATAAAAGAGGGAATAAATGATATAGGTATAGAACTTTCAAATGGAGAGGATGTCAAGGTGATATCAAGTAATAAAAGACTGGTTCCAACTTAGGAAGATAGGGGTAAATTTCTAGGTAACCACAAAGAAAGTTAACAAACCTACTCAACAAAATAAAGAAGAAAAATAAAGTCTCATTAAATACAAAATTTACAAAAATGAAAGAAAGAAACAAACAAACAAAAGGAATTCAGCACAGGAGAGTAAGATGAAAAAAGAAAACATCAGCACCACAAAAAAAAAAGCACTACAAAATGACAGCAATAAACTCACACCTATCAATAATAACACTAAATGTAAATGGACTCAATGCACAAATAAAGACATGGAGAGTGACAGAATGGATAAAACAACATGATCCATCAATATGCTGTCTACAAGAGACACACCTTAGAAACAAAGATGTAAATTTATTAAAAAATCAAAGGATGGAAAAAAATATATCAAGCAAACAGCTACCAAAAAAGAGCAGGAGTGGCAATACTAATCTCAGATAAAATAGATTTTAAAACAAAATCCACCATAAAAGAAAAAGAAGGGCGCTATATCAGGATTAAAGGGACGATCCATCATGAAGACATAACCATAATAAACATCCATTCACCCTACAACGGCGCTCCAAAATACATAAAACAAACTGTAACAGCACTGAAAAAAGAAATTGACAGTTCCACAATAATAGTAGGAGACTTCAACACACCACTCTTAGTAAAGGACAGAACATATGGAAAGAAACTCAACAAAGATACAGAAGACCTAAAGGGCACAAATCAGCCAACTTGACCTCACAGACATATATAGAACACTCCACCCAACAGCTGCAAAGTACACATTCTTTTCCAATGCACATGGAACCTTCTACAGAATAGAACACATCTTAGGCCACAAAGCAACCCTCAACAAAAGCCAAAACAGTGAGATAGTGCAAAGTATTTTATCTGATCACAACACCATCAAAGTAGAAACTAATAACAGGAAGAGCAAGGAAAAAACATCAATTACATAGAAACTAAAAAATAACCTGCTTCAAAACCACAGGGTAATAAAAGAAATCAAAGATGGAATAAAATAATTCCTAGAATCAAATGAGAATGAAAACACTTCATAACTAAACCTTTGGGACACAGCAAAGGCAGTGCTCAGAGGTCAATTTAAAATAATAGATGCACACATCAAAAAAGAAAAAAAGGACAAAATCGAAATATTAGCTACACAACACAAAGAAATAGAAAGAGAACAGCAAAAGAAGCCCACAGCCACCAAAAGAAAGGAAATAATAAAGATCAGTGCAGAAAAAGTGAAGTAGGGAGTAGAAAAAACAATAGAATCAACAAAACCAAAAATTTGTTCTTTGAAAGGATCAACAAAATTGACAAACTATTGGTCAAAATGACAAAAGAAAAACAGGAGGGGATGCAAAAATAAGAAATGAAATGGGGGACATTACAACAGACCCAACTGCAAAAGAAAAGGATCATAAGAGAGTATCATTAAAAACTATACTTGAACAAATTTGAAAACCTAGAGGAAGTGGACAAATTTCTAGAAATCCACTACCTACCCAAACTAACACAAACTGAAGATGAAAATCTGAACAGACCCATTACAAGAGAATAGACTGAGAAGGTAATTAAAAAAAAAAAAAATTCCAACAAATAAAGCCCTGGACCAGATGGCTTCATTGGAGAATTCTACCAAACATTCAGAGAAGAACTTACATCAGTAGTACTCAAATTATTTCAGAACATAGAAAAAGGATACATCCAAATTCATTCTATGAAGACAGCATAACCCTGATACCAAAACCAGGCAAAGACGCCACAAAAAAAGAAAATTACAGACCAATATCTCTCATGAATATAGATGCAAAAATTCTCAGCAAAATTCCAGCCAATAGAATTCAGATCAAAAAAAAAAAAAAAAAAAAAACACTACAACCAAGTGGGATTCATACCAGGTATGCGAGAATGGTTCACCAACGAAAATCGATTGACATAATCCACCAAGTAAAATAAAAGAATCACATGATCATCTCAATCGACACAGAAAAGGCATTTGAAAAAGTCCAACACCGATTCCTGACAAAAATTCTCAATAAAACTGGTATAGAAGGGAAATTCCTCAACCTCATAAAGGGCATCTATACAAAACCAACAGCCAACATCATTCTTAATGGCAAGAGGCTGAAAACAGTCCCATTGAGAACAGGAAAAAGACAAGGTTGCCCTTTATTATCACTCCTATTTAACATTGTTCTGGAAGTCCTAGCTAAAGCAATAAGGCAAGAAAAAGGAAATAAATGACATCCAAATTGGTAAGGCCACTCATGTCTGTCAGTTTGTTGTACTGTGGGGTCTTGCATGTTGCTGTGATGCTGGAAGCTATGCCACTGGTATTCAGATACCAGCGGAGTCACCCATGATGGACAGGTTTCAGCTGTGCTTCCAGACTAAGACAGACTAGGAAGAAGGATCTCACAGTCTACTTGTGAAAAGAATTAGCCAGTGAAAACCTTATGAATAGCAATGGAACATTACCTGATATAGTGCCAGAAGATGAGCCCCCCAGGTTGGAAGGCACTCAAAAGATGACTGGGGAAGAGCTGCCTCCTCAAAATAGAGTCAACCTTAATGACGTGGATGGAATCAAGCTTTCAGAACCTTCATTTACTGATGCAGCACGACTAAAAATGAGCAGAAACAGCTGCAAACATCCGTTAATAATTAGAACATGGAATGTACAAAGTATGAATCTAGGAAAATTGGAAATCATCAAAAATGAAATGGAATGCATAAAAGTCGATATCCTAGGTATTAGTGAGCTGAGACGGACTGGTACTGGCCATTTTGAATCGAACAATCATATGGTCTACTGTGCTGGGAATGAAAACTTGAAGAGGAATGGCTTTCCATTCATTGTCAAAAAAAACATTTCAAGATCTATCCTGAAGCACAATGCTGTCAGTGATAGGATAATATCCATACGCCTACAAGGAAGACCAGTTAATACAACTATTATTAAAATTTACGCACCAACCACTAAGGCAAAAGATGAAGAAATTGAAGATTTTTATCAGCTTCTGCAGTCTGAAATTGATCAAACACGCAATCAGGATGCATTGATAATTACTGGTGATTGGAATGCAAAAGTTGGAAACAAAGAAGGATAGGTTGTTGGAAAATATGCCTTGGTGATAGAAATGGTGCCAGAGATCACATGATAGAGTTTTGCAAAATTAACGACTTCTTCATTGCAAATACCTTTTTTAAACAACATAAATGGCAACTATACACATGGACCTTCCCAGAAGGAATACGCATCAATCAAATCAACTACATCTGTGGAAAGAGATGATGGAAAAGCTCAATATCATCAGTCAGAACAAGGCTGGGGCTGACTGTGGGACAGACCATCAATTTCTCATGGACAAGTTGAAGTTGAAACTGAAGTAAATTAGAACACGTCCACGAGAGCCAAAATACGACCTTGAGTATATCTCACCTGAATTTAGAGACCATATCAAGAATTAGATATGATGCATTGAACACTAATGACCAAAGACCAGACGAATCATGGAATGACATCAAGGATATCACACATGAAGAAAGCAAGAGGTCATTAAAAAGACAGGAGAGACAGCAAAGACCAAAATGGATATCAGAAGAGACTAAACTTGCTCTATGTCAAGTGGCTAAAGCAAAAGGAAGAAATGACAAAGTAAAAGAACTGAACAGAAGATTTTAAAGGGCAGCTCCAGAAGACAAAGTAAAGTATTATAATGACATGTGCAAAGAGCTGGAGATAGAAAACCAAAAGGGTAGAACATTCCAGGCATTTCTCAAGCTGAAAGAACTGAAGAAAAAATTCAAGCCTCAAGTTGCAATAGTGAAGGAATATATGGGGAAAATATTAAACGAAGCAGGAAGTATCAAAAGAAGATGGAAGGAATACACAGAGTCATTATACTAAAAATAATTAGTCGGCATTCAAACATTTCAAGAACAGCATACGATCAGGAACCGATGGTACTGAAGGAAGAAGTCTAAGCTACACTGAAGGCAATGGAGAAAAATGAGGCTCCAGGAATTGATGGAATATGAATTGAGATGTTTCAACAAACAGATGCATCACTGGAAGTGCTCACTCATCTATGCCAAGAAATTTGGAAGAAAGCTACCTGGCCAACCGACTGAAAGAGAATCATATTTGTGCCTATTCCCAAGAAAACTGACCCAACCTAATGCGGATACTATCAAACAATATCACTAATATCACACGCAAGTAAAATTTTGCTGAAGATCATTCAAAAGTGGCTGCAGCAGTATCTTGACAGGGAACTGCCAGAAATTCAGGCCAGATTTAGAAGAGGATGTGGAACCAGGGATATCATTGCTGATGTCAGATGGATCCTGGCTGAAAGTAGAGAATACCAGAAAGATGCTTATCTGCATTTTATTGACTATGCAAAGACATTTGACTGAGTGGATTATAACAAACTATGGATAACATTGTGAAGAATGGGAATTCTAGAACACTTAATTGTGCTCATGAAGAACCTGTACATACACCAAGAGGCAGTTGTTTGAACAGAACAAGGGGATACTGTATGGTTTAAAGTCAAAAAAGGTGTGGGTCAAGGTTGTGTCCTTTCACCATATCTATTCAATCTGTATGCTGAGCAAATAATCCAAGAACCTAGACTATATGAAGAAGAATGGGGTATCAGGATTGGAGGAGGACTCATTAACAACCTGTGATATACAGATGGCACAATCTTCCTTCCTGAAAGTCAAGAGGACTTGAAGCACTTACTGATGAAGATCAAAGACCACAGCCTTCAGTACGCATTACACCTCAACATAAAGAAAACAAAAATCCTCACAACTGGACCAATAAGCAACATCATGATAAATGAAGAAACGATTGAAGTTGTCAAGGATTTCATTTTACTTGGATCCACAATCAACACCCACGGAAGCAGCAGTTAAGAAATCAAACAACATATAGCACTGGGCAAATCTGCTGTAAAAGACCTCCTTAAAGTGCTGAAAAGCAAACATGTCACCTTGAAGACTAAGGTGCACCTGACCCAAACCATGGTATTTTCAATAACATCATATGCATGTGAAAGCTGGACAATGAATAAGGAAGACCAAAGAAGATTGGATGTCTTTGAACTGTGGTGTTGGTGAAGAATATTGAATATACCATGGACTGCCAAAAGAACAAACAAGTCTGTCTTGGAAGAAGTACAACCAGAAAGCTCCTTAGAAGCAAAGATGATGAGACTACGTCTTACATGTTTTGGACACGTTATCAGGAGGGATCAGTTCCTGGAGAAGGACATCATGCTTGGTAAAATACAGGGTCAGTGAATAAGAGGTAGACCCTCAATGAGATGGATTGACACAGTGGCTGCAACAATAGGCTCAAGCATAACAACAATTGTGAGCATGGCATAGCACTAGGCAGTGTTTCATTCTGTAGTTCATAGGGTCGCTATGAGTTGGAACTGACTCTACAGCACCTAACAACAACAGCAAAAAACTGGTAAGTGTCTTGGTCATCTAGTGCTGCTCTCACAGAAATACCACAAGTGGATGGTTTTAACAAAGAGAAATTTACTCTCTCACAGTCTAGTATGATACAAGTCCAAATTCAGGGCTTCAGCTCCAGGGGAAGGCTTTCTCTGTCGTCTCTGGAGGAAGGTGCTTGTCATCAGTCTTCCCTTGGTCTGGGAACATCTCAGCGCAGGAACCTCAGGTCCAAAGGACATGCTCTGCTCCCAGCACTGCTTTCTTGGTGGTATGAGTTCCTCAACTCTCTGCTTGCTTCCCTTTCCTTTTATCTCTTGTAAGATAAAAAACCACACCCCAGGGAAACTTCCTTTACATTGGATCAGGGATGTGACCTTACTAAGGGTGTTACAATCTCACCCTAATCCTCTTTAACATAAAATTACAATCACTAAATGGAGGACAACCACACAATACTGGGAATCACGGCCCAGCCAAATTGATACACGCATTTTTGGGGGAACATAATTCAATCCATGACAGTAAGGAAGAAGTACAATGGTCCGTATTTGCTGATCATATGGTACTATACATAGAAAACCCAAAAGACTCCATGAGAAAACTACTGGAACTAATAGAAAGATCCAGCAGAGTAACAGGATACAAGATAAACATACAAAAATCAGTTGGATCCGTATACACCAATAAAAAGAACTATGAAGAGGAAATTAGGCAAACAATACCATTTATAATAAACCCTAAAAAAAAAAATACTTAGGAATACATCTAACCAGGGATATTAAAGACCTATACAAAGAAAACTACAGAACACTACTGGAAGAAATCAAACTACATAAATGGAAAACATACCATGCTCATGGATAGGTAGCCTCAACATTGAGAAAATGTCAATTCCACCCAAAGCAATCTACAAATACAATGCAATCCTGATCCAAATACCAATAGCATTTTTTAAAGAGATGGAAAAACTAATCATTAACTTTATATGGAAAGGGAAGAGGCCACTGGTGAGTAAAGCACTAATGAAGAAGAATAAAGTAGAACTCACACTACCTGACTTCAGGACCTACTGTACACCTATGGTAGTCAAAACATCCTGGTACTGGTACAATGACAGACACATTGACCAAAGGAACAGAACTGAGAACAAAGATGTAAATCCATCCACCTATGGTCACCTGATCCTTGACAAAGACCCAAAGTCCATCAAATGGGGAAAAGATAGCCTTTTTAACAATTGGTGCTGGCAAAACTGGATGTCCATATGCAAAAAAATGAAACAGGACCCATACCTCATACCATACACAAAAACTAATTCAAAATGGATCAAAGACCTAAATATAAAACCAAAAACAATGAAGATCAGAGAAGAAAAAATACGGTCAACACTAGAGGCCCTAATACATGGCATAAACAGGATACAAACTATAACTAACAATACACAAATGCCAAAAGATAAGCTAGATAACTGGGGTCTTCTAAAAATTAAACACTTATGCTCATCAAAATACTTCACCAAAAGAGTAAAAAGAGAAACTACAGACTGGGAAACAATTTTTGACTATGACAAATCTGACAAAGTTTTAATCTCTAAAACCAACACTTTTACAACAAAAAGAGAAATAATCCAACTAAAAAATGGGCAAAGGATATTAACAAACACTTCACCAAAGAACACATTCAGGCAGCTAACAGACACATGTGGAAATGCTTGCGATCACTAGCCATTAGAGAAGGGCAAATCAAAACCACAATGAGATACCATCTCACCCTGACATCACTAGCTCGAATCAAAAAACAGAAAATAACAAATGTTGGAAAGGCTGCGGGGAGACTGGAAATCTTATGCACTGCTGATGGGAATGCAAAATGGTGCAACCATTTTGAAAAATGATACTACACTTCCTTAAAATGCTAGAAATAGAAATACCATATGATACAGCAATCCCACTCCTAGGAATATAACCTAGAGAAATAAGACCCATTACACAAATAGACATATGCACACCCATGTTCATTGTAGCATTAGTCACAATAGCAAAAAGATGGAAACAACTTAAGTGCCCATCAACAGAAGAATGGATAAACAAGCTATGGTACACATGATGTAATACTATGCAATAATAAACAACAATGATGAATCTGAGAAACATCTCACAATATAGATGAATCTGGGGGGCTTTACGCTGAGTGAAAGAACTCAATCACAAGGACAAATACTGTATGAGACCACAATTATAAGAACTCATGAAAAGGTTTACACACAAAATGGTAAGGAGGGAGGGGAGGGGTGGGGAAGGAAAAACACTAAATAGACAATAGATGACTGGTAACTTTAGTGAAGGGTAAGACAGTACAAAATACTGGGGAAGCCAGCACAACTTGACTAAGGCAAGGTCATGGAAGCTTCACAAACACATCAAACACCCTGAGGGACCAAATTACTGGGCTGAGGACTGGAAACCATGGTCTTGGGGAACATCTAGCTCAACTGGAATAACATAGTTTATAAGGAAAATGTTTTACATACTACTTTGGTGAGTAGCTCTGGGGTCTCAAAAGCTTGCAAGTGGCCATCTAAAATACTCCACTGGTCTCACCCAACCGGAACAAAAAAAAAAGAAAAAAAACAAAAAAAAAAAGGAAAAAACAAGCCAAAAGAACAAAAAAACCCAAAGAACAAAACCCCCAACAAAACGAAGCCAACAAAAACAAAAGGGGCCTGGCCAACAACAAAGAACGGTCCGAAAAGGAACAAAAAAAAAGGCCCCGGAAAAAACCGGAAAAAAAAGGAAAAAAAAAATCCAAACTTCAAAAAAAAAAAAAAAAAAAAAAAAAAAAAAAAAAAACAAAACTAACGGGCCGAAAAAAAACGCAAAAAACCCCAAAAGAAGGCCCCCAAAACCCCCTTTAAACCAAGAACGAAAACAAACCCTAAGGTCAACCCTCAACCAAAAAATAAAAAAGCCCAAAAAAAAAAAAGAAAACAAAAGCCCAAAACAACCCAAGGGCAAAAAAAAAAAAGGAAGAAGGGAAAAGAAAAGTGGGAAAAAGGAACCCAAAGCCGAAAAAGGGAAAAGGGTGAAAAGGTGGAAGGAAAACAAACAAAGGCAAAAAAAAAAAAGGGGAATAAATGGTCAAACAAAAAACAAATTGCCCCGGAAAACCTCAACCAAAAAAAAAAAAAAAAAAAATAAAAAAAACAAAAAAAAAAAATAAGAAAAAAGCAAAAGGAACCAAATGAAGAAAATCAACGCCTTAAACGAAAAAAAAACCGAACCGGCAAAAAAAAAGAATAAACAAGGCCGAACAACTCCTTGAACAAAAGTTTTAAGGAAAGGGAACCTTTTTCCCTTAAAACCAACTCAACTAATGAAGAACCCCGGGGGCAAAAGGCCTGAAAACCAAGGCCGCCAAACCAAAGAACAACAAGTCCAAACCAACAACCCCCCCCAAAAAAAAAGTTTAACCCGGCCCAAAAGGGCCCCAAGAAGCAAAAACAAACCAAAGGCAAAGGGGTTTCAACTAATGAAACCAAAACGGCAAAAAAACCAAAAAAATTCAATAAAAGGGAAAGCAAAGAACAACAATTTGGGGAAACGGCCGGCCAAATTTTTCCCAAAAAGTGGAAGGGAAAAAACCCTTAACCTTCAAGTTTCCCCTTTTTTAACTAAAAATCCAAAAAAAAAAAACCCCCAACAAACCCTTTCCGGGAAAACGTTGGAAAAAATAAAAAAAAAAAGGAAAAAAAACAAGGGGTTTAAAAAAAAGCCGGGCCTAACCCCAAAACAATTAACCCAACAAAAACCAAAAAAGGTCCGCCCTCCCCAATTGGGCCAACAAAAAAAAAAAAAAACAATAACCAATAATAAGGAAAAAAAAAAAAATCCCCCCCAAGAATTTGGAAAAAATGGAACCCGGCAAAAAAAGTTCCCCAACGAACCCAAAGGCCAACGAAAAGCCAACAAAAAAAACCCAAATGGTAAAAAGCCCCCCTGCCGGCCTTCAACCAACCCCAATTCCCTTTTGGTCCAACCAAAGAAGGGAAGAAGTTAAACCCAAAAACCCCAAAAAACGGGGCCCCGCCAAAACCCCGGGAAGAAAAATGAACCGGCAACGGAACCTTGGGAAAACAAAGGTAATAATTGCCTAAAACAAATGCCTGGTGCAAGTTCCCCGCCGAAAAGCAAAAAAAGAAAAAAAACCCTGAACTAACAAAACAAAAAGAAAAGGGGAAAAAAACGGAAGGCAAAAGCAATTCCCCTTGGGAAAAAAAAACAAAAAAAAAAAAAATTAAGAAAAAAGAATCCGAATCCCCAAAAAAGAAACTTCCCGAAAAAAGCCAAGGGCAATTTAATTTAAGGGAAAAACAAAAAAACTTGAAAAAGAAAAAAAACTAAAAAAAAAAAAACCTTGCAAAAATAAAAATTGAAAATAAAAAAAAAAATCCCGGGGGGGGAAAATAAAATGAAGAAAAATTGAAAACCAAAAAGAAAAAAAAAAAAACCCGGCAACAACAAACAAAAGGAACAAAAGAAAAGGGAAAAGCCAAAAAATGAACCCCAACCCTTGAAAAGGGAAAAACTGCCCAAGCCAATTGGGGGCCAAGAAAAGAAGTTCCTAACCAACTTTCCCAAGCCTAAAAATCCGCAAAAGCCTCCCCCTTTAAAAAAAGGAATAAAGTGGGGGGGGGGGGTTTTTGCCCAATTTTTTTCCTTTTTAAACCTTCAAAAAAACCAACTAAAAAAAAGAAAAAACCCAAAACCCCAAAAAAAAAAAAAAAAGGGAAAACAATCCCAAAAAACTTTAATGGTAACGGTAATAAACCTTAAAAAACGCCAATAAGCCAAATTGCCCCAACCTAAAACAAGTCCAAAACAAAAAAAATAAAAAAAAAAGGCCCAAAAAAAAACTCCAAAAAAACGAATGAAGGAAAAAGCAAGTTAAAAAAACAACAATTTAATAAAAAGGGGAAATCCCGAACAAAAAGGCCTGAAACGAAAAAAAAAAAAAGGCAAAATGAATAAGAAAACTGGAACCCCCCAAGCCCAAACCCTCCAACAACCCCTGAAAACAAGCCGGAAAATAAAATAAAATCCAAAACCCCCCCCCCCAACCAAGAACCAAAAACCTTTCAAGAACAAAACCCAAAACAAAAAAGAATTCCAACGCCCCAACCGGCAAGAAGGGCCCAAAAAAACCGGGCCCAACAAGGCCGGGAAGCAACGTTTCCGGAAAAAAACGTTCCCGAACGCAAAGAAAAAAAACAAAAAAAAATGGCCCCCCCGGCAAGGAAATCCGAACAAAAAAAAAAAAACAAGGCCCGAAAGGAAATTAAGCCCCGAAAAAAACAAGAAAAACGTTTCCGGGAACCGCAAAAAACGCCGAAAAAAAAATAAAATCCAACAAAAGAAAAAATGGTAAAAAACCTGGAAAAAAGAACAAGAAGAAAAAGGGGGTTCCTCCAACAATCCAAAACTTCAAAACCCCCAAAAATCAAGTGGTAATGGTGGTAAAGGCCAACCAAGCAAATTTTGAACCAAAAAAAACCCAAGGAAAAAAAGAAAAACGGCCCAAAAGGGTTTCCAAGCCGGAAACCTTAAGGGAACAAAACCCCAAGGCCTTCCCCCCCAAAACCAACGGGGAAGGTAAAAACCCCAAACCCCCAAGTAACAACCAAAGGCCTAAACAATGCCCCAACAAGGCAAGAAGGGAAAAGAAAAAGAAGGAAAAAACCAAAACCGAAAACAAAAAAAACTAACAAAAAAAAAAAAAGTAATGCCCGGAACCCAACTTTAAAGAACCAATGGGGGAAAAAACAAAATTTAACAAAAAACAATTAACGGGGCAACTAAACAAAAACAAAAACCCGTGCCCTCAAAGCAAAACCGAACCAAAACCAACCCAAAAGAAAAAAAAAAAACGGCCCAAAAGAATTCCAAAGAAAAGCCGGGGGAATTGAAACGCCCAACCCCTGGGTAACAACCGGAACCCAACAAAAGGCCTAAACAACGGCCAACAAGGCCCCAAGGAAAAAGAAACAACCAATTCAACAAGTCCCGGGAAGGGAACCAAGGGGGGCCCCTCCAAGGGGAAAACCCAACCAAAACAACAAAAAATCCGTTAAGAACCAAAATAAAAAAAACAAGTTGAATAAGGAAGAATTGGGAACCCTTAACCAAAAGAAGAAAGCCAAAAACAAAACGCCAACGAAAAAATTTTTTCAAAGAAGGAACCGAAAGCCAAAAAAAACCCCGCAACAATGGAACCGCAAACCCCAACCTTAAAAAAAAAAACAAAAAAAAGCAAAAATTCAAGAAACTAAAGGGGTTAATAAAAAAAAGAAATGAAGAAAATGGTTTAAGTTTTAAATGAAAAAAAAAAAAGGCCTTCAAAAAACTCAAACCTTTGAAAAAATAAAAAACCTTAAAAACAAAAAAAAAAATAAAATTCAACAAAGGAAAGGGGAAAAAGGAAAAAATTTAAAACCTAAAATTTTAAAAGGCCCCCTCCTGAAATTTTCAATAACAAGGTGCCTTTGAAAATTGGGGCAAATCCCTGCAATTAACTTAATTTAACCAAGGAAAAAAAAAGAACAAACTTTTAAAAACGGAATGAAAAAAAACTAACAAAACCGAAGCAAGTAACAAAAGTGCCGAACAAAAAACTGAAAGGCCAAAACGCAAAACCCAAAAGAAAATTTTTTAAAAAAAATCCAACCCAAAAAATCAACCTTAAAAAAAATGGAATTAAAAAAACTTCAAGAATTTTGAAAAACGGGGAAAATTCCTTAAAAAATTTAACCCCTTAAAAAAGGAAAACCGGGTGGAAAAAAAATTTCCTTTTGGGAATAAAAAGAAAAAACAAAAAAAAAAATAATTCCTTGGGGAACAACTGGGAAGTTCAAACCTGGTTGGTTCCCCGAACAAATTCCAAAACCAAAAAGAAAGGAACCGGAAAAAAACCCCTTGGCCCCAAAAATTCCTGAAAACCAAAAATTCCGAATAACCAAAAAAAAAATTTTAATAAAAAAAATCAAGTGGGGCCAATAAAATAAAAAAAAAAAATTAAAAGAAAAGGTTGGCAAAAATTCAAGTTAAAAAATCAAAACCAAAAAACCGCAAAAAAAAGCAAACAACCTGGCAAGGTAAAAAAAAATTTTAATAAAGAATTAAAAAAAGGAAAAAAAGGGAATGAAAGGGTTAATTGAATTGAATAAAAATTTGGAAAACAACAAACTTTAAAAAAAAAAAAAGCAAAAGCCAAAGGAACCAAGTGGGTGCCAATAAAACCTAAAAAATGAATTTAAAAAAAAAAAAAAAAAAAAAAAAAAAAAAGCCGAATTAAAAGGGGCAAAATTCCTAATCCCAAAAAAAAAGGGGGAACAAGAAAGAACAAAAAAAAATCCAACAACCAACAATTTAATAACTTTTAAGCAAAAACGCAATTGGTCCTAAAAATCAATGAAGAAAAACAAAAAAGAACCTGGAACAAAAAAACCAAAACAAAAAAATTAAGAAGAAAAAGGGAATAAGTGAAAATCCAAAACAAAAAAAAAGCCCTAAGCCTTCCTTAAAAAAAAATTAAAAAAAAGGAAAAAAGAAAAAAAAAGGGAACTTGGGTTTGGTAAAAAAAAAAAAAAACCCTGGTGAACTTTCCAAAAGGAAAAATTTTAAACGGAATTAAAAAAAAAGGTAAATAAGAAAAGGAAAAAAAAACAAAATCCAAAACTGAAGAAAAAATGGCCAAAAAATGAAAGCCAAAACCAAAAAAAAACCAAAGAATTTGAAGGCCAACAATTGAAAAATTTTTGGAAGGGAACAACCCGGGGGTTTAAAAAAAAAAAAAACCAACCCGGAAAAAACAAGTTTTCCCAAGGGTTTCAATAATGGTTTAAAAAAACTTTGGAAAAAAAAAGCCAAATTAATAAAAAAAAAAAACTAAAAAGTTTTTTAAAAAATTTAATTTTTAACCAACCCCCCAAAAAAGTGGCCCTGGTGAACGAAAAAAAACAATAACCAAACAACCCGCCCTTGGTTAACCCCAAAAAAAAAAAGCCCAAGTTAAGAAACAACTGGAAAAGCCTTCCTGGAAAAATCCGGAAAAAAGGCAAAAGGGTGGCAATTGCAATTTTTAACGGTGGGGGGAAAGGAAAAGGCCAAGGAATGAAGTTAAAAGGGGAAAAAGAAACAAAGTCCTTTCCTAAAGTGAAGGAAAAAACCAAACAAAAAAGGGCAAAAAAGGAACCCAAAGGAAAAAAAAAAGTAACAAGAAAACCCGGCCGGAACAATCCAAAGAACCCGGTGGGGAAAACCTGGCCAACGCCCCCGAACAATAAAAAAAAACAACTTTTCCGGGGAAAATGGTGGGCCGGCCTTGCCTTCAAAAAAGCCGCCAAAGCAAAAAACCCTCAAAATGGGGCCCCTCAAAATTCAACAACGAAAAAACGCCCCTGGAAAACGGAAACGGGAAGTTTAAAAGAACAAAAAGTTTTTTTTCCCCCAAAAAAAGAAACTTTAAACAACTAAAAAAAAAAATTGCCCTCAACAAAAAAAAAAAAATAAAACAAAAAAAAAAAAAAAAAAAATTTAACCTAAAGGGGAACAAAATTCCCTCAACCCCAACCCTCCCCGGCCAAAAAACAAAAAAAATTAAAAAGGAAAACAACAAAAAAAAACGTCAAAATAAAAGCAAGAAAAATGAAAAGGAAGTCAAAACCCCCAAGGTTGGGAAAAAAAACCGAAAAAAGAAAAAAGGGGGGGGGGTGGAAAATTGGGAAAGAAGCCCAAGAACAAAGCAACTCAAAGGAACGCCTTTTGCAAGGAACCAAAACAAAATTCAACTGAATCAAAAACAAGGAACCAAATCAAACCTAACCGAAGTTCAAAAAAACCTAATTCAATTGGTTTTGAAAAAAGGAACCCTTGGTAACAAAAAAAGCCAAACAAAAGAAAGCAAAAGTAAAAACAAAAACAAAAAATTTAAAAAACCCAAAAAAAGTTGGTTTTTTTTTTCCTTTTGGGGGGAATTGAACCCAAAAAAAAAAAACTAAAATCCGAAATCCCAAAAAAAGCCAAAACTAAAAAAAATCAACCGGAATAAGTGGGAAAAAAAAAAAATTCCGAAAAAAATCCGCAAAATTTTTAAAAACAAAAAAGGTCAACTAATTAAAAAAACCAACCCAAAAGGAAAAAATTAAAACCCGAAAAAAACCGAAAAAAAACCCAAAAGAAATAAAACAAAACCGCAAGGCAATGGTCAAAAAAAAAAAAAAATACATGTATATACATATATATAAAGTAAGAAAAGAAAAGAAAAATTACTGTTATCGAATCTCATTTAGTTAGTTAACTGACCAAGATGCTCTCTGTGACTCCTAGATGTGGTTAATTTGAGAACTAACATATTAAAGAGTGATGTCTATCCAATTAAAACTAAAAGCCCAAGTAAAAGGCAGCTGACACGTGAAGAGAGCAAAACTAAAATCCACCAAAAGATGACCTTTTCCCCTGGCTTAGAGCAAAAGTGGAAGAAACTCAATATAGAAAACAGGATATCATAAAAACCTTAAAGAATATTACCTCTGACTGAAAACCTCTAAGTGGACATTTTAAAAATTAAATAATAAAAATGTTTGAAAAGAATAGGTGGAAGTAGTATATACATCTGCTCCAACCTGCAGAGACAAACAGAGCTTTATTTCTCTTTGCTCACGTCTCATTTCTTTCTTTCATTGCTTGACTAAAAAGAACAAACTGTTGACAAACCACTAGGAGGAGAGCTACCTGCTAAAGCATTACCAGAATGACCTAACTGTGAGTAGCAGCAGGAACAGAAAAACTTGTTGTCCACACTTCCTCAGCATACCCCCAGGAAGATCCCCCTTATTCAGACAAAAGCTAGCTACAATGTCCTTATATACTAACACATAATAGAGGAGGGACTGCTGCAAATCATGTTCCTCTAAGATGCTAATAAATAGGTCATCCATTCTCCTGATAGAGTAAGGGGTCATATTGAGGAGGTGATAAAGTGGCTTATGTATTAATAAAATGAATGAAGATATAAATGAATGTATGACATCTTCTGCACTTATAAGTGAATGTTAATATTAATAGAAGACCCAATAAACGAGAGTAAGGAAGAGCCAAGGAAGTCAATTGCACATATACTTAAAAGAAAAGAGTAAATTAAAAAAAAAAGATTTAAATTACCAATAGCTAAGTCAAGCAAGTCAGTGTCTTATTAATTTGAAAGTAAAATAAAAATTAATTTAAGCCAACTCATCCAATTCCATGGCTTAACATAAAATTAAGCCATGCCTAGGTATATCAAGTATATCCTAAGTAAGTGTATCAGTTTCTTATATTTTCTAATGTATTTCAAAAATCCTTTTGAATGCTTGTGTCCTGACATGCTTCTTCTTACTTAGATTTATTTTAGTAAGGCATTGGGCTAGTATTCAAAGTTGTTTCAGGAGCAAGTTAAAGAAATTTCCCCTGAAAAATATCTGTGCCAAATTGTCATTAATTAAAGCAAGCCAAAACACAGCAGATATTCAGTGAATGGTTCTTCTAGTGGATTTTCACTTTCTTAAACCACTTTTGTTTCCATTCTACATAATGCTCTGAGCTGAAAGCCATAGCTTTTAACTAATGTATTTTTATTCTTTCATTGTTATAATTTTCATATCTAAAATATATCTCCCTAAATTTGGGTTTTCAGTGAGATATGTAAGTTTGCGCACATCTCTGTTTCACCTATCCCTTAGTTCTTCATAACATAACATCACACCATCTAGGAGTAATGATGCTCAACATTTTATCCCAATTTTATATCTTAATGCAGTTCTTATGTTTTTTAAAATAAGATGTGGAGAATATAGTATTCCAGGGATTTTCAATTCAATTCTAAATGCATTAAAAAGATGAAAGGTGTTTAAAGTGGTACATTTTGCAGATTGTAGCAAATATATGGAGTCCCGGTGGTGCAGTGTTAAGCGCTCAGCTGCTAACCAAAAGGTCAGCCGTTCGTATTCTTGGAAACCCTATGGGGCAGTTCTGTTCTGTCGTATAGGGTTGTTATGAGTCAGAATTGGGTTTGTTTGTTTGTTTAGATTGCATAATAAAATTTTGCAAGACCAAAGACTTCTTCATTGCAAATACCTTTTTTAAAGACCATAAATGGTGACTACATATGTGGACCTCCCCAGATGGAATACACAGGAATCAAATCGACTACATCTGTGGAAAGAGAAAATGGAAAAGCTCAATATCATCAGTTAGAACAAGGCCAAGGGCCGACTGTGGAACAGGCAATCAATTGCTCCTATGCGAGTCAAGTTGAAGTTGAAGAAAATTAAAACCAGTACACGAGAGCCAAAGTATGACCTTGAGAATATCCCACCCAAATTTAGAGACCATCCTAAGAATAAATTTGATGCATTGAACACTAATGACTGAAGACCAGGTGAGTTGTAGAATGACATCGAGGACATCATACATGAAGAAAGCAAGAGGTCATCAAAAAGACAAGAAAGAAAGAAAAGACCAGAATGGATGTCAGAAGAGACTCTGAAAGTTGCTCTTGAGTGTAGAGCAGCTAAAGAGAAAGGAAGAAATTATGAAGTAAAAGAACTAAACAGAATATTTCAAAGGATGTCTCCAGAATAGAAAGTAAAATACTATAATGAGATGTGCAAAGGCCTGGAGAGAGAAAAGCAAAAGAAAGGATCATGCTAGGCATTTCTCAAGCTGAAAGAACTGAAGAAAAATTCAAGCCTCAAGTTGCAATACTGAAGGATTCTACGGGAAAAATATTAAATGACTGAGGAAGCATAAAAAGAAGATAGAAAGAATACACAGAGTCACTGTACCAAAAAGAATTGTTCTACATTCAACCATTTTAGGAGGCAGCATATGATCAAGAACTGATAGTACCTAAGGAAGAGGTCAGGTCTCCAGAAATTGACAGAACACCAACTGAGATGTTTTAACAAACGTATGCAGCATTGGAAGCACTCATTCCTCTATTCCAAGAAATATGGAGGACAGCTACCTGGCCAACTGAATGAAAGATATCATATTTGTACCCGTTTCAAAGAAAGGTGACCCAACAGAATGTGCAAATTATCAAACAATATCATTAATATCACACACAAGTAAAATTTTGCTGAAGATCATTCAAAAGTGAATGCAGCAGTACATTGACAAGGAACTGCCAGAAATTCAGAAGAGGATGTGAAACAAGGAATATCATTACTGATGTCAGATAGATCCTGGCTGAAAGCAGAGAATACCAGAAAGATGTTTACGTGCGTTTTATTGACTACGCAAAATCACTTGACTGTGTGGATCATAACAAATTATGGATAACATTGTGAAGAATGGAAATTCCAGAACACTTAATTGTGCTGGACGAGAAACCTGTACTTAGACTAAGAGGCAATCATTTGAACAAAACAAGCGGGTACTGCGTGGTTTAAAGTCAAGAAAGGTGTGCCTCGGGCTTATATTATTTCACCATACGTATTCAATCTATATGTTGACAAATAATCCAAGAACCTGTCCTATAAAGAAGAAAGTAGCATCGGAATTGGAGGAAGACTCATTAATAACCTGCGTTATGCAGATGACACAACCTTGTTTGCTGACAGTGAAGAAGACTTGAAGCACTTACTGGGAAATACCAAAGATCATAGCCTTTAGTATGGATTACACCTCAAAGTAAAGAAAACAAAAATCCTCACAACTGGACCAAAAAGCAACATCATGATAAAGAGAGAAAAGATTGAAGTTGTCAAGGATTTCATTTTACTTGGATCTACAGTCAACGCCCATGGAAGCAGCAGTCAAGAAATCAAATGATGCATTGCATTGGGCAAATCTGCTGCAGAAGATCTCTTTAAAGAGTTAAAAAGCAAAAATGTCACTTTGAGGACTAAGGTGCACCTGACTCAAGCCAAGGTGTTTTCAATCGCCTCAAAGGCGTGTGAAAGTCGGACAATAAATAAGAAAGACTGAAGAAGAATTGGTGACTTTCAATTACGGTGCTGGAGAAGAATATTGAGTATACCATGGACTGCCAAAGGAATGAACAAATCTGTCTTGGAAGAAGTACAGCTAGAATGCTCATTAGAAGCAAGGATGGCAAGACTTCGTCTCCCAATCTTTGGACACGTTATGAGGAGGGACCAATCTCTGGTGAAGGACATCATGCTTGGTAAAGCAGAGGGTCAGCAAAAAAAAGGAAGACCCTCAACGAGATGGACTGACACAGTGGCTGCAACATTGGGCTCAAGCATAATAATGATTGCGAGAATGGTGCAGGAATGGTCAGTGTTTTATTCTATTGTATATGTGGTCTCTATGAGCTGGCACTGACTCGAAGGTACCTAACAACAACACAGATGTACAGAAAACAAATGGAAACAGAATGAAGTAAATTCTCAGCAGCAGATGTCAGACATGACATTCTTTCTCTGCTTTAAGTGAATATACACTGAAAACCGACACACACACCCACTCATTAAAAGGACTATACATTAGAAACACGTTCTCTAATATTCTGTTGCATTGTTAATTAGATGCTTCAAAAAATCTGATATCACACAAATAATTCAGAAGGTACCTCCTGGCAATAATTTTTCATTGATGGCTAGGCATTTACTGTGGGCTAGGCAAAGTACTAGAAACTGTGGTAAAATCCTACTGTATAGCAGAGGGTTCAAACTCACAGAGCTCAAATACTGTGTTATGAAAACTAAAGTACCTACAATGTGTAGGAAATAATTGCAGAACTTCTGCCTCCTAGTCTTTGCTCTCTCTAAAAATGTATACCAAAACCTCCCACAAGCATGAAATAAACACATAAAACCAGTACACACAAATGTTTTATGTATAAAAGGAGGCACAGTTTGGGGAGGTATGAGAATACTGGAAAAACTGAGTACCTGCCCAGTTGTTTGAAAACTCTAACGTTTTTTTCTGGAAATATCTTCAATAACCTCAGACATTACACATTTTTGGTTTTGGAAAATACTGCACACTAGGAAACCAGACTCTGGCCACTGTCTTCCATTTGGAGAGACACATTGCCAGCATAGTAAACTGCCAAACCAATATTCATAGTATTTTAAAACAGAGAAGGCTGAACTGAATAATGTGTACTTATGGAATACATAAGGTCCCTGGGTGATGAAAATGGTTTCCAATGGATTACTATCCCGAAGGTTGGTAGTTCAACCCACCAAATGGTGCTGGCAAAGAAAGGTCAAGTGATCTGCTTCCATAAAGATTACAGTCAAGAAAACATTATAGAGCAATTCTACTTTGCAACACATGGGGTCGCCATGAGTCAGAATCGACTCAATGGCAATGCCTTTTTTGTTTGTTTGTTTTTTTAAATAGAATTCATAAGTGGCCTATACAATCATGGTAAGAATGGGCAGAATTAAGGTACCGGCAGGGTGTATCTTTTAATGGTAATGTAAAAAGATACAGGAAGCAAAAGGTAATGTTGAGAGGAAGAAAGGAAGTAGAACACAATTAAGGTGTCTACTATCATTCGCAGCAAACAAGGGTATTTTAAATGCTGTCTGGGCTTTCTTCAGCTATTTATTTTGTTGCTAGTTTCTTAAGTCAAACTGCTAGCACCAAGAGAATCACCGTTGCGGTTGAGTCAATTCCTACTCATAGCGAAAATATAGGACAGAGTAGAACTGCCCCATAGGGTTTCCAAAGAGCTACTGGTGGAGTCAAACTTCCAACCTTTTGGTTAGCAGCTGAGCTCTTAACCACTGCACCAACAAGAGCATAGTGATTTTAAACTGTGAAAGTGCAACTTCTGCTCTGATGCCTTTTGCCAATAGTGCAGGGCTCACCTAGTCAGTCCATTAGTCATAACCAGTACCAGTTACTGTCTAGTTGCCTCTGACTCTTGAGGACCCCATATGTGTCAGAGTAGAACTGTGTTCCATAGGGCTTTCAATGGCTGATTTTTCAGAAGTAGATCGTCAGGCCTTTCTTTCAAGGTGCCTCCGGGCAGACTCAAACCTCTAACCTTCTGGTTAGCAGCTGAGTACGATAACTGTTTGTACCACTCAGGAACTCCCCATAAGCCATAGCTGTGTCCTAATTCTAGTAGAAAGTAAGAGACCAGATATGGCCCCACATTTTGACCTGAGACGAGGCTTGGAGTTCCTCTGTGCCTACCACGTAGGTCAGAGAGAACGTTCAATTTCTGACCTGGAAGTAATTCATTTATTCTTTAATAAAAGATGTTCAGAGTCAAGATTCTTCTATTTATCTGTCTTAGGCTGGGTTCTCTAGAGAAGCAAAACCCATGAAGTGTATAAATATCTATATAGAGAGATTTATATCAAGAAAATGGCTAACCTGGTTGTAGAGGCTGGAAAGTCCCAAATCCGTGGGTCAGGCTGGAGGATTCTGCTTATTCACGTAGCCACAGGGGCTGGCGAACCCAAGATCAGCAGATCAGACAGCAGGGCTCTTGCTCACAGGCTGTGAAGACCAACGTTTCCCAAGATCAGCAGGCAAGACCACAGGTAAGCTGCTAGTTCAAGTCCCAAGAATGGGGGGTCAGACGAACAGGAGCCAGCTGCAGGATCCAGAGTGAGCAAAAGCCCACAAGCCTTGCCAGATAGTCCACCTATGTTGGATGCGGGTCACATTCCCAAGGAACTCCCTTTCAACTGACTGGCTACTCACAGCAGATTCCATCATGAAGATGATCACATTATACAAATCTCATCGTGGATGTGATCACATCACTATATGATTGCCAAACTACATCATAGCTGCCAAACCACTGAGAATCATGGCCCAGCGAAGTTGACACACAACCTTAATGATCACAGCATCTATAAGCATAAGTTTCCTATATAGGTGTTTCTGAAGTTCCTGAGACAGGCAAGATACTTGTTTTAATAATGGTCATCCAAATCTCTGATAATTGGACCCCTTCCTCACTTTTCCATATTCAGAGACATAATACCAAATGGAAGTGGGCATTTAAACAATAAACTTAGTACTTTTGGTCAGGTAAGTTTTCTCTCTTGGTAACAGGAATAGGTAAATGAATTAAATTTAGCAAAGAGATTAAGTGAAAGAAAAGGAAACAAACAAACAAACAAAAAAAACTCTGCCGTTGATTTAGGCAGAATCATAGTATGAATACAGGACCACAGGCATGAAAATCTACTACAGAATGGAGCTGAACCATTTTCTTAAGATAAAAAATCTGTCATGCACAAAGTATTTATAGTAGATATTCTCCCAAATGGAAAAGAAAAATATGCAAATAATGCCCTGTAAGTGTTGTGAATGTCTACTGGAACCCTTATCTATATAGAGGAATATATGTATTTCTGAAAATATCAGGTGTAAACATGATAAATAAAAGCATATACGGCACAATACTGGAAATAAGTATAGAATTTCACAACTGAGAATATTTAACACTATTTCAATGTTAAAGCAGTGGTCTGACTCCAGACTTCTCACTTGAAATGGGAGAAAGGAATCATGGGGAGGATTACAAGAGAAACACATGCAACAATGAAGTTCAGAAAAGTCGGGCCTATGTCGTTGATCCAACTTCCTCACGGGACAATTTTTCTTTAGGTAGGTCATGTAGTGAAATTTTGATGGGCCAGAACATTGAAGAGTCTGGTTTATGAGCACTGGTAGGTAAGGTCAGAGTTGTTTTTTAAAACTCTTCTATATTAATCTGGCAAATGATAGTCTAGGTCACATAAAAATTCTTCCTATACAAATGGATATGTGGTTTGCGTTCAGCGTGATCTATTTCTGGAGCATTTTTATTTAATAGTGAATGGGAGTGTTTCTAACAACTAGCTCACTTGTTAAGACTAAATTCACCAAAAAGTGGTATTAAGTACAATAGTCCCAGGAGCACTGCTATTTTATTTTTACACAATCTATGTTGCACTATAATCTACTTTGCACTTCATCTATGTAGCACTATAGGGTCATTACGAGTCAGAATCCACTCGCCGGCAGGGGGTTTTATGTTGCACCCAATTAATTAAAAAAGGACTTTAGTTTACTGACATGTTTTCAGATTGTGCAATAAGTGTTAATAGATTACTATGCTATTTTGCTTATGCAAGTGCAAACTTGGCTTTTTCTTGCTTTTGTTCTTTTTTAGCCCTACCCTTTTTCCTCTTTGAAGTCATTGCTTTCTTAATTAAGTAAAGCAAGATGACTTTTATAAGTAGGGCAGTGCCATTGCATTAGCTATTTACCACCCCTTTAGTGTGTTTTGAATGACAGAGAAAGCACCGTAGGCCAGAGAGAGCATCACCCCGTCAAGCTTTAGCTCCTATCTTTGCTCCCCACACCCACGTAGATGCAAATTTTTAATGTAAGACCTGCGTCCTAAGCTGCCTGTTAGGTAAGCAGCTTTACCAGAGATGATAACTGGGCACTTTTCCATGTCTATGATATTCCCTCTATCCAATTAGTCAACTAACCCTTACTGTACACCTAGCATGCACCAGTCACTGTGCAAAGAGCCAGGATAAATAATAAGAATGATAATCCAAACCCCACACCAACTGTTGTTGAGTTGATTCCAACTCATAGCTACCCTACAGGACAGAGTAGAACTGCCCCAATAGGGTTTCCAAGGAGCAGCTGGTGGATTTGTACTTTTGGTTAGCAGCCGTAGCTCTTAACCATTTTGCCACCAGGGATCCAAGAATGATAATAATTAGACACAATTCCTCTCTTCCTGCAGTTTACAAACTGGTGTAGACAGAAACACAGACAAGCTAGTGGCACCAGGTCTAGTAGTTAAAGAACTAGTCCTCTGGTATCAGATGGTCAAGTTTGAAACCTGCTTCTATCAGGTTTCTAGCTATGTGACCCTGGGCAAGCTACTCTCTACGTGTCAGTTTCTTCATCTGTAAAGTGCAGGTGATATCAATACCCAACTTGCACATTTGCTGTGGGAATTTGATAAGGTTATGCTATTAGCAGAGTCCATGGCACTTCACTAGCTCTCCATATTGATGTGATGTTATGGTGTGATTGGGGCTCTGATGGGCAAAGCACAGGTTGCTACAAGGGCACAAGGGAGGGATAATCCTTCACCTGAATCTTGTTTAGAGATTATCTCTGGTGGTTCCCCAGGAAGGTGTGATGATGCAGTGCTATTTTATTTGGGGAAAATTGTTAACACCACACAATAACGCTTTTGCATTGTTTTGTTGAGAAAGAAAGCATTAGCCTCTTGAAATAAGCTCTCTCTCTCAGCTCTCAGCTGATGAAGTTCAGGGACCAGGATTACTCTAAGTGCAAGATTACTGGTACCTCAAAGGCACCAGAGAACATGCATGACACTGATACATCTTTTGTCATTTGTTCCTATTTGCAGTTGCCTTCTCTACCATTCAATCATTTACAATAGCCAGGAAGATAAATGAACTCAGGAAAAGCAGGGAACTATACCGCAGTTTTTTAATCTGTCACAGTTTTCCCCCTCTTCAAAGCTGACTTGACAACTGCATTTATTTTGCACTGCAATTGCTACAGGTTAATAATATTGTTTTATCAGGAAACATTTATCTTGAGGAAGAAAGTTACCCTAATACAGCAGATAACTTATCCAAGGACAAATAGAAAGGGGGCTGTGTCTAGAGGGTAATGTAAATGCCTGGCATGCTATAAAAATAAATGAAATCTGATTAACACTATAGGGGAGAAGAATAAGTCACTGTTTCTGTGAAATATTATTTTCCTGATTGGAGCCATTTCCATTTCTGTCAGCTTAAAACATTATATTAAAGATGAGATGACTTTAAAACTGTGACAGATATTGCCAAGCCCTGTGATTATAAATGGTATTCTAGGCTTGTAATCCTGAGGTTTTAGTCTAAAGTATTTCCCCATAAACTGAAAGGGAAACACACTAGGAATTAAGAAGGGTTTAATTAAAGCTGTTCACAAAAAGTTTAATGGGAATTTTAAAGGTTTGTTTGCCAAGTATTTTTGATAATGACCTTAATTTATACAAGAAATTTCCTAGCAAGTTTGGTGACACAAGAAAAAATTACATGTGTGTAGTATATATGTTCATGAAAGCATTATTATTAATTATGCTGATTTTACTAACTCACAAAGGTTTGTCCATTTTTAGTTCCATTCAAATATGTATTATTAAACCTTTCAACTACAAAGTGGTAACGAATGCCTTTTAAAGGAGGAAACAAGGCCACAAAGGGCTGGATACTATTATTTTAGTCATGGAGCTAATAATACTTAAAAAAAAAAAAAAGAAAAAAGTTCACTGGTATATTGAATGGAAGCAATTTGGACCTCAGATGAAGGAAAAATGCGCAAGGGCATGATTTGTTTTGAGTTGCACAGTTGAAACGCATCCAGTATAAAATCACTCATTCTTGTTTTTCCGTGAAGTTGCATCATGCAGCATCTCCCAGAATACATTACACAACTCTGCAGAGCCAGCACTAAGCAATGTAGAGTACAGCGTGGAAGCTGGAGTTGCGCAAAAAAAGCAGGTGGGTTGTTTATACTGATGCGGGTGTGGTTTCAGTACTAAATCAACCCACTAATAATGATAATAGCTTGTATTTATGAAGGCCCTTTCTTTATGAAGCCCAGTGTGTTTTAAAAATATGATCCTGTTAATTTAAAATGCGTCCCTGTCATTAGGAAGGGCACAGGTTTAATTAACTTTGTTTTATGGTTGAGGAAACTCACAATGTCCTCTGTTGAGAGGCAAGTATTGCAATGCTCTGGGTTTAATATCATTTTCTTTTGCTCATTAAGGCCTGGGAAAGGTAATGGGAGGTCTCAACTAGTGACCAAAGGGATGACTGAAAAGGGGGACAATGAGGAGAGAACCAGAAGGGTAATGACAGGAGTGGTGTACTAGGGTACCAGCATATCTTCTGCAGAAGCAGCTAATGCAAAATTTGAAAGCCCAAGACTGTGATGTTAAAAGGGAAAAAAAGACAAGCAAGATATGAACAATGCAACAGCTTTAGATACTCCCAAGCTTTGATATACATATATATCAACAAGCAATAGTTATAATATATTACTATAAAACTCTAATTTTTATTTTAGTTATCTGAAGGGTGGTAAACACATGTTGAAAATTTGCCATTCTGTTTTTTAAGACTTAATTATTCCCGAGTTTCTGTTAAAGGTGATGGAAAATTTGGGGAACAGATAGTGGTGATGGTGCAAAACACGGGGAACAGAGTTAATGCCACTGAACTGTACACATAAAAATAGTAGAAATGGCAAATGTGTATATATATATATATATATATACATTTTCACCACATTAAAAGGCATAAATAAACAATAGTTAACTACTCAACTGGATGCAAATTTAAGAAAGTGGAAAGATAATGGTATAGCAAGCTCAGAAGGGAAAAAAAAAAGGGGCCCTACCAGTTGGCTACTTTTTCTCACTCCGAGGAAATTTATACTCTATCCATTCACCAAAAGTTAACTCTATGCTGACCATTAAGTAAGCAACCACTGTATTGAGAAGAGACTCCGTGCTTTCTGTTGTATAGCCTGTTTTGACTTTTTCTTTTTTCCTTACCAAATACATTTCTTCCTGAAACTTCTGCTGAAAATGCACAATTTATGATGTGTTACTGTGGATGTGTGGGGTTGGGAGAGTCACAATACAGAGCTAAGGTGACTATTTTCTTTTGCATTTGAGAAGGTGAAGAAAGGCAACTTCCACATTGTAAACCGGGTAGGTTCCTCCTTCCCTCGACCCACACCAAGTCATAAGATCATTTTCAGAGTTGGTTCTTCAAATCGACTCATTTATTCATTTATTTTCATTCAACAAACATTTATTATATCTTATGTGTGAAGCATAAATTGGTTTTCCTTGTAGGCATATGGATGTTATCCTACCACTGACAGCATTGTGCTTCAGGATAGAACTTGAAATGTTCTTTTTGACGATGAATGCAGTGTCATTCCTCTTCAAGTTGTCATTGTGGCATAGTAGAACATATGACTGTCCAATTCGAAATGGCCAGTACCAGTCCATTTCAGCTCACTAATGCCTAGAATATCAGTGTTTATGTGTTTCATTTCATTTTTGAGGATTTCCAATTTTCCTAGATTCATATTTCATACATTTCACATTCTGATTGTTAATGGATTTTAGTAGCTGTTTCTTTTCATATTGAGTCATGCCACATCAGCAAATGAAGGTCCCAAAAGCTTGACTCCATCCATGTCATTAAGGGTGACTCTACTTTGAGGAGGCAGCCCTTCCCCAGTCATCTTTTGAGTGCCTTCCAACCTGAGGGGCTCATTGTCTGGCACTATTATCAAACAATGTTCTGCTGCTGTTCGTATGGTTTTCACTAGCTAATTTTTTTCAGAAGTAGACCACCAGGTCCTTCTTCTAGTCTGTCTTAGTCTGAAACCTCACCTGAAACCTGTCCATCAAGGGTGACCCTGCTGGTATTTGAGTACCAGTGGCATAGCTTCCAGAATCACAGCAACAGGAATGCAAAAGTTGGAGACAAAGAAGAATCAGTAGTTGGAAAATACAGCCTTGGTGATAAAAATAATGCCAGAGATTGCATGATAGAATTTTACAAAACCAACAACTTTTTCATTGCAAATACATTTTATCAACAACATAAATGTCGACTGTACAGGTGGACCTCACCGGATGGATTATACAGGAATCAAATAGACTACGTCTGTGGAAAGGGACAATAGAAAAGCTCAATATCATCAGTCAGAACAAGGACTGGGCAGACTGCAGGACAGACCATCTATTGCTCATATGCAAGTTGAAGTTGAAGCTGGAGAAAATTAAAACAAGTACATGAGAGCCAAAGTACAACATTGAGTATATCCCACCTGAATTCAGAGACCATATCAAGAATAGATTTGATGCATTGAACACTAATGACTGAAAATCAGATGAGTTGTGGAATGACATTAAGGACATCATACATGAAGAAAGCAAGAGGTCATTAAAAAGGCAAGAAAGAAAGAAAAGACCAAAATGGATGTTAGAAGACACTGTGAAACTTGCTCTTCAACATAGACTAGCTAAAGTGAATGGAAGACATGATGAAGTAAAAGAGAGGAACACAAGATTTCAAAGGGCAGCCCTAGAAGACAAAGTAAAGTATTATAATGACGTGTGCAAAGACCTGCAGAGAGAAAATCAAAAGGAAGGAACACAATCAGCATTTCTCAAGCTGAAAGAACTGAAGAAAAAATTCAAGGCTGAAGTTGCAATAGTGAAGGATTCTATGGGCAAAATACTGAAAAACGCAGGAAGCATCAAATGAAGATGAAAGGAGTACAGAGAGTCACTGTACCAAAAAAAAATTAGTTGACTTTTAATAATTTCAGGAGGTAGGATATGATCAAGAACTGATAGTACTAAAGGAAGAAGTCCAAGCTGCACTGAAGGCACTGGCGAAAAACAAGGCTCCAGGAATCGATTGAGTACCAACTGAGATATTTCAATAAATGGATGCAGCGCTAGAGGTGCTCGTCTATGCCAAGAAATTTGGAAGACAGCTACCTGGCCAACTGACTGGAAGAGATTCATATTTATGCCTATTCCAAAGAAAGGTGATCCAAATGAATGGGGAAATTATCAAATAACATCGTTAATATCACACACAAGTAAAATTTTGCTGAAGATCATTCAAAAGTGGCTACAGCATTACATTGACAGGGAACTGCCAGAAATTCAAACCAGATTCAGAAGAGTACACGGAAAGAGGGCTATCATTGCTGATGTCAGATGGATCCTGGCTGAAAGCAGAGAATAACAGAAAGATGTTTACCTGTGTTTTATTGACTATGCAAAGCCATTCTACTGTGTGGATCATAACAAATTATGAATAACATTGTGAAGAACGGAAATTCCAGAACACTTAATTGTGCTAATGAGGAAATTGTACGTAGATCAAGAAGCAATTGTTCTAACAGAACAAGGGGATACTACATGGTTTAAAGTTAGGAAAGGTATGCATCACAGTCGTATCCTTTCACCATAGTTATTCAATCTGTATGCTTAGCAAATAATATGAGAAGCTGGACTATATGAAGAAGAACACGACATCAGGATTGGAGGAAGACTCATTAACAATCTGCATTATGCAGATGACACAACCTTGCTTGCTGAAAGTGAAGAGAACTTGAAGCACTTACTGATGAAGATCAAAGACCACAGCCTTCAATATGGATTACACCTCAACTTAAAGAAAACAAAAATCCTCACAGCTGGACCAATAAGCAACATCATGATAAACAGAGAAAAGAATGAAGTTGCCGAGGATTTCATTTTACTTGGATACACAATCATAACTCATGGAAGCAGAGTCAAGATATCAAAAGATGCATTGCATTGGGCAAATCTGCTGCAAAATACCCCTTTAAAGTGTTAAAAAGCGAAGATGTCACTTTAAGGACTAAGATGTGCCTGACTCAAGCCATGGTGTTTTCAATCACCTCATATGTGTGCAAAAGCTGAGCAATGAATAAGGAACACTGAAGAAGAATTGGTACTTTTGAATTATGGTGTTGGCAAAGAATATTGAATATATTATGGACTGTCAAAAGAACAATCAAACCTATCTTGGAAGAAATACAGCCAGAATGCTCCGTAGAAGATAAGATGGCAAGAATTCATCTTGCATGCTTTGGACATGTTATCAGGAGGGATCAGTCCCTGGAAAAGGACATCATGCTTGGTAAAGTAGAGGGTCAGTGAAGAAGAGGAAGATCTTCTACAAGATGGATTGACGCAGCGGCTACAACAATGGGCTCAACCATAACAACGATCATGAGGATGGCAAAGGACCAGGAAGTGTCTCATTCTGTTGTATGTAGGGTTGCTATGAGTTGGAACCGACTCTACAGCACCTAGCTACAAAATGTGTGAAGCAGCACTCTGAGGATTGAGAATAGGGCAGCCAATAGCACAAACATTACCTTTGCTCTTATGGAGTCTATAGTCTGGTGTGTGAGGTGGCATTTTGAAAATAGAATGATTCATACACCCAGAAGCTTAGCAACTCTCATGTTGAATATTTTGAATGACACAGCAATTATACACCTTATTTTAATATACTGTCTTTTATGACAAAGTCAGTGAACCAGGTCTTTAGTTCCAAGCAATATTAGGGCAGTGCCATAGTAAAGGATGCCTTCCACCTGAATTCTTTTGTGAAGGCAATCATTATGGCACTGGCAAAAACTAACTCACCGCTGAATAAAGGGTCATTCCCATTTTTAAGTGGAATCCGTTCAATTATGTTAAAAATATAAAATGGTTCTCTCACATTGTCCGAGTTCAGATCCTATATATACCTTTCTGTGTTATGTCGATATGGCTGCATTCTTGGAGAAAGATGCTTGATGTTAGCAAGAAAAAGGTCACACTGGTGACCCCTTCTATGAAAGTCACCACAACTTTTCTTCACTATTGTACACATGATACTGCTGTTGTGGAAAGTCTTTTTATGTCTTCATAATAAATCCCATAATTTTTAGGTGGTGGTTGGTTTGGAAGTGTTGCTTTCTGCAACAAATTAAAAAACACACATACACACACACACACACACATATTTAGAGAAAAAGTAATGTATCAGGCAGAGTCTAAGCAAGTAATAGAATCCGTTTGAGGATCTAAAACACACTGAGTTTAGGCCAGGAAATGGATTACAGAAGAAATGGGAGGGCTAATAATCCAAACAGGAATAGTGAAACAGTCTGAACATATCATAGTTTAATATCCCTTTCTCTTGCTTAGTAAGGCCTTGATAAGGCAACAGGCGGTCTCAGCAATCATCACTTCTAGGTTGAAGGATGTAGTGTTAGTGGAACCGAGGATATCCAGGTCCCTGGAAAAATGGTGGACCTACCAGGCAAGACCTAGAGCCACAGATGAGACACTGCCACAGTCAGATCATCATCTCAAACAGAAAGGGGGTGGAGTATATGCCCAGTCTTCTCTTTTGAGCTTCTCCATCGTCTCTTTCCATAAATGTAATCAATTTGATTCCTGTGTATTCCATCAGGTGTGGTCCATGCATATAATCGCTGTTTATGTTGTTGAATAAGGTATTATGTTTGTCTTGCAAAATTCTATCATGAAATCTCCAGTATTGTTTCTATCAGGAAGGTCATATTTCCCAACTATCAATCCTTCTTGTTTCCAACTTTCACATTCCACTCACCAGTGACTATCAATGACTTTTCATTGCATGTTTGATCAATTTCACACTGCAGAAGTTGGTAAAAATCTTCAGTTTCTTCATCTTTGGCCTTAATGATTGGTGCAATAAATTTGAATAATAGTCGTATTAACTGGTCTTCCTTGAGGGCAAATGGATTTTATCCTATAACTGACAGCATTGTACTTTAGGATAGATCTTTATTTATTTATTTATTTTTATTTTTTATATTTTATTG
>NW_004444003.1:9392219-9422193 GCF_000243295.1 Trichechus manatus latirostris
AGCAGCCAACAAATGGCACCCAAAGAGCCGCCCACTTGGGTGTGTGGAATCCAAGCAGCCGGCGCTTCCCGGTCATGAGACCATGGCAGCGGGAAGGAGAGGAGGCCAAGCCAGGGCGAAGAGGGGTGGGGGGTGGGAAAGTGCACACGGCAACTTACCAGTTGTTTTGTCTCCCGCTGGATGCTCCGTGAGGCTGCTTTCTCGTACCCCCGTTTGCTGGTCTCTGATAGGAGTCCAAGATGGTGGATCCGCGCTGTGTTAGCTGGTAGGGCACCTCTGCATGAATCTCTCCTTGCTCTCCATTCTCTGTCAGTTTTCTCACTCCATATGGTGCTTGGCTGAGTTCTTTATCTCTTCATTTGATGTTTTAGGGTTTCATGATTGTTGTATTCTCTGTTTGGCTTAGTTTTTCAGATCTTTGCTGTAGAGGGACACCGTGGTGCTTCTGCCTAGAGCACCATTTTGCCGAAACTCTTCTAGGATAGATCTTGAAGTGTTCTTTTTGACAATGAATGCAATGCCATTCCTCTTCAATTTGTCATAGTAGACCATGTGATTGTCTGATTCAAAATGGCCAATACCAGTCCATTTCAGCTGAATAATGCCTAGGATATCAATCTTTATGCATTTCATTTCCAAGAAACTGGACTATATGAAGAAGAAAGTGGCAACAGGATTGATAGGAACACTCATTAAGAACCTGAGATATGCAGATAATATAACTTTGCTTGCTGAAAGAGAAGAGAACTTAAAGCACTTACTGATGAAGATCAAAGACTACAACCTTCAGTATGGACTACACTTCAGCATAAAGAAAACAAAACTCCTCACAGCTGGACCAATAAGCAATATCATGATAAACAGAGGAAAGATTGAAGTTGTCAAGGACTTCATTTTACTTGGATCCACAATCAACGCCCATAGAAGCAGCAGTGAAGAAATCAAAAGATGCATTGCATTGGACAAATCTGCTGCAAAAGACCTCTTTAATGTGTTAACAAGCAAAGATGTCACTTTGAGGACTAAGTTGCTCCTGTCCTCAGCCATGGTATTTTCAATCCCTCATATGCATGTGAAAGCTGGACAATGACTAAAGAAGGCTGAAGAAGAATTGATACCTTTGAATTAAGGTATTGGCGAAGAATATTGAATATACCATGGGCTACCAGAAGAATGAACAAAATCTGTCTTGAAGAGGTACAGCCAGAACCCTCCTTTTAAGCGAGGATCAGAGACTTCATCTCACGTACTTTGGACATGTTATCAGGAGGAACAAATCCCTGGCAAAGGACATCATGCTTAGCAAAGTAGAGGGTCAGAGAAAAAGAGGAAGACCCTCAAAGAGATGGATTAACACAGTAGCTACAACAATTGGCTCAAACATAGCAACAATTGTGAGGGTGGCGCAGGAATGGGCAGTGTTTCATTCTGTTGTACACAGGGTTGCTATGAGTCAGAACCGACTTGATGGCACCTAACAACACCTAACAACTTCTCTTTTGCTCCCCATCCCTCCATGCCCCACTCCCAATATCCCACCAGAGACTCCCAGTTGGAAGCCATTTGATATGCAGGAATTCAGCCTCCTAGGGATCAGCCCATCTGTGATACAGAATCAAGCCCAGGAAAAATGAGAAATGGATTTAAGGGCAAATAAGCCCAGTGCTCCACAGAAAACATTAAGAAAAAAGACTCCTTATTGTTGAATAAAGACATCTATACAGGGACTGAGAAAACTAACTGAACTATCCTTTAAAATATTATTTTTAAAACTGACTAGAACTTTCTTAATATTAAATGGGCATTTGATGAATTGAAAGAGGGCAAAATGAATAAGTAAAAGCATCAGCAGTTCTGCATATCAAAAATAACATGTTAAAAACTATATACATTTTTTTTAAAATCAGTTATAAGAAAAAAGCTACCTCTCCCCACATTACCTTTATAAAGAATCAAGAATATATAATGAAAGAGAAAACACTACCAAACATCTTTATGAGAGGCGTGAACATGGATTTTAATAAAGAGATAAATGTAGTTTCTGGATGGGAATACCCAGTTTAATAAATACATGTTTTTACTTCACAAATGAATGTATACTAATACAAATTTGAAATAAAAATTTCAGTGATGGTATTGTTTTGTTTTGTTTCATTAGATGTTTCTTTCATTTTTCAAACTTATTTAAATTGTCTATGAATCATCTAGAAGAAAATATAAAAGAGAATAGTTCAGTCATATTTATAAATATCAGAGTGATAAAGTGAATTAATGTAAGCTACTAACAAATACTCCAAATCTACTGTCACTAAAATAGTAAGATTCTTTTACAAAAATAAGGAGGTAGAACAATGAAACCAAATGAGGAGTCAAATGCACGTGTGTGTGCGCATGCATGCGTGTGCATGCACGTATGCAATGCACACCCACAGACACACATACATACACACATACATATATAAAATTTAATATTTTTAAATAATATAACACATTCACAGGAAGAACTCTCATTCAACAAATGGTTTTAAACATGAAGGAATCATATGACATATCATTAATATTTATACCATAGGGAAATACTTAGATGAGAAAATGCAATATACCAAATTATACCATAAATGTATATCTACTCATATATAAAAGCAAACATGCATATAAAATGATAGGAAGAAAATATTTCAAATGTATGGTCTTCAATATTGCTCGCCACAGAACAATTTCTTCTGTTTTACTTTTTAGTGTTTTCCAAATTTAGCCTAATGAAAACGTGCTTTTTTATGATATAAATAAGTTTGGGAGAAAACTCCCAAGAATAGCTAATGTTTATTGAGTCTTTAATATGTGGCAGACAGTATTCTAAATCATTTGACATGAATTAGTTCATTTAATTCTCTTAACAAACTTCCCAGGAGCATGTTCCCTTTACCCCGTTATACAGATAATAAAGCAAAGGCCTAGAGAGGGTTAGCAACTTGCCAAAGATCACACAGCTACTAAGTGGCAGACCCAGGATTTAGGCCTGAGGGAGTTGACTCAGCACACATGCTCCTTAACACAGTAACACATTAGAGTACTGTCTCAGTAAGTAAGATGGAGTACACAGTGACTGAGGAATTTTAGCCCTTAAAAAGTTCTGTAAGTTACGTTTTTTCATCCTTGCCCATGAAAACTCAATTGGTTATGTAAAGTAGTTTGTTAGATACTCATATTACTTTTCTGATGCAAAGAGAGTCTTTTCAAGCACTATTTATTCAGTATTTCAAGCCAAACCAAACCCGTTGCCTCTGAGTCAATGCCGACTAATAGTGATTCTACGGGAGAGTAGAACTGTTCCACAGGGATTCCAAGGCTGTAATCTTTACGGAAGCTGACTGTCACATCTTTCTCCTGCAGAGGGGCTGGTGGGTTCTAACCATCAACCTTTTAGTTAGCAGGCGAGCGCTTAGCCACTGTGCCACCAGGGCTCCTTTATTCAGTATTAACCCATTGCTGTCAAGTCGATTCCTACTCAGAGCAACCCTACAGGACAGAGTAGAACTGTCTGGTAGGGTTTCCAAGGTGTGGCTGGTGGATTAGAACTGCTGACCTTTTGGTTAGCAGCTGAGCTCTTAACCACCGCGCCAGTAGGGCTCCTATTCAGTATTAGAGGTTGCTAATTTTTCCCAGACCAGATGTGTTTCCCAACCATCCTAGTTGTTTCAAAAAATTGAATTATTTGTGTGCTATAGACTGTGAAATCAGAGACAGTCAGTTCGTATGGGAACCAGCTTTATTTAATCCAAAAGGGCAGTGAAGAGTAATTTGTGAAGGTTACAGAGCGTAGAAAAAGTTAGCCATACAACATATTCTCATTTTGAAACACAATTTCTTTCACTTCCTTTTTCCCCTTCAGAAATTTCTCCTTTTAGTCCTACGTAGCTAAAAGAATCACAAAATCTTTCCCTGACAGAGTTTATAAACTCCTAACCCATCTTCACATCTTCTGAGACCAAGGAATAATTTCTCATCACAGTAGAGAGGTAGAGACACATTCTCTAGTCTTTCTCGGCTCCTGAGTCAGAAATTACAATAAAAGAACATTTACAACGAATTACTTTAATAGACTGGTCTTGAACTTTTGAAAATGAATGGGAAGAAGGGATGAGAATTGGCCATTAGGAAAGACAATATTATTATTCTTATCTTCTGAATGTTTGTGTCTTCTCAGTTGCCCAATTCAGATTGTAATTTAAAAAAAAAAAAAAAAAAAAGCAGAAAACATGATATTTTTAACCCTAACTTTATATATTCCAGTTTACTATGGGGCCTTTAAAACCACATTAAGAGTATCAACTGATTTTTAACATATATTTACTTGTATATATTCAGATATATGTTTATAAAATGTTAAATAATGCTATAAAATATATGTAATGTTGGCTGTTTGTAGAAATTTCAGGGTATTTTTTTCTGTATTTATTATATTTAAAGCCCTAGAGTTATTCTAGATTCTCAAGAATAATATATGTGGTCTATAACATAATTTCTCTAAAAAATTATCTCAGATAAATATCTTTTTAAATTTTCATAACAAATGATATAGTCTCCTGTAGAAACAAATGCCTGAGAAAGTATGCCAGTATTACTCAGAAATAATATTTTCAGTGTATGTTATTATAGAAATATTTCACATTTTATAAAAAAAATCATTTGTGTCCACTATCTCAAAATAGAAAACCATAATAGATTTGAAATTAAGAAGATTTTTGGATACATGTAAACGTTTTCCAAAGATTTATGTTAGGATTCAAAACAACATAAAAAATGTAAAATGAACGTTTTCAAGGAACACCCTCGCCACCCTTTCTCTAATTTTCCTCTATATTTGGCATAATGATATTTAAGATAATAGAAATAATTTTTTTCATCATGGCCTGAAATCAGTGTATCAGTTATTTTATCATGGGATGGAATTAACACAAACTCTTTAAATATTAGTAATAGAGAAGAGTAAAGCTATGTCAGCTGATGCAGAAATGGAATCGGATGTAAAAAATTCAATGTAACAGACCACATAAATGTAAGAAATATATGCAAAATTTACCAAAATCATATAGAATTACACAGAATTATATTTTTAAGATGTCCAGCAGCCTTGGAGAATTAATGATTGTCCCCAGTATAAAAACCTTCCAAATCTGTTTTTCCATGATATATTTTATAATTATTGAAAAGAACTAGTCAATTACTCTAAGGTAAGCCCATACTTAAACTATCAGATAGCTGTATGTATTACCCAAACTTCCACTCCTTGCAGATTAAAAAAGGTGCTCAGAAGAGCAACAGGAATCATCATGAGACAGAACACAGTGTATACCATTCCTTTTGGACCCTTTCCCAAGGGATTTAATTACTAAAGTGCCCCAAGCGTGTTTGCTTTTATATTATTAGTTTTGCAAATAAGTAGGGCCATAATTAATAAGCATGATGATAATGCTTTTAGTTAATCATTTTAGAACTTCAAAAGATAAAATCTAGTTTCAAGTCCAAGGTTATGCTAGTATTTCAGAAATTAAAAATATTTTCCAATGTCCTACAGAGTAGTAGCACAGACCTGACATATATTAAGCAATCACAAATGTAAAACAATATTAAAAGAATAATTATATTTTCTCAGACTAAGAAAATTTACTTGGGAAAATGAAGGATGCCAGTTGAAGAAGTCTACCTCCAAGATTTTAAATTCTGATATTTATATTTATTTAATATGCAAGAAATTCAAATTATGTCCTTTATGAATAATTTTAGATTTTCTTAATTTTTTGCATTTGTTTTAGTGATGTTCTTATTTGGTGGCATTTGTAGTCTTAGATTGTATACATATTTAACAGTGCTATCGAGGTACCTTTAATATTGTCTATAGCTATCCTTCTTACTATCTTCTTACAATCATTATCAGCCTTTTAAATTTTCTTTTATGTCAGTTAGAAAAACTACGATACATTTAGGGTTAGCTATTATGTCAGCCATTTTGATTAAACCCTTTGCCTTTTGACCTCCTTAAAATCACATGACCCTCAGTTAGGACCTTTGCATAATTACCTATCCAATTTTCTTATCTCCCTCTTCCTTTATGTGTTTTTTCCTTCTCTTAAAGTTCCTGAGTACTATATAGCTGTGGTCACTGCCATAGTCATGCTGACCTTGTTAGGACTCTCCTAGTCTTCACAAGATAACCAATTAATGACTTATTGCTTTATCTCTGTGTCAAGTCATTCCTAAAACTATCCTTATGTCTTTTTTATTCTTAAACTAAGTGTTAATTAACTTGACCAACTTTTCCTTTTATCCATTACTTAAAACATAAGACTTATATGAAGAATTTAATTCATATTCCTCATTGAATGTCGATAATTCATTTGCATGAATATGATAGCTTGTTATCCCATTAAAGTATTTACGAAATTCAGACTCTTTCCATTTTTTAAAAGGAACATAATCACATTTACATAAAAAACACAACAATAAGAAGAAATTTTAGATTATATTATGTGTAAGATTTTTTAGATATGCTATTTATACATTATATCTGGAAGAGTTTCTTACACTAATTTCTTACTCATTGGTTCTAAAAGTGTGATCCTTTGACACCGGGGGGGCGGGGTTCTCTGAGACTCTTTCAAGACACCTCAAGGTAAAAGTGATTTTTGTAATAAAAGTAAAATATTATTTGCCTTTTTCATTCGTTTGATATTTGCACTAATGGTGCAAAGCAATGGTAAGAAACTACTGGCACCTTAGCATGCATTAAGCTGCACTAGGAAACACTGTAATTTTCACCACCGTATTCTCACAGTAAAGAGAATGTCAGTTTCACTTGATAAAACAGTAAACAAATTAATTTTATTAAATGCCTACTCCTGAGTACATCTTTTAATATTTAATCTGTGTGACAAAATGGGTACTGTGCATAAAGCACTTTTGCTGTGTTTGAAACAAGACGGTAGTCTTAAGAAAAAGGTTTCGTGTGATTGAGTTGTGAGCTAAACTAGCCACTTTTTCCCTGGAAAACCATTTTTGCTTAAAAGAATGACTGACAGACAAAGTATCATGTGTAGCAGACATTTTCTCAGAAATGAATGGAATGAGACTGTCACCTTGAGGACATTTTCAGAGTATTTTTGCCAATAATAAAATTTGAGATTTTCAGTAAAACACAGAATTTTGAAAAAACTTCTTCTTGCCATCATGAGCTTGACAAATCCCCAATATTTAATGATTTTTATGATGCAATTAATAATTTTAACAAAAACCATCTTTGATCTTTCATACATCTAAACACTTGAAAGATTTGCATGAGTCAGTGAAATAGTATTTCCCAAAAAGCCAAATGCTTGCTATCACAAAATCATGCACAGATAAAATATTCATTCAAAGTTCAACATAGACCAATGGATTTTAAAGTAATAGATATGATTTTATATTCCACATCAAGACTAACCTTTAAGAAACTACCAGTTGTCTAGTTTGGATGTTATACCAACATTTAAAAAGTTATCTGTTAAAATATCCCTCCTTTTTCCAACTGCATATTTGTGTGATTAGATTTTATTTATATATTTCAGCCAAAACAACATTGCTCAATAGATTAAAAGTAGAAGCAAATAAGAATTCTCCTCTCTTCCATTATCTGAAACAATAAAGAGATTGTCAATAATGTTAAATAAAAAAAAAAATACATATTCTCACTGAATTTTTTGGGTTTGGGATAATACAGTTAGTTTCTATAACAAATTTGTTATTCATGTTAGCATGTAATAAGATTATCATGGTTATTTTTAAATGAATTAATGAATAGATATTTTAAGTTCTCAGTTTCAAGTCCTCATATGGTAACTGTCAATAAATATTAGCCATATAAATAAAAGTTCAGTAATTTTTAAGAGTGCAAGCCAATCCTGAAGCAAAGAAGTTTGAAAACTACTGCTCTAAACATCGGCTTACCCATGTCTGAGTTCTGGGGTATCTTCTCTGTTTAAACGTATTTACTCCCTAGGCGACCTCATCTAATTCTTTGGCTTTAAATGCCACCCCTAGTCTGATAACTCACAAATTTATATCCCCAAGTCTGGCTTCACCCTTTAACTCCAAGCTCATGTATATAACTGTGAATTAGCTTTTCTGCTTGGGTAACCAAGAGGCTTCTCAAAATAACCGTTGCCCAAAACCTAGCTTCTGATATCCAACTCTAAACATGTTCGTTTACCAATCTCCACATCTCAGTGCCTGGCAACACATCTTTTCCAACTGCAAGCCAAATCCTTGGCTTCACTGTTGATTTCTCTCTTCTCTCACACAGTATATCCAACTTATCAGTAAATCTTGTCAACTCAACCTTCAAATTATATCCCAGATATGACCAGTTCTCACCAGTACACTTCTGCTACCACTCTGGACCAAAACAACCACATCTCTTGTCTAGATATTTCAGTTAAACTCTAAACTAACCTTTCTTCCTCCACACTTGCTGCCTCTATTACTAAGAATAGGCTAGGTTATATTATAGCAACAGACATTACTAAAGGTTTAGTGTTTTTCTAAAAAAAATCTATTATCTTGTATGTGCATCACAGGTCAGCTGGGGATTCTCCTCCAAGCCTTCTTACTCTGAGATCCAAGCTGCTGAAGAAGTCACAATCTTATCAATTGTGAGCCTCCATGACAAAGGAAAGGGAACTCTAGTGGATCTCACAATAGCAATTGAATCTTCTAGCATGGAAGTACATGTCTGTCTTGTCATGCTGTAATGGCTTGCTTGTTGCTGTGATACTGGACGTTTTGCTAGTGGTATTTCAAATACTGACAGGGTCACCCTTAGTGGACAGGTCTCAGCAGAACTTTCAGATGCAGACAGATTAGAAAGAAGGACCTGGTAGTCTACTTCTGAAAAAAATGGCCAGTGAAAACCTTATGAATAGTAGTGGAACATTGTCTGATATAGTGCCAGAAAATGAGCCCCTCAGGTTGGAAGGCATTCAAAATACAACTAGGGAAGAGTTGCCTCCTCAAAGTAGAGTCAACCTTAATGACATGGATGGAGTCAAGCTTTTGGAACCTCCATCTGCTAATATGTGGCATGCTCAAAATGAGAAGAAACAGCTGCAAACATCCATTAATAATTGGAAAGTGTAAAGTATGAAGTATGAATCTAGGAAAATTGGAAGTAGTCAAAAATGAAATGGAATGCATAAACATTGATATACTAGGTATTAGTGAGCTGAAATGGACTGATATTTGCCATTTGAATCAGACAATCATATGGCCGGGAATGACAAATTGAAGAAAAATGGCGTCGCATTTATCACCAAAAAGAACATTTCAAGATGTATCCTGAAGTAGAAAGCAGTCAGTGACAGGATAATATCCATACGCCTACAAGTAAAAACAGTTTAACACGACTATTATGTAAATTTGTGCACAAACCACTAAGGCGAAAGATGAAGAAATTAACATTCTTACCAACTTCTGTAGTCTGAAATTGATCAAACACACAATTGAGAAGCATTGATAATTACTGACGATTGGAATGAGAAGGTTGGAAACAAAGAAGGATCGGTAGTTGGAAACTATGGTCTTAGTGATAGAAACCGGAGATCGCATAATAGAATTTTGCAAGACCAAAGACTTCTTCATAGCAAATACCTTTTCTCAACAACATAAATGGTGACTATATACAGGGATCTCGCCAGATGGAATACACAGGAATCAAATCAAATATATCTGCGGAAAGAGACAGTGGAAAAGCTTAATATGAACAGTCAGGACAAGGCCAGGGGCTGACTGCAGAAGAGACCATCAATTGCTCATATACAAGTTCAAGCTGAAGTAGAAGAAAACTAGAACAAGTCCATGAGAGCCAAAGAATTACCTTGAGTATATCCCACCTCAATTTAGAGACCATCTCAAGAAGATTAAAGCATTGAACACTAATGATCGAAGACCAGACAAGTTGTGGAATGACATCAAAGACATCATACATGATGAAAGCAAGAGGTCATTAAAAAGACAGGAAAGAAAGAAAAGACCAAAATGGATATCAGAAGAGACTCTGAAAGTTGCTCTTGAACTAAAGTAGCTAAGTGAAAGGAAGAAATGATGAAGTGAAAGAGCCGAAAAGAAAATTTCAAAGGGAGGCTCCAGAAGACAAAGTAAAGTATTATAATGATATGTGCAAAGACCTGGAGAGAGAAAACCAAAAGAGAAGAACACGCTCAGCATTTCTCAAGCTGAAAGAACTGAAGAAAAAATTCAAGCCTTCAGTAGCAATATTGAAGAATTCCGTGGGGGAAAATACTAAATGACGCAGGAAGCATCAAAAGAATACAGAAGGGATTCACAGAGTCACTGTACCAAAAAGAATTGCTCATATTCAACCATTTCAGGAGGTAGCATATGATTAAGAACCAATGGTACTGAAGGAAGGAGTCAAAGTTGCACTGAAGGCGTTGGAGAAAAACAGGGTTGCAGGAATTCACAGAATACCAATTGAAATGTTTCAACAAACGGATGCAACGCTGGAAGCACCCACTCGTATATACCAAGAAATTTGGAAGACAGCTACCTGGCCAACCGTATATATTGATACCTATTCCAAAGAAAATTGATGCAACAGAATGTGGAAATTATCGAACAATATCATTAATATCACACACAAGTAAAATTTTGCTGAACATCATTCAAAAGCAACTGCAGCAGTACATCAACAGGGAACTGCCAGAAATTCAACCCGGGTTCAAAAGAGGACATGGAACAAGGGATATCATTGCTGATGTCAGATGGATCCTATCTAGAGGCAGAGAATACCAGAAAGATGATTACCTGTGTTTTATTGACTATGCAAAGGCATTCAACTGTGTGGATTATAACAAATTATGGATAACATTGTAAAGAATTGGAATTCCAGCACGCTTAATTGTGCTCATAAGGAATGAAGAGGTGATCATTGAATGGACCAAGGGGATATTGCATGATTTAAAGTCAAGAAGTTGTGTGTCAGGGGTTATATTTTTTCAACATACTTATTCAATCTGTATGCTTAGCACATAATCCGAGAAGCTGGACTGTATGAAGAAGAACGTGGCATCAGGATTGGAGGAAGACTCGTTAACAACCTGAGATATGTAGATGACACAGTCTTGCTTGCTGAAAGTGAAGAGGACTTGAAGCACTTGCTGATGAAGATAAAAGACCTCAACATAAGGGAAAAAAAAATCCTCACAGCTGGACCAATAAGCAACATCATGATATACGGAGAGAAGATTGAAGTTGTAAACGATTTCATTTTACTTAGATCCACAATCAACGTCCATAGAAGCAGCAGTCAAGAAATCAAAAGATGCATTGCATTGGACAAATCTGCTGCAAAAGACCTCTTTAAAGTGTTAACAAGCAAAGATGTCACTTTGAGGACTAAGATGTGCCTGACCCAAGCCATGGTGTTTTCAATCCCTCATATGCATGTGAAAGCTGGACAATGAATAAGGAAGACTGAAGAAGAATTGATGCCTTTCAGTTATGGTGTTGGTGAAGAATACTGAATATACCACAGACTGCCAGAAGAAGAAACAAATCTGTCTTGGAAGAAGTACAGCAAGAATGCTCCTTAGAAGCAAGGATGGCGAGACTTCATCTCATGTACTTTGGACATGTTATTAGGAGGAACCAGTCCTTGGAGAAGAACATCATGCTTGGTAAAGTACAGGGTCAGCAAAAAAGAGGAAGATCATCAATGAGGCGGATTGACACAGTGGCTGCAACAATGGGCTCAAGCATAACAACAATTGTGAGGATGATGCAGGACCAGGCGGTGTTTTGTTCTATTGTGCATAGGGTCACTATGAGTCAGAACTGTCCCAACTACACCTAACAACAACAGCATGGAAGTGACAGGCATGACTTCTGCTCACAAATCATTGGCAAGATCTCACATGGCCCCATCCAACCACATGGAAGTCAGTCATTCTTGCATGTGCCTAGACGGCAGAGAGCCATAAATATTTAGGGAACAGCATGACAATAAAGTTCCCATCTTATGGAAACAACCTAGATGCCCACCAACAGATGAATGGATAAACAAACTATGGTACATACACACAATGGAATATTATGCAATGATAAAGAACAATGATGAATCTGTGAAGCATCTCATAACATGGGTAAAACTGGAGGACATTATGCTGAGTGAAATAAGTCAATCACAAAAGGACAAATATAGTATGAGACTTCTACTGTAAAAACTCATGAAAAAGTTTACACACAAAAAGAAACAATCTTTGTTGGTTACAATGGATGGGAAGGGGGAATACTAAATAAACAATAGATAAGTGGTAACATTGGTGAAGGGTAAGACAGTACACAATACTGGGGAAGCCAGCACAGCTTGTACAAGGAAAGGTCATGGAAGCTCCATAGACAACATCCAAACTCCCTGAGGGACTGAACTGCTGGGCAGAGGGCTGTGGGGACCATGGTCTCGGGCAACATCTAGCTCAACTGGCCTAACACAGTTTATAAAGACAATGTTCTACATTCTACCTTGGTGAGTAGCATCTGGGGTCTTAAAAGCCTGTGAGCAGCTATCTAAGATACTCCACTGATTTCACTCCTTCAGGAGCAAGGGAGAATGAAGAAAACAAGACACAAGGGAAATAATAGTCCAAAGGACTAATGGACCACAACTACCAAGGCCTCTACCAAAGTGAGTCCAGTACAGCTAGATGGTGCCCGACTACCGCCACTGATTGCTGTGACAGGGATCACAATAGAGGGTCCCAGACAGAGCTAGAGAAAATGTAGAACAAAATTCTAACTCACAAAAAAAGACCAGACTTACTGGCCTGACAGAGACTGGAGAAACCCCGGGAGTATGGACCCTGGACACCCTTTTAGCTCAGTAATGAAGTCACTCCCAAAGTTCACCCTTCAGCCAAAGGTTAGAAAGCCTCATAAAACAAAACAAGAGTAATGGGCACAACAGTCCAGGGACAAGGACTAGAAGGCAGGAGCGAACAGGAAAGCTGGTAATAGGGAACCCAAGGTTGAGAAGGGGCAGTGTTGACATGTCGTGGGGTTGTTAACCAACGTCATAAAATAATATGTGTACTAACCATTTAATGAGAAACTATTTGTTCTGTAAGCCTTCCTCATCTAAAGTACCAAAAAAAAACAAGCTCCCATCTTAAATTCAAGAAAGGAAAGATGGATTGTTCTTTGACCATAAACAAATAGCCTTTAAATGGCTTTAAACTTTTCCCAATACATCAGTTTGTTATGAACACTTTATTTTCTTGTCCTAAGAAATGTTTTTTTTTTTTATTACACAGATTATAAACAATTATAGAAAAGAATAGATTTTTAAAAATGTGTAGGGTTATATGAATATAGCTGAACTCTACTGAAAAAAAACTAACTTTTTTAGGAATTTATAGTTAAAGATACTGCAATTATATGGTAATTACATGACACTTCAATCTTTCACAGAGTTCATGTTTAACATTTGTTTATGTTTTAACAACTTAAATAAGGAATAAATACATACCACAGCATCTACCCACCGTAGGTATACAGTTTGATAATTTTTAGCACAAAAATTATGTAGCACAAAATGTAGTTTTCATGTACTTCTATAATCCTGTGAAGTTTTCTTATGGTCCTTTACAGGCATTCTCTGTTGTTGCTCCCAGTCCTAGGCAGACACTGATCTGGCTCTATACTTTTGCTTTTTTAAGACATTTTAAATATCTTTGCATTTGCTATGCCTATAAACATATATTTCCATAGGAATAGTAAATAGTTGTCCTCAACATCAGCTGAGGGCAAGATAAGGAGAAATCATTTTACCCAGGTGGAATTTCAGTTAAACATTAAAAAAAAAAAAAAAAATCCTAATTTCTAGGGAAACATTTTAGAGCATTATTTAATAAGAGAATTAAGAAGATTTTCATTAAAAAAAAAAAATTAGTTATATTTCAGAAAAGACTGATTAAAAAAAAACATATCTGAGATCAGAATTTTCAACTTTTTCCATCCATAGGATAATATCTAAGGTCATTTTTCATGCAGGTTTTATAGCTGGAAATCTTGGCCAGTAGAAGAACAGTTACCATTCATCCTTGAATGGGTAGATGTTGCCACACAAGAATCTTAGCATGATCATTTCCCAAATAATTATGTGGTTCTATAGCTTAGGTGATTAAAGTGCCTGTGTTGTAAACAGCAGATCCTGGGTTCAAATCCCAGTGGGGCCCTTGCAGTTTTTTGGAGCCCTGCTGGTGCAGTGGTTAAGCATTTGTCTGCTTAACCAAAAAGTCAGCAGTTCGAATCCACCAACCACTCTTTGGAAACCCTATGGGGCAGTTCTACTCTGTCCTATAGGGTCACTATGAGCTAGAATTGACTGGATGGCAGTGGGTTTGGTTTTTGGTTTATTAAGTTAACTTTGACTTTGACTACCTTAAAATTTATCCTAGACTACTCTGATCACAGTGCCTGAAATCATTTTCTTTGGAATCAAAAATTCTTTGAGCCTCAAGTAACTTATCTAACACTAGTCTCTGTTCTTAAAAAAGTTCCATTTTCTTATATTATACATGCATGGATTATAGTATACTCCTTCAAGTGCATAATGATCAAAAAATTATGAAAAATACATATTCAAAGGAAATGGAAACTGTTCTCATCATCTGATAATACGCTTTAGAGAGCATAGAATGAGAGAGAATAAAAAAGTGCTCAGTTTTTAAAAAAATATAATAAGCAGTGTAATCTTTAGGATACTGACAATTTACTGGTGTTTGTAAAATGAACTTACTCAAAATGAGCACATGGCTAAAGTCTTTTGGGAGAGTTAGTTAATTGGCCATCTCAATTATAAATTTGTGGCCGTTTATTTATTTTAGTGGAAACTCTGGTTGCATAGTGGTTAAGTGCTACAGCTGTTAACCAAAAAGGTCAGCAGTTCAAATCCACCAGGCGCTCCTTAGAAATTCTATGGGGCAGGTCTTCTCCGTCCCATAGGGTCGCTATGAGTCAGAATCGACTCAATGGCATCGGGTTTTGGTTTTATTTTAGTGGCGTTTCTTATTCTCTCTCTGTCTTTCTGTATTTCTGTCCCTGTCTCTCTTGCTCTCTTTCTTTTCCTCTTTTCAAAAATGTTTCTTTCTTTCTGAAACAAATTAGGTCATTTGTAAAAGAGATGACCATTTCCTATCAGGAAGAAGGTATCAGATGAGATGAAAAACTTTTTAGCAAATGACAATAGTCAAACGTCCACAGAAATAGGTTTAGCAGATGTGAGACACTGGATGAAAACATTTGAGTATAACCGAAGAGTCATCTTCCTTAAAACCTGACACGTTCATGGTGAGCTAGTGCCAAAACAAATGCAAGCAGAGCTATAGCCTGGAAATACTTAAACATATTATTTGAATTCTCAGAAGTATCATTTTTACTTAAAGTAAACATTTGCATGCAAAGCCAATAGTCTGAGTAATCCGGTCTCGAAGTGTAACTTTATTTGTTATGGGGATTTGCTCAGGGAAGAGAAGGAGAAAAATAAACCCAACCCTTCTTCTAGTGCAGAGACAAAATAGTTGTTTCTGCAACACTGGAGACATTATTTGAGGCCTTGTAAATGACACTCACTCAAGCTACTTTAACAATTCGCAGCTAAAATTTGATTTGTTTCTAGTAAAATGTTCAGTTGGCAGAGACACCCAGGATAATTATTGTTTGTCTCTTTATTAGCAGATGGATACTAAGCTCTACCAGTGAGAATCCCATGCTACAACCCGAGAGCTGGGTCAATCTGAACCAACAGCAGGGGGCTTCCTTAACTCTGATCAATCTACTTTCTAGAAGAAGGCGGAGTTGACAAGCTACTCATAAGCCAGGTGCTATCAACTTGGGTTCCAAAGTCTAAGGGACCTGTGCTCCCTTTAGAATTATAAAGAAAATTGTTTTAAATATGTGTATATGTTTACTGTTGTAAGACAAAGTGTCCATAACTTTAATAAGATTCATAGAGAATTATGACCCAAAGTTATTTACATGGGAAACACTTGTACATTTTTACTCTCATTTTGGAGTCCCTGAGCCCTGGTGGAGCAGTGGTTAAGCGCTCAACTGCTAACTGAAAGGTCAGTGGTTTGAACCCACCAGCGGCTACACAGGAGAAAGTTGTGATAATCTGCTCCCGTAAAGATTACAGCCTTGGAAATCCTACAGGTCAGTTCTACTGTGTCCAATAGGGTCACCAGGAGTCAGAATCGACTTGACGGCAACAGGTTTTTTGTTCGGAGTGGTGCAAATTGTTAAAGTGCTTGGCTGCTAACGGAAAGGTTGAAGGTTCATGTCCACTCATAGGCATCTCAAGACCTGTTGATCTGTTTCTGAAAAATCAGCCATTGAAAACTCTATGGAGCACAGTTGTACTGTTATACACATGGGGTTGCCATGAATCAGGCTCACCATGAGTCAGTCAACTTGATGGCAATGCATTATCCTCATTTTGACTGGATTCTTCCCCCTTTCATGCCTCCCTGTTGCCTATGGAAAAGATTAAAGTCACTAATTGCACACTAACTACCCTTTAGCATTTGTCTTCCCATCGCCTCATTCTCTTCCACTCCCATTACATTTCTAGGCTGCCCTACAGCAGTTAGAACAGCTGGACATCAGGATTCACTTTTCTTTAATTAATAGATGTGCTATAAAGCATTCCTGAAAATGCTCTCTATTCATTTTTTACAGAACAGTATTCCTCTAACAATTGTTGTTGTTAGGTGCCATCAAGTCAGTTCAACTCATAGTGACCCTATGTACAACAGAACAAAACTTTGCCCAGTCCTGCACCATCCTCACAAACATTGTTATGCTTGAGCCCATTGTTGCAGCCACTGTGTCAATCCATCTCATTGAGGGTCTTCTTCTTTTTCGCTGACCCTCTGCTTTACCAAGCATTATGTCTTTCTCCAGGGATTTGTCCCTCCTGAAAACATGTCCCAAGTACTTGAGGCAAAGCCTCATCATCCTCACTTCTAAGGAGCATTCTGGCTGTACTTCTTCCAGACAAATATGTTCATTCTTCGGGCAGTCCTTGGTACATTCAACATTCTTCTCCAACACCACAATTCAAACGCATCAATTCTTTTTCGGTCTTCCTTATTCCTTTAACAATTATTAAAGCTAATTTTGTTCTGAAATTTCCTAATTTGGAATGATCACTCTAAATTTGCCTATTGGTTGTCTTTATAACTCTCTAATCACTCCTTGTTAGTCTGTTTTGATGGTTTCTTCTCATTTCACTGACCTTTAAACTTTGAAATGTCCCAGGGTTTAGTCCTTAGGCCTCTTCTCTTTTCTACTGTAGTTTGTATGTACATATCCATTCGAGTTTCATGATTTTAAGTATTTTCTATGTGCTAGTAACTGTTAAAATTAGACATCCAGCCCAGATCTCTTCCCTAAACTTCAGAATTCAAATTCCCTTGCTGATGGACATCTTCACTTAGAAGTCTACTGAGCATCTCAAACATAACACTACTTGTCTCAGTATATGATAACTCTATTCTTCTATTTGCTCTGGCCAAACATTTGAAATCATTGTTGATGCCTCTCTTTCATATCTCTCTTTCAAGCAAACCTACATCTGATCCATCAGCAAATCATAACAGTTTTACCTTCAAATTACCACTTGAATCTGATCCTCCCTCTCCAACTCCACTGCCCATAGCCTGGTCAAACTACCATCACTTCTTACCTGAATTGTTGCAAAAGTCTCTCTGCTTCCAGCATCATCTCCATTAGTTCGTTTACAGTAGAGCAGCCTCAGTAGCCTTATTAAAATGTAAGTCACCTACTTTACTCCTCTGTTTAAAACATGCCAATGGCTCTCAATCACTCTCAGGGTAAAAGTCAAAGTCATTTCTAGGTCTTACAAGGCCCTATGAGATTTGCCCCCCTTACCTCTCTGATCCCACCTCCTACTACTCTCACCCACACTCACACTGTTCCAGCCATGTTGGAACTGGCCTCCTTGCTATTTTTTTGAACACTTTAGGCATGCTCTTTACTCAGGGTCTTTGCGTTGCTGTTCCCTATTCCTGACATGCTCTTCCATGCATGACTCACACTATTATCTTCTCAGGTCTTGACTCAATTTCTCCCTTCTTAGTGAGGCTTTTCTGGTTTGCCTACCTAAAATTGTACCACCCGCCCATCAAAACACACTATATCCATGTGCCTGTTTCATTTTTCCTTTAGCACTTGTCAATACTTAATGTATATTTTACTTATTTATTTTATTTGTTGTCCATAAAAGCAGGATTTTTTGTCTGTTTTGTTTACTACTATGTGTCTTCATCTCTGAGATTCAAATCTGGCACTTAGTAGTTATGCCATAAATATCTGATAAATGGAAAAACAAATGGACCAGTGAATAGACTCTACATCATCCTGCCTTTTCCATCTCCCTAGTTGACAGACAAATTTAAATATTTTTATGTAACTTCAGTTACTGTACCAATTGAGCCCTCAGCTTTATTCTGAGTTTTTAAAGGTACAAGAGGTCATATGTGAGACCCTTTGGTATTTCATCCCTAGTGTCCTTTGGATGAAAGGAAATGGCCACTGATACCAACTTACAGGACTAATGATGTCAGAGTCATAGCCCTTTACTCATCTGTCTCCCTGTTGCATATGGTCTCACTTATTCAGTGTTTCTGCTAAATTGTTTGGAGAACAAAGTTTCTGTCCTCTGTATCTTTTGAGCACCTTCACCTTGCCTTATATACTGGCCTGTAAACTCTTACATTCAATGAAACTTTCGTGTTGGGGGTGATGTAGCAGAGAAAAGCATTAGCAAGGAATCCGGGTGATCTATGTAGTTATTGTAGGTCCTTTCCTCTATTTGTGACCTTGAACAAGTCAGTTATCGTCTCTGGAGTTTGATTTCCTTACTTGAAAAGTAAAGATAATAATCCCTGCTCAAACTATTTCTTGAGATTTTTGAAAACTTAATAAGGCAATGGATTAGAAATTACTTTCCTTACTGTAACAAACTCTGCTGCCATCGAGTCGATTCCAACTCATAGCGACTTTATTGGATAGAGCAGAACTGCCCAATAGGGTTTCCTAGGCTGTAATCTTACAGAAACAGACTGCTACATCTTTCTCCCACAGAGTGGCTGGTGGATTAGAGCTGCCGATCTTTCGGTTAGCAGCCAAGTGCTTAACCACTACACTACCAGGGCTCCTTTTGTTTACTATAGATTTTATAAATAAATGTAAAAGCTATCTCTAAGTGACGCGGACAACAGAGACTTCTTCCTTCTGCTTCAGGGATCAGCTAAATTGCCTGAAGTGATACCTGCTCTTGGCATTCTTTTATGGTGTCTAAAAAATTAAAACAATATGGCAAAGTCAATATAATAAAAAATAAAACATTTTTCCTTAAAGTGAACATATTAGTAGAAACTCATCTGCTGCCTAAAAACTGTGCTTTAGGGAATTCATTGCTGCTTAACCTTAATTTGTTGATGGAAATTGCAGGTATGGAAATGAACGCTTTTGCATAAATCTAAGAGCAGAACTGCCTTCTTTCATCAATATCTAGTAAAAAATGTCGAAAGGTACATTCATGATTGGACACAATTGATTTCAGAATGTAAAAATGTCAAGATTAGTTTGAATTTTAGTGGTCTAGGTATTCATTTTCATTACTATAAGCCATATTTACAACCTGAGAAATTTTAGTAATTTTTTCTTAATTCAAAGTGAGGCAAACAACTTTTGTGCTTTTATATGCTATGTTAAAAATACAATATCAAACCAAAAAACCAAACCTCTTGCTGTCAAGTTGATTACAACTCATAGTGATCCTATAGGACAGACTAGAACTGCCCCATAGAGTTTCCAAGGAGTGGCTGGTGGATTTGAACTGCCGACTTTTGGTTAATAGATGTAGCTCTTAACCATTACGCCACCAGGGTTTCAAAAAAAAAAAATAGGTTGGTATTATTTGTAAAGGTTTGATGATAAAATACTCTTCACTACATTCAGAAAGGCATCTGTTCACACACTGCTTAACCAACATTTCCATAGGAAACACTTCCTCTGTTATGATTTTGAATTTCAGAAGCAGATCATGGCTGGTAAGTGCCACCAAAATGGAAGGGGTTCTGATGGTAGAACCTCTGGTTATTGCTCATTTCCATGCATCTACTGGCAACATTTAGCTCTTGAGGATAACCCAGTCACACACATAATGGACAGTTTTGCATCTACAAATTTATAGATGAAATAAAACAAGCCCTCCCTGCTCCTGAATTACATGGTGTCTATTTGTAGAACATCACATCAGAAAATACATTCTTCTCATAGTAATTTTTTCTGACTTTTTTTTTTCTTTATCAACATTAAAAGAAATTTGAAACCGTGAGTAGCGTTTTTTGTAGTATTCACTTTAGGCAAGAGGCACAATGATGAAGTGACCAGGACACGGGCTTAGGATCCAAAGATCTAGGCTTATCCCAGCTGCAACTTAGTGGGTGGTCTCAAAAGGTTACTTGTGCTCTCTGAACATCAGTTTCCTCATCTATTCCTTGTATATATGTAAGTATGTGCAAAAAAGAAAATGTACGTACTAATGCTTTGTAAACTGTAAATCATTGTACATTTGTATGTTGTACATTGTAACCGTAATTGAATGGTTTTTATTGCATGTTTTCTTAAAATAAAAGACATATAACAAGTGGTTTTTAGAAATTTAAGTATATATCACGGTTTTTAAACATTAATCAAAAAATGCTAGCTTTCATAGCACTGAATACTTTCATTTCACCCCCTTGCTCACATCATCCACAAGAAGACCCTATATTTCAATCTCTGAACTGCTAGTCTAGAAACAATTTTAAATAGGAAAACATTTAAGTATAATGTGCCTTCTTCTTAATTCATCAAAGCTGAATCCTGATAATGAATACTTTGCTATAATGTACCCAGAAGTTATCTATTCAATAATTCATGCCTGAAATTGGCAGAGAGCTTACCAATTTGTCTTCTTTAATTTCTATTATGATAATATATATATATAAAACAAAACAATTTGCCTTTTAACCATTTTTAAGTGTACAATTGAATGACATTAATTTATTCAACCATCACCACTATCTATTTCCAATTTTTTCATCACCTGGAACAGATGAAACTCAGTACCCCTGAAGCAATAACTCCTCAATTCCTCCTACCACCACACCCCGGTAGCCACTAATAAACTTATGTCTCTATGCATTTACCTATTAGAGATAGCTCATATAAGTGAGATCATACAATATTTGTCCTTCGTGCCTGGCTTAGTTCGCCTAACATAATACTTTCAAGGTTCATCCATGTTATAACGTGTTATAACATTTTTTCTTTATGGCTGAATAATATTTCACTGTATGGATATACAACATGTAGTTTATCCATTCATATGTTGATGAACGCATGGGTTGTTTCCACCTTCTGACTATTGTGTATAATGCTGCAATGAATGTTAGCGTATAAGTATCTGGCTGAGTCCCTACTTTTAAGTCTTTGGGATACGTATACACCTAGGAGTAGAATTGTTTGGTCATATGGCAATTCTGTTTCAACGTTTGAGGCACCACCAAACACTCTTTAGTGTAACTATACCATTTTACAATTCCACCAAAAATGGATAAGGGTTCAAATTTCTCCACATCCTCACCAGTACTAGCTGTTTTCCGTTTTTCTGCCAATAGCTATCCTACTGGGTGTGAAGTAGTATCTTGTGGTTTTGGTTTGTGTTTCCCCAATGACTGTTGACATTCAGCATCTTTTCATGTGCTTATTGACCATTTGTATACATCTTTAGAGAAATTCAAGTCCTTTGTCCATTTTTTAATTGAGCTGTTTTTTTCTTGCTAAGTTGTGGGAATTCTTTACATATTTTAGATTATAAACCCTTATCATATACTGGCTTTCAAATATTTTTTCCCTATTTCTGTGCATTGTCTCTTCACTTTCTTGATCAAGTGTTTTGATGCACAAAAGCTTTTTGTTTTGAAGTCCAATTTATCTATTTTTTTTCCTTTTATTTGCTCATACTTTTGATGTCGCATCTAACTACATTGCCAAAAATAAGGTCCTAAAACTTTGTTTTCTTCTAAGAGTTTTATAGTTTCAGTTCTTATATTTAGGTAATCGATTCATTTTGAGTTAATTTTTATATATGGTGTGAGATATGGGCCCAACTTCATTATTTTGTATGAGGGAATCCTGTTTTCCCAGACCATTTATTGAAGAGACTGTTCTTTCCTCTCATTGAATAGGGTTGGCAATCTTGTTAAAAATTATTTTTCCATAGATATAAAGACTTATTTCTGGATTTTTAATTATATTTCATTGGTCTATATGTCTATGTTTATACCAATGTACTGCTTAACTACTGTAGTTTATAGTACATTTTGAAATGTACTTATATGAGTCATCCAAATTTATTTTCTTTTTTCAAGATAATTTTGGCTGTTTGAAGCCTCTTAAAATGCCATATGAATTTGAGAATCACCTTTTTTATTTCTGCAAAAAAAGCTGTTGGAAATTTGATGGGAATTGCATTGGATCTATAGCTCATCTTGGTTATCTTTTTTTTTTTTTTTGTAAAACTTTGGAATAGTTACTTTTTAGCTTTCTGGTACTTTCTATGTTGCCCTCTATTTTGTAAAGATCATTCGAGGTTATACTGCAAATATATTTGTAAGTTTTTTTTAAATACAATGAAATCTTTGAAAGGAAAGCTTTGTATTAGTACAGGGTATATTAACTGCTATTGCAAACAACCCCAAGATCTCAGTGGATTAACATAATCAGTATCTATATCTCACTCTTGCAAATGGCAATGTGAATTTATGATCAGGCAACTCTACTGGAGACTTTCCTCCAAAAGGTGAGTAGTGACCCAGCACCTTCTGTCTGGTAGCTCTTTTGTCTCCTGACACCTCAATGTTTCTGTTGTATTCCCTGCCTCTGGCTTGTGGTGAAGTGAAGAGACTAAAGAGAAAGCAAGCTGAGGAGCTTCCAGGAGATTTTAGCACCCATACATAAAAACCTGACATGTAATACTTTCACCACCTAGAATTACCCAGAACTAGACAGGTGACAAGGTCATTCAAAAACTAGACAAGGAATTTCCAAGAACTAGACTAGGCCATAAAAAAGACAGGAAAGAAAAAAAAGACCAAAACAGATGTCAGAAGAGACTCTGAAACTTGCTCTTCAATGTAGAGTAGCTGAAGCAAATGGAAGAAATGGTGAAGTAAAAGAAATGAATAGAAGATTTCAAAGGGCAGCTCTAGAAGACAAAACATTATAATGAAACGTGCAAAGACCTGAAGTTAGAAAACCAAAAGGGAAGAACATGCTTGGCATTTCTCAAACCAAAAGAACTAAAGAAAAAAATTCAAGCCTTGAGTTGAAATATCAAACAATTCTATGGGCAAAATATTGAATGACTCAGGAAGCATCAAAAGAAGGTGGAAGGAATACACAGAGTCACTGGACCAAAAAGAATTGGTCAATGTTCAATCATTTCAGGAGGCAGCATATGATGAAGAACCAGTGGTATTGAAGGAAAAAGTCCAAGCTACACTGAAGGCATTGGAGAAAAACAAGGCTCCAGGAACTGACAGAATACCAACTGAGATGTTTCATCAAATGGATGCAGCCCTGGAATGTCTCTTTCATCTATGCTAAGAAATTTGGAAGACAACTACCTGGCTAACCTACTGGAAAAGATCCATATTAGTGTCCATTCCAAAGAAAGGTGATGCAACAGAATGTGAAAATTATCAAATAATATCATTAATATAACATGAAAGTAAAATTTTGCTGAGGATCACTCTAAAGTGGTTGCAGCAGTACATCAACAGCGAAATGCCAGAAATTCAAGCTGGGTTCAGAAGAGGACATGGAACGAGGTATATCATTCTAATGTCAGGGTGATCTTGGCTGAAAGTAGAGCATACCGGAAAGATGTTTACCTGTGTTTTATTGACTATGCAAAGGCATTCAACTGTGTAGATCATAACAAATTACTGGATAACATTGTGAAGAATTGGAATTCCAGAACACTTCATTGTGCTCATGAGCAACCTGTACATAGACCAAGAGGCAGTCATTCAAACAGAACTAGGGGATACTGTGAGGTTTAAAATAAGGGAAAGTGTGTGACAGGGTTGTATCCTTTCACCATACTTATTTAATCTGTATGCTGAGCAAACAATCTGAGAAGCTGGACTAGATGAAGAATAATGTGGAGTCAGGACTGGAGGAAGACGCAATAAAAAACAGCAATATGCAGATGACACAACCTTGCTTGCTGAAACTGAAGAGGACTTGAAGCACTTAATGATGAAGATTAAAGACTACAGCCTTCAGTATGGATTACACCCCAACATAAAGAAAACAAAAATCCTCACAACTGGACTCATAAGCAACATCATGATAAACAGAGAAAAGATTGAAGTTGTCAAGGATTTCATTTTACTTGGATCCGCAATCGACTCCCATGGAATCAGCAGTCAAGAAATCAAATGACATATTGCAAAAATGTCGTTTTTGCAAAAGACCTGTTTAAAGTGTTAAAGAGCAAAGATGCCACTTTAAGGACTAAGGTGCACTTGTTGCCAGCAATGATATCTTCAATCACTTCATATGCACACCAAAGCTGGACAATGAATAAGGAAGACCAAAGAAGAATTGATGACTTTGAATTATAGTGTTGGCAAAGAATATTGAATATATGACTGACTGTCTTGAAGAGGTACAGCCAGAATGCCCCTTAGAACTGAGGATGGAGAGATTCTGTCTCAGTACTTTGGACACGTTATCAGGAGTGATCAGTCCGTAGAGAAGGACATCATTCTTGGTATGGTAGAGTGTCAGTGAAAAAGAGGAAGACCCTAAACGAGAGGTATTGACACAGTGGCTGCAACAATGGACTCAAACCTAGCAATGGTTGTGAGGATGGTGCAGGACCTGGCAGTGTTTCGTTCTGTGGTACACAGGGTCGCTATGAGTGGGAACTGACTTGACGGCACCTAACAAGGTTAGTGACTTGGAATGGTAGTCTTTCTTTATGTCAGGAAGAAAATGTAATGGTTGTGCACACTTTACATCTTCTCAGTCATAAATACCTTCCTTATCAGAGTTTTTCTACCTCTTAAGATTGAATATGAGTCTTCTTATAAAGGAAAAAATACAAACAGAAATTTAGTAGCTATACTTTCACAATTCAGTTACAGTTCTACCCTCTACTGATTAAACAGTAAAGCACTCAGGTGATTTTTTTTTTCTACTTGTCTCCAAAACACATTTGAAATAAACCATTTTGGTAGGCATTTTCACATTTTTTAGTTTCAATTTATTCTGAGTATTGGCCTTCCTGATTCGGTTATTACAAGTTTTTTCCCTCTTCTGCGTTTATCATAGGCCAAGTGTCCTTCTTCCATCTTCTGTATATTTACTTTCGAAAACTGAGTTCTCCGTTCATTCACACAAGTTCTATTCACTCCTTGTTGCCACAAAGACATTTTCAAGAGGTTGTTTACTTCCAGATTTCAAACTACTCTTCTTGTGTTTAGAATCTAGTCTGTAGTTGCAACCTTTTTTCATTGCTTTTCTCTACTCTCTGAAATATATTCTTTTTGGTCCAGATAAGTTACCGTGCCCCTTGGCTGTGATTCACTTGACCATTAACTGTATACATACATACATACCATTTGTCAGACAATCTATATGCACACCATTTCTCTTTCTATGTATTGTACATTCAGAATTCCCTATTAACATTCAGTTCAGTCTTGCCGTCTATGATTCCTCAATGCTAGGAAGTTCTTCAGAGAGCCTTCTTTATCCACCATGGTAATAAAATCGTGTGACAGAGTAATAAACTCATGCCCCATTGAGTTTTCTAAGCTGTAATCTTTATGGGAGCAGATAGCCAGGTCTTTTTCCTGTGAAGCACTGAGTGGGTTCCAACTGCCAACCTTTTGGTTAGCAACGAAGCACTTAACCATTTTCACTTCTTGTAAACCCAGATGTCCTTTTCTAGGCTGGTTTATATCTATGTCCCTTGGGTTTTCTCACAGGTTAATGGAACTGAAAACTTAGAGGTAGTCTTCTGGCAATGTTACACTGTAATATCATGTAATGGACTTCACTGAAGTTGAAAGTTTCTCCTAATAAGCAATATATTATCACCCTCAAAATATATTTGTAAGATACTTTGAGATCCTTTGCTTAAGGAAAATTATTTTTTAAAGGCATTTTTTCGTAATCTTTTAAAAGCAAAATAGCACTGATCAAAAAGTTTTACTCTCTAAGAAAAAAAAATAAAGTTCAGAATAGTAGAATTTTAATGACTAATTTTTAAATTGAGCTGTCACTCAGAAGTAGAGCAACAGTACAGAAATTTGTGTGTTCCTTTGTTTTACCAGGTGCTACCAATCCCTCCCGGCTTAACTGGCTTCGTGTTTAACCCATCCTTTGGATCATTAATAATGACAGTAAATAAACCCCAACCTAGGCAGCTAGTTCTTTTAATCTGACAGGTACTCAAGAAGCAGTTACGCCTCAAAATGAAGAAATACTTGCAGCCCAAATGTTCTAAATTTCCCATTTAATAACTGAGCTATTTAGCAATAAAATTTATTTATTTTTATTTAATTACTAGGGAAGAGCCTTGGCAAAGAAGCCCATGTTCCCCAATCCCTACCAGCCCTGGGCACTGTCAATGCCACCCACCCTCGCCCTGCTGCGAGGAGGATGACCTCCCTGAAAAAGAATGTTTTTTCTGCTTGCTGCTTAGATTTTTGATGCAAACTCATTTTACCTTTATTTCAACACTTTTTTAACACAAGAAGTACCTTGTAGGAAAAATGGGAAATTTAGATACTTAGAAAGAAAGGAAAAAATCACTCATAATCCCACCACCCAGAAAAATCTAGGATTATCAGTTCAGTATGTGTCTTAATAAAATTTCTCCATGCAGATAAGATTATTACAAAGACATTTTATAAATATAGAATTTGTTTACCAAAATGGGGATATTCTGAAATATTATTTTCTATTCTTATTAGGAAATAATAAATTATAGATTATAATTCTAAAATAAACTCCAATGACTCTCTTTAAGAAACAAACATTATCAATATCATTGAGGCAAGATGAGTGCTTCTTCCTAGTTCCCCGTGTTTCACCCAGGAATTTGGTGTTTTTTTTTTCCTCATTGCATTGTTTTCTGTTTGTTTGTTTTTGTAGTTTTACTAAATATGTCGAGTATCTAAAAAATGTAGTAGTTAGCTTTTGTTTGTTTTTGAAATTTACTAATGCGATACAACTTTTTAGTGTTATTTGTAACTTGCTCCTTCCCTTAACACTGTGGCTCTAACGTCATGCCTGTTGATGCATGTGGCTAGAATAATCATAGTATTCAGGCTCTCCATATAATTTATTATGTTTTGACCATTTGATATGTCAACAATGAAGATGACAAGAAGTGTATTAATTTTCCACTTCTCTTGTGTTTCTGTCCATTTCTCCCTATATTTTTGAGTTCTCTTTTAATATTTCAAAGCTAAAATATTTAATAAAATTTCATGATAATTATTTCTTCACTGTATTTTCATCATAAAGAAGACAATGGCAAATTCAATTTAAAATATAATTCTTCATGGAAAATATATTTTTATATGTTTTTATGCTATATTAATCTCCTTTTTGATCACACATTACTTTTTTATGCATCAAGCATTTTATTTTATTTTTAAAAATTTTTTCTCATACAAAGATTTATACATACATTGTTATGTGACTTTAATTGCTCTTCCCATACTGTGACAGCACACTCCTCCTTTCTGCCCCTGATTTCCCATGTCAACTCACCAGCTCCTAACCCTCTCTGCCTTCCCACCTCATCTCTGGACAGAAGCTGCCCATTTAGTCTCATGTATCTACTTGAGCTAAGAGGCATACTCCTCACGAGCATCCCTTTATGTCCCACACTCCAGTCCAATCCCTGTCTGAGGAGTTGGCCTCAGAAATTGTTTTAGTTCTGGGCTGGTAGAGAATCCAGGGACCATGCTTTCCGGGGTACTTCTGGTCTCAGTCAGACCATTAAGCCTGGTCTTTTTACTAGAATTTGAGTTCTGCACCCCACCATTCTCCTGCTCCATCTGGGACTCTCTGTTATGTTCCTTGTCAGGACGGTCATTGGTGGTAGCCATCTAGTTCTTCTGGTCTCAGGCTGATGAAGTCTCTGCTTTATATGGGTCTTTATGTCTCCTGGGCTAATACTTTCCTTGTGTCTTTGGTGTTCTTCGTTCTCCTTTACTCCAAGTGGTTGGGACCAATTGATGCATTTTAAACAGCCGCTTGCAAGCTTTTAAGACCCCAGACGCCACTCACCAAAGTAGGATGCAGAACATTTTCTTAATAAGCTTTCTTATGCCAATTGACCTAGATGTCCCCTGAAAGCATGGTCTCCAGACCCCTATCCCTGCTACTCTATCCCTCAAAATGTATGATTTTATTCAGAAACATTCTTAGCTTTGGTTTAGTCCAGTTGTGCTGACTTCCCCTGTACTGAGTGCTGTCCTTCCTTTCACCTAAGATAATTCTTATCTACTATCTAGTTAGTAAATAACCTTCCCCCTCCCTCCTCACCCTTGTAACCATCAAAGAATATTTTATTTTGTGTTTAACCTTTTCTTGAGTTCTTACAATAGTGGTCTTATTCAATATTTGTCCTTCTGTGAATGATTAAATTCACTCAGCATAATGACCTCCAGCTTCCTCCGTGTTACGTTTCATGACTTCATTCTTATTCTTTATCATTGCATAGTATTTCATTGTGTGGATATACCGTAATTTGTTTAACCATTTGACCTTTGATGGGCACCTAGGTTGTTGCGATTGTGAACAGTGCTGTGATGAACATGGGTGTGCATGTATCTATTCGTGTGATGGCTCTTATTTGTCTAGGATATATTCCAAGGAGCAGGATACCTGGATCGTATGGGACATCTATCTCTAGTTTTTAAGGAAGCGCCAAATCGATTTCCAAAGTGGTTGTACCATTTTACATTCCCACCAACAGTGTAGAAGTGTTCCAGTCTCTCTGCAACCTCTCCAGCATTTATTATTTTGTGTTTTTTGGATTAGTGCTAGCCTTGCTGGGGTGAGATGACATCTCATTATAGTTTCGATCTGCATTTCTCTAATGGCTAATGATCGTGAGCATTTCTTCATGTGTCTGTTAGCTGCCTGAATATCTTCTTTGGTGAAGTGCCTGTTCTTATACTTTGCCCATTTTTTAATTGAGTTATTTGTCTTTTTGTTGTTGAGATTTTGGAGTGTCTTGTAGATTCTAGAGATTAGACGCTGATCAGATTTGTCATAGCCAAAAATTTTTTCCCAGTCTGAAGGTTGTCTTTTTACTCTTTCGGTGAAGTCTTTTGATGAGCATAAGTGTTTGATATTTAGGGGCTCCCAGTTATCTAGTCTCTCTTCTTGTGCTTGTGCATTGTTACTTATGGTTCTTATTGTCTTTAAGCCATGTATTAGGGCTACTAGCATTGTCCCTATTTTTTCTTCCATGATCTTTCTTGTTTTGGATTTTATATTTAAGTCTTTGATCCATTTTGAGTTAGTTTTTGTGCATGGTGTGAGGTATGGGTCTTGTTTCAGTTTTTTTAAGATGGATATCCATTTATGCCAGCACCATTTGTTAAAGAGATGGTTTTTTCCCAATTAATGGACTTTGAGCCTTTGTCAAATATCAGCTGCTCATAGGTGGATGAATTTACGTCTGGATTCTCAACTCTGTTCCATTGGTGTATGTATCTGTTGTTGTATCAGTACCAGACTGTTTTGA
>NW_004444003.1:9422293-9431350 GCF_000243295.1 Trichechus manatus latirostris
CCTTCTGGATGTGTGCATTTATTGCCATAAGCTGACCTCTGAGCACAGCTTTTGCTGTGTCCCAAAGGTTCTGGTAGGATGTGTTTTCATTCTCGTTCAATTCTATGAATTTTTTTGTTCCATTCTTAATTTCTTGTATAAACCAGTAGTTTTTGAGCAAGGTGTTGTTCAGTTTCCATGTGTTTGATATTTTTTTCCTTGCTTTTTGTGCCGTTGATTTCCACTTTTATGGCTTTATGGTCAGAAAAGATGCTTTGTAATGCTTAGATGCTTTGGATTTTGTTAAGGCTTGCTTTATGACCTACTATCTGATCTATTCTGGAGAAAATGTTCCATGTGTGTTGCAGAAGAAAGTATACTTGGCTGCTGTTGGGTGGAGTGTTCAGTATATAGCTGTGACATCAAGTTGGTTGATTGTAGCATTTAGCTCTTCTGGATCTTTGTTGAGCTTCTTTCTGGATGTTCTGTCCTTCACTGAAAGTGGTGTGTTGAAGTCTCCTACTACTATTGTGGAGTTGTCTACCTCTCTTTTCAGTGCTGTTAGAGTTTGTCCTATATATTTTGGAGCCCTGTTGTTGTGTGCATAAATATTTATTATAGTTATATCCTCCTGGTGTATTAAACCTTTAATCATTATATAGTGTGCTTTCTGATCCTTTGTGGTGGGTTTTACTTTAAAGACTATTTTGTCAGAGACTAATATTGCCACTCCCGCTCTCTTTTGAGGGTTGTTCGCTTGGTATATTTTTTTTCTATCCTTTGAGTTTTAGTTTGTGTCTTTAAGTCTAAGGTGTGTCTCTTGTAGTCAGCATATAGATGGATCATGTTTTTTTATCCAATCTGTCACTCTCTGTCTCTTTATTGGTGCATTTAGTCCGTTTACATTCAGCATAATTACTGACAGGTATGAGTTTAGTGCTGTCATTTTGATGACTTTTTGTGTGTGTTGTTCATAGTTTCTTTGTTCCCCTTAATTTTCTGCGCTGAGTCATTTTTTCTTTATGTATTGTCTTTTCATCTTTTTCATTGTTGTTGATTTTGTGTTTGCTGAGTCTTTATATTTTTCTAGTTTTTTATTTTGACTTGTAGGATTGTTAGTTTCCTTTCTGGTTACCTTAATACTTACCCCTATTTTTCTAAGTTTATACCAGTCTTTTATTTCTTTATATTGCCTTGACTTCCTCTCCATATGAAAAATCTATGTCTACATTTTTCCAGTCCCTGTTTTTTTTTAATGTTGTCATCTTTTACATATTGACATCTGTTTCCTTATTTTCAATGTTTCAACTTTGGTTTACTTTTGTGAGTTCCCTATCTGGGTTGATATCTGGTTGCTCTGTCCTGTGTTCTAGTCTTGGGTTGTTATCTGATGTTACTGATTTTTCTAACCTGAGGACTCTCTTTATTATTTCTTGTAACTTTGGTTTGGTTTTTGCAAATTCCCTAAACTTTTGTTTATCTAGAAATGCCCTAATTTGGCCATCATATTTGAGAGACAGTTTTGCTGGATAGATAATTCTTAGCTGGCAGTTTTTTTCCTTCAAGGCTTTATGTATGTCATCCCATTGCCTTCTTGCCTGCATGGTTTCTGCTGAGTAGTCTGAGCTTGTTTTTATTGACCATCCTTTGTAGATTTATCCCTAGTCACTCTTAAAATTCTCTCTTTATCTTTGGTTTTGGAAAGTTTGATAAAAATATGTCTTGGTGACTTTCTTTTGAGATCTACCTTATATGGAGTTTGATGAGCATCTTGGATAGCTACCTTGTCATCTTTCACGATATCAGGGAAGTTTTCTGCCAACAAATCTTCAACAATTCTCTCTGTATTTTCCCTGATAGTAACCATTTTCTGAGGGTGCTGAATTTCTGCTTATAAGTAATAAATGCTCAATAAATATTTAATGAAGTAATAAAACAATTGAAACAAAGGATAGCAAAAATTCCTTAAGAATCTGTGGTATGTGGATAAATTTATTCTGCATACACATAATACTGTCTCCATAAATATTTACTGAAATAAGTAAAGAAGTAATCTTACCTGTTTTAATATTTTTTAAGTTTCAGTGTGTTTTCCTACATTTTGGCATAAGTAACATTTCTTAACCCTGATACTTCCAGAACACAAACTGCATCCTGAATTTCTAGAACTATTTCTGGAAGTTTTAAGATTTATTATGGTAGCTCACATTATTTTCTTTTTTAAAAAAATATTTTATTGTGTTTTCAGTGAAAGTTTATACAGCAAATTAGATTCCCATTTGACAATTTCTGCACAAGTTGTTCAGTGACATTAGTTACATTCTTCATAATGTATCCACATTATCTTTAATTGCATTCTGGCTGTTCCAATTCCAGTACTGTAGTTTCCCTGCTCCCTTATCTTTCCTTTAGAGTGACAGTTGACACTTTGGTCTCATAAAGATGGTTTTTTACTGGAACAACATACTCACAAGTAATATCCTTTATTATTTTGTGTGCCAATCTATTATTTCACTAAAAGTTGACCTCAAAGGATAGTTTAGGTTCAAGGTTTAAAGAGTATCTAAGGGTAATAGTCTCAGGGAGTCCTGTAGTCTCAACTGGTCTAGTAAGTTTGGATTTTTTAAGAATTTGAGTTCTGTTCTATGTTTTTCTCCCATTCTATCAGTGTCCATCTATTGTGGCCCTGATCAGAACAGTTGGTAGTGATAGCCAGGCACCATCTAGTTCTTCTAGTCTCAGGGTAGATGAGGCTGTGGCTTGTGTAGGCTATTAACTCTATAGACTAGTTTTTTCTCTGAGACTTTGGGTTTCTTCTTTCTCTTTTGCTCTGGACAATTAGAGACAAATAGTTGTATATTAGGTGGCTGCCCACAAGCTTTTAAGACCTAGATGCTACTCACCTCACTGGGATACAGAACATGATCTTTGTGGTACCAATTGACTGAGTTTTCCCATGAGACTAAGGTCCTAAGCCTTCAAACCTTCAAGGTGTTTGGTTATGTCTGACAAGTATCTGTAACTGTGTCCTCTCTGAATATATATGCATGCGCACACATATCTACACATACATATACATACAAATACTTCTATCTGTGTACATTTATGTAAATGCTCATTATTTTCTAACAGATTTTCTAATGTATCCATGACACAACTTCTTAAAGGGCTAATCTGAGCTCACATAAATAGTCAGCTTTCCCCACAGAACCCTCCAAAAGGAGCATGAAATGGAAACTCTGTGAATATGCACTGTTTCATATGATTGAACAGTAGAGACAAAAGCACTGCTGTTAGTCTTATAATTTTAACTAAAAAAAATCTTTATTAATATGAGGAAATTTTTATTGTATTCAATTTGGTAATAGGCAAAATAATTAACATTAGAGTTGTTCTTTGTCCCAAAATATTTCCCAAGTTCCTGAGCCTTACTTCAGACCTAGGAATGGGACAATAGAATGTGCACTTTTTACAATCTCCTTTGCGTCTTCTTGTGCACACTAAAGTTTGAGGATCATTACCCAACACTGCATCAAAACCAGAGTTGAAGACATAACAACTGCTAAGTAAATACTTGAGTAGAAACTTGACTTTGTCACCTTACTTCTTATCCTTTCCTAGCTCATTTGTAACAGTAAATATGTAATTAGAAACAAATTTAGGGACTGGGGAAATAAACAAATATTTGTTGATTATATGAGTTTGTTTGCCTGTTATCTGAAACTTCCAGGTAAACTGAGGGCTTCTCCTGTTTTAGAAGAAAACATAATATGAGAGATAGATTCAGAACATGATTGAAACTTTAGGAGAATCACAGAAAATACAGAATTTAGGATAATCCAATGAACTTTATCAAACTTTGTCATGCTTCATTTTTATTTTCTGTTAGATTATATCTTCTTTCTAACTCCTTTATTCTTTCTTTCTACTAACCCTCAAAAGCTTACTTGATAGTTCTGTTTTATCAAAATCTTGATTTTTAGTTCTGTAATAATTCTGGAGAAATTAAATTGTAAATATGATGCATTTCTCTCATATATTTTATACGTAAAGTCAATTTCATAGGCAGGTTTCAGATAAACCCTAAAATGTTTGGAGAACATCCAATACAAAGTCTCTCTCTGTCTCTCTCTCTCTCTATATATATATACACACACACATATATACATACATATTTATGTATGTATGTGTGCATATTTTATACAAACACACACATATGTGTATACATATATAGTTGTTGTTAGGTGCCATTGAGTTGATTTTAACTCATATCGACCCCATGTGACAGAGTAGAACTGCCCTATAGGGCTTTCTTGACTATTATTTATGGAAGCAGATCACCAGATCTTTCAACTATGGAGCCTCTGGGTGGGTTCAATCCCCCAATCTTTTGGTTAGCAGCCCAGCACTTAACCATTTATGCCACCAGGTCTCATGCTCTCTCTCTCCCTCTAATCTTTAATTAATTTGTGTGTTTGTAAGTGTGTGTATGTTAGTGTGTGTGTATATATACCTATTTGTGTGTGGAAGGATACAGAACTATTAAACTCAAAAATTTATTTACATCATCCAGAACATTAATCTGTATCAAAGAAAATCATAATCTATTTAACATCAAAATATGCATAGTGGGGGAGGACTGAAAATAAATTTATGTTTAAAAATACAGTGTATAAAAACTACAATGGAGATTGAAGGTAGACAAAGGGATGGCAGGGGATCCAATATAACCAAAATCCATACTTCTAAACTCATTTCAAGACTAGCATTGAGCACTGATTTTATGAGAGTAGCAATAGCAGATGAGAATGTGTGTCCATTTAAATGTGATCCAATTCAAGCAAATCTGTTAACTGCAAATTATATTTTCCTAATTTTGTACTTTTTTTAAATATTCGCTGTACAAGTCATCTGTGCAGTCGATCAACAAACTAAAGAGAGGAGGATGTGAATGGGTCAGAAAGTGTCCAGTGGGACCTCTGAGTTGGTTAAAGAAAACTGTTAGAAATTATTTTATGCCCAGAAGGTAGATTTTGTTATGATTCTGAAGTAATTGAAACTTACTATGGTATTTAGAGAATTGTTAAAATAGCAGTTTCTTCATCAAGTAGAATCTTGCTGCCAGATTGTATGACATTTCATGAACCCGCTTTAATTTGTTATACAGTGTTCCCAGAAGGTGAGATGAGATTATACAGATTGAGTGTTAATTGAGAGATGTATTTTACACTTACCACTAGTGGTTCCTTTCTAGTAATTCAAATATAACAGCATGAGCTTGATTAGTTAATCTTTCTACATCAGCATTTTCAGATGGTACTTCATGAAATTTTCACCACAATTAAAAATGCAATTAAAATGGATTATCTAAATCAAAGTCAATCTTTAATTACTGCATACTATCTAGATCCTTATTTCACGATAGAACAGATAAAATTCCAACAATTGCTGTGCTAATGCCTTCATTATTAAAAGTATAATAATACCAGTCTTTTGAGGCTCATCTCATTTCCTATCAGTTCCTTTTTCAGATTGTCATCGAGAGGTTTGCTTCCTTTAACAACCATGCCTACTTAGTCCCGTGCAGGTCTTTATGTGCTTCTCCTACGAGAAATTAAATTATACAAAGTTCGTCTAAGTTAATCCAAGTCCTTTGATTTAAAAGGAATGAATACCTCAATACTGAATTTGTCCTAGGTCTTTTTTGCTTTTTACTTTTTTTTTTCTCCATTGTTATCTATGGCAAAAACAGTTAAGAAATTTTTGAAAAAGAAGATTCTTGGTAATCCAACTCACTGCCACATCGAATCTTTACTTTCTAAGTTTTGCATTGTTTTCTAAACCATGTCGTTTCCACGAGTCATTTGACATACAAATTTAGCCTAATTTTTTTTTTTAGTAATGTTAATGTTGGATAGTGAAATGAAAATGAATGGATGAATGGATTTTAAAGTCAGGGTACCCAATTTCAATGTTCTATAACAGGTATTTAGTATGTAACCACAGAAAGTTCCCTAACCTATGTGAGACTGTATTTCCTCATCTGTAAAACAAGGGCGAGAAAAACACATACCCTGAAGCATTGTTGTGAAACTTACATATGATTTACATGAAGTCCTCTTACACAGTAGGTACTCAAAAAATAGAGGCTATTTTTACTGCATCATAAACATTTTCCTTGTTTCTACACAGCCTTTATGACTGTCAAGATAACATCTTAACCTAGACATCTATAAATATTATACAATCAAAAAATCTTTATTGGTGGACTCTGAGATTGCAGATGTTTTTCCAACCTCTCAATATTTGCATATATAATGGTGTTTAGCTACTATTTTAAAATATCTAACCAATATTAGGAAGCCCTGGCGGTGCAGTGGTTAAGAGTTTGGCTGCTAACCAAAATGTTGGCAGTTCGAATCTACCAGCTGCTCCTTGAAACCCTATGAGGCAATTCTACTCTGTCCTATAGGGTTGCTATAAGTTGGAATTGACTTGACGGCAATGAGTTTGGTTTTTGGAACCAATATCAGATGCTAAGTGCATGTCATCGTGAAATTTCTTTACGAAACACCTAACAGGATATGGCATCCCATCAATTTTATTATAAAGTCAGTTAAACTAAGTTAGCCTTTACCTTCTGGCAACTGAAACTCCAGCCAAAAATTGATGCAGACTGAGTTACTAAGGGATCAAAATGAATAGTCAACAAATTAGTTAAATATGATCATTGCATGTAATAAAAGACTAAATGCTTTTATCAGGATAAAGAGCAGAGAAACCATTTCCAAACGTATACATCAGTAGAAACCGTAACGATTCCATGACAGACAGGGAAGACCTACTAAGCAATATAGAAATTCTGAAAAAAAGTGTTATACGGAAGGCACAAAAATGTATTATGTGGGGGACTTCCGGGCAACTTGGCACTATAGTCAGAAGCACCATGCCGTCCCTCTGCAGCAAAGATCAGAAAAAGTAAGTCAAACAGAGTCACGCGTCAATCCTGAAACCCTAAGCATCAAATGAAGAGATAAAGAACTCAGCCAAGCACCTAATGGAATAAGAAACTGACCAAGAACAGAGCACGAGGAGAGATACATGCAGAGGTCCCCTAACAGCTACCACAGCATGGATCCACCATCTTGGACTCCTATCGGAGATCAGCGAACAAGAGGTACAAGAAAGCAGTTTCACAGAGCTTCCAGCAGGAGATAGAACAACCAGTAACCCACGATATAGGGTTTCCTGCCTCCCACTCTTCTTCACCCCCACTTAGCCTTGTCTGCTTCCTGTAACCACAGTCTATTGGCCTGGAAGCATGAGCTTCCCCCCAGTGCTGCTTGGATTCCACCTGCCCACACTGGCAGCTCCTTGAGTGCCATTTTTTGGCTGCTGGTGTTTCTTTTTTCCTCTTCTTTAGATTTCTTCCTTACCTCTCACCACCTCCCCCTCCTTTCTCTCAAATACCTGGCTCCATGTGCCAGCTTTGCTTCTTCCTGAAAGGCTGCAAAACACCGCTCGACTGTAAAGGTGCTTCCCGGCCCGTGCCACCATGCTGGTGGGACCCCTGTGGCTTTTTTGTTCATTTGCTCTGATTTGTTCTGTTTTGGTTTGTTTGTTTGTTTTCTTTTTTCTTTTTTCTTTTTTTCCACCTTTGGAGCCCCTTCTAGCCAAGCAGTACCATGCAGCTTGGAAGCTAGTCCCTTACTCTGCCCAGACACACAGGGATATCCCCGGGGGCAATTCGTTTTTCTTGTTTTTTGTTTTTGTTTTTTGTTTGTTTTTAGTTTTTTTCTTCATTTCTTTGCTTAGTTTTCTTCTCTCTCTTATTCCATTTTTGTCTTTCTTCATTTCCAGTTTCTCGATATATTCATTTTTTTCTTTTACTCTTTTTTTTCTTTTTTTTCATTTTTGTTTTCCCTCTTTTCTCAGTCTCTCATCTCTCCACTCCAATAGCAAGCTCGCTTAGCACTCTTTTTTGTTTGTGTGTATGTTTTTGGCTCCTGTTCCTCTCTCCCTCTCTCATCTTTCCCATACCATCTTAGCTCCACACATCACAATCTCCCCACTCCTTCCTGCCTACCTGCACCACATTCTGAATATCACACTCCCAAGAAGCACAGGCACAGCCTACTGGAACCTGCCCTGCACTGATTCCTGGTCTGCACTGTCAGCCCTGGTATGTGCCAAAAAAAACCTATCCCAACAACTCCCTTCAGCTGGACCTGCCCTGATGTACCATACCTGAGTGCCTGACCCTGCCCATTAGAGAAGGAGGTAAAAAGTATCGCACCCACAGATGAGCAAACAACAAAGAACGCACAGCCAGCCTGCTCAGACATAACCAAATAAAACAAAAAAGCAGGAGGAAACAAACTAATCTACAATCAATAAACGAGGAAAATAACCACTGAATGCCCCGAAGACAGCAGACAATATCAAAACATTTACAAAAACAGGACAGGATGGTTCCAGTTGGTGTCCAAAATAAAACACCAAATGACTCTCCAGTAGAAGAAAAGGCACTAGACCTAACTGATAAAGAATTCAAATCTCTAATATTCAGAATTATCCAAGAGTTGAAGCAAAAAACAGACAAAAAATGTGGAAAAAATAGACAAATTCATGGAAAAGGCAGACAAATTCATGGAAAATACAGGCAAAAAATGGAAGAATTCAAGAAAATAATACAGGAACAAAATGCTAAAATAATTCACAACTAGAAATCATATGAAAACAACAATTAGAAATCCAAAAGATAAACCACAAGATTTCAGAAATGGACAGTGTCATAGGGCTGAGGAGCAGGTTTGAAATGATGGAAGATAGGGTCAGAGAAACTGAAGAAAAACACTTGAATACAATTCAGTTTGAGGAAAAATCAGAAAAAAGAACAAAGAAAAATGAAGAAACCCTGAGAAATATGTGGGATATAATCAAAAACAAAAATCTGCGAGTGATCTGAGTTCCAGAACAGGAGGAGAAAACAGAAAACACAGAGAGGATCATTGAAGAACTGCTGACAGAAAACTTCCCCAATATCATGAAAGATGAAAAGCTGGCCATCCAAGAAGC
>NW_004444003.1:9432594-9469156 GCF_000243295.1 Trichechus manatus latirostris
GGACAGCCTCATAAAACAAAACAGGACTAATGAGGCACAGCAGTCCATGGACAAGGACTAGAAGGCAAGAGTGGACAGGATAGCTGGTGATAGGGAACCCAACGTTGAGAAGGGACAGTGTTGACATGTTATCGGGTTGTTAACCACTGTCATAGAACAATATGTGTACTAACTGTTTAATGAGAAACTACTTGTTCTGCAAACCTTCATCTAAGGTACAAAAAAAACAAAAAAAATTCTCCATGTGAGATCAAATTGACAACAGCAACTCAAAAGTTTTGATGGGAAGCCTAGGGGACTGTGAGTTGAAGATAATGGTGATGGAATAATTTGGAAAAGGACAGTGAGAATAGCAGCACAACTGGAAGAATCTAATCAATGTCACTGAGCAGTACATGTAGTAACTTTCGAAATGCTGTAACTTTGGCTACGTATATTTTCACCAAAAATAAGTTCCTCAAGGTCGAGAAGGGAGAGTGTTGACATGTCGTGGGGTTGTTAACCAATGTTAGAAAAAAATATGTGTACTGACTGTTTAATGAGAAACTATTTGTTCTGTAAATCTTCATCTAAAGTACAATAAAAAAAAATTTAAAAAAAAATGTAGTATGTGTGGGTGATATAACTTGAGTTAAAAACTAAAGGAAGAAATGTTAAAAAAAAAAAAAAGTTGCCATCAAGTTGACACTGACTCATGGTGACCCCATGTGTGTCAGACCAGAACTGTGCTCCTTAGGGTTTTCAAAGGCTGATTTTTCAAAAGTAAATCTCCAGGCCTTTTTCTGAGGTACCTCTGTGTGGACTTGAGACAACAAGCTTTCAGTAAGCAGTGGAGTATGCTAACCATTTCCACCATCCAGGGATTTGAAGAAATATAAACTATTGTATCAGTCAAGTTCAGTGTGGTGCTGTGAACACAAAGCAACCAAAGGTGAAGCTATAAGTGTAGTGGGGAGTGATTGCAAAAAATTTGCTGTGACAAAACTAGACATGGAGAATAAAGTGTAGACATTGAAGCCAAAAACAAAGATTGGCATACGCTGTCATAAGTTGGTTAAGATATAAGTTGAATACCTCTATTTTTTTAGTTTTCATTATTTATTGTCTTTTATTATTATTATCTTTATAAATCTGATCTTTATTTGTCTTTGGGGGTTGGCATGAGAATGATAACATTAGCCAATTACTGCAACATTGTGTGCAGTACATGTTACTAATGATAAGATGTACAAAAAAGAAAAGCAGACTGTGGTAAGTGTAGGTTGTCACAAACGTAGTAAGTCGAGGACTACCTGAATACTGGGGCTAAAATTATCCAGCCTACAAAATGATATCTTGACCTGTTCCAAGTTTATAACAGCAGTGAATTTATGGCAAGTTTTCTCTAAATGAAATAGTGAATATTTATAATCTTCACATTGCAATTCTCTATAGACAGCTTTGACTTCTGTTAAAGAAATGTTTATCATAATTGTTATACCTTTTATTGTGGAACAAAAATAGATTCTCAGAGGGTTACTGCCTTTTATATGATGATGAAGCTTGAAAGAAAATGAACAACTCTTTCAAAATGCCTTGCAGATTGACCTTTCCATTCTCATGCTTTCCTTGGGGATTAAATATTATAAAAATCCAATAGCCAGATATATAATGTCACCAAATGTTGTACAAATACCAAGTTCAGTGTTGGGTCTTTTGAGTTCATGAAGGAAGTACAGAGGCAATGTTCTTTTGTTAGAAAGGACAGCAGATAATAAAACCATATAAAACTACAGCACCTCTGAGCACATATCTAAAAATCAGAAAAGACTACTTTTAGAATTTCTGTAGCATTCATGAAGAAAAATCTTAAAAAAAAATTCCATTTTGGTTGAATCAATTTGGAAAAAGCCTGAAGAGACTGCAAAAATGAAATAAAGATGCACAGGAAATATTTAATGCACAAATTTCTGATCTCTAATTCATTTTAGGGGACAATTAACGTAAAAAAAAATATTGTAAACCAAAGCTAAGAAGTTTCCTGAATACAATCAAACACTTTTAGGGACAGAGTAGCAAGGGTAGGGGTCTGGGGACCATGCTTTCAGGGGACATCTGGGTCAATTAGCATAACAAAGCTTATTAAGAAACTGTTCTGCATCCTACTTTGGTGAGTGGTGTCTGGGGGTCTTAAAAGCTTGCAAGCAGCCATCTATGAGGCATCAATTGGTCCCAACCACCTGGAGTAAAGGAGAATGAAGAACACCAAAGACACAAGCAAAGTAGTAGCCCTAGAGAAAGAAAGAGCCACATAAACCAGAGACTTCATCAGCCTGAGACCAGAAGAACTAGATGATGCCCGGCTACCGCAAATAACTGTCTTTGCAGGGAATACAACAGAGAGTACTGGATGGAGCAGGAGAAAGGTGGGGTGCAGAACTCAAATTCTAGTAAGAAGACCAGACTTAATGGTCTGACTGAGACCAGAGGTACCCCAGAAAGCATGGCCCCTGGATTCTCTATCAGCCCAGAACTAAAACAATTTCCGAGGCCAACTCTTCAGACAGGGATTGGACTGGACTGTGGGACATAAAGTGATAGTCGTGAGGAGTGTGCTTCTTAGCTCAAGTAGATACAAGAGACTAAATGGGCAGCTTCTGTCCAGAGGTGAGATGGGAAGGCAGAGAGGGTTAGGAGCTGGTTGAATGGACGTGGGGAATCAGGGGTGGAAAGGAGGAGTGGGCTGTCACAGTATGGGGAGAACAATTAGAGTCACATAACAGTGTATGTATAAATTTTTATATGGGAAAAAATAATAATATTGTATTTCTCATGTAGTGTGAGACTCATCCTTGATTTCTAAAATAGAAAAAAGAAATGAGTACATTTTGGGATGATCCAAACGTTGTTCAGCATTATTTTCACTGGTTAGCTTAGATTTTCTGATTTCATTTTATGCTGTAGACTACTATATCTTATGCCAATGTTTCTAGAAGCATCTTCTTTGAGACAATTTTTCTTCCTAGGTTAGTTTTTCACTGATAGGATTTTATTTGAAAAGGGTTACATAGTCAAACACAGTCTCATATATTCAATAAATAATAGTCTTATAGGGGATACTGCATCGTTTAAAACTAGGAAAGAGGTGTGTCAGGGTTGTATCCTTTCACCATACTTATTCAGGATTGGAGGAAGACTCAATAACAACCTGTGATAGGCAGATGACACAACTTTGCTTGCAGAAAGCAAAGAGGACTTGAAGCACTCTCTGATGACGATCAAAGACTACAGCCTTCTGTCATGGATTGAATTATGTCCCCACAAAAATGTGTGTATCTATTTGGCTGCACCATGATTCCTGGTATTGTGTGATTTTCCTATATGTTGTAAATCCTGCCTCTGTGATGTTAATGAGAGAGGTTGTAAATCCTGCCTCTGTGATGTTAATGAGGGAGGATGGGTGGCAGTTGTGTTAGTAAGGCAGGACTCAGTCTACAAGATTGATTGTATCTTGAGGCAATCTGTTGAGATATAAAAGAGAGAAGTGAGCAGAGAGACGGGAGGACCTCACACCACCAAGAAAGCAGTGCCAGGAGCAGAGCTTCTCCTTTGGACCTGGGGTCCCCGCAAGGAGAAGCTCCTAGTCTGGGGGAACACTGATGAGAAGAAGACCGACAGAGAGAGAAAGGCTTCTCCTGGAGCTGATGCTCTGAGTTTGGACTTTTAGCTTACTGTACTGTGAGGAAATAAACTTCTCTTTGTTAAAGCCATCCACTTGTGGTATTCCTGTTACAGCAGCTCTAGATGACTAAGACGCTTTCAGTATGGATTACAATTTAACATAAAAAAACAAAAATCCTCACAAATGTACCAATAAGCAACTTCATGATAAAAAGAGAAAAGGTTGAAGTTGTCAATCATTTTACTTGGATCCACAATCAATGACTATGGAAGCAGCACTCAAGAAATCAAATGATGCATTGCATTGGGCAAATCTGCTGCAAAAGACCTCTTTAAAGTGTTAAAAAGCAAAGATGTCACTTTGATAACTAAGGTGTGCCCGACCCAAACCACGGTATTTTCAATTGCCTCATATGCATGTGAAAGCTGGACAGTGAACAAGGAAAACCAAAGAAGAACTGATGCCTATAAATTATGGTATTGGTGAAGAATACCGAATATACCATGGACTGCCAGAAGAAGGAACAAGTCTGTCTTGGAAGAAATACAGCTAGAGTGCTCCTTGGAAGCAAGGATGGAGAAACATCATCTCACTACTTTGGACATGTTATCAGGAGGGACCAGTCCCAGGGGAAGGACGTCATGCTTGGTAAGGTAGAGGGTCTGCAAAAAAGAGGAAGACCCTCAATGAGATGGATTGACACAGTGGCTACAACAATGGGCTCAAACATAACAATGATTGTGAGGATGACACAGGACTGGGTAGTGTTTCATTCTGTTGTACATAGAGTTGCTATGAGTTGGAACTGATTCAACAGTACCTAAAAACACCAGTTTTATGAAAATTAACACAGTTTTTACTTCAGGGCTTCTCAGAGACCATAATAGGCTTACAGGAACTTTAAATCCTCCTCATTCCTATTGCTTTATTATACGTTAGAAGCATTAACTGACAACACAACCAACATAAAAACAAACAATGCCACAGCATGAATTCCTCATTTATGTATAACTGTTCAGTTAGGATGCTTAATCTATAAGCATGGCGTTTTATAAATATACATCAAATTAGAAGAGATCTAAAGATTACCTGGTGTTTCACATCAGTGCCTTCTGTTTGCAGCTCCTGTGTGGGCACCGTCTAAGTTCCAAAATTGTTTCAGTTCAGTGATTTTCCTCATCTTTTTGATGACCACTTTTAGGTCTTCTCATAAAGACAAAAGTCTTTTTGTTTTTGTTTTTTTGTCTTAGCAGGTATCAGAATTTTATATAATAAAGTTTAAATGTAATTGAATCCTGGTGGGCCTTCTCTGATTTTTATTGTGCACATCACTGCTCACCTTAAAAAAATCAAACCCTTGCTGTAGAGTCAAATCTGACTTATAGCGACCCTATAGGACAGAGTAGAACTACCCCATAGGGTTTCCAAGGAGTGGCTGGTGGATTTGAACTGCCAGCCTTTTGGTTAGCAGCTGAACACTTAACCACTGAGTCACCAGGGCTCCACTGCTCACCTTACAGGATACACTTTTGTTTGTTCCGGGTTAGGGCCACGAGCTGCCCAGCACTCTTTATCAAACCAGTGCAAGCCAAGAGTTAGCCAAGAACACAAGTAGCCAGTTTTGAAAATGTGGTCAATCTTCTCCCCCTTAATTAAACTACAAAAAGATCAGAGTTTTTCTAAAGCAATTATTACTCATTTTTAAAAACAAAATTATAGAATCAAATATATTTACAAAGTAAACACTACATCATAAGATAAGCATAACTTATCTTTGCCTGAGTAGCACAAATTTACAAAATGGTTTCCATCCCTCACCTCCTTTCTTTTAGTCACAATTCTGACTGGTACTGGCCATAGATATTGAACTTTTAAGCTACTTATTTTTAGATGATGATGCTGGATGGGCCATTCAAATGAGATACTGTGTCCCAGAACTTGCTCCTAATAATCTTTTAGCTTATGTTGCACATACTCCCACTCTAGCTTTTGGTTATTTCCTTTCTTCTACTTTGTAATTTCTGAGACCATTTTAAACCTTATCAATAAATTTATACCCAATCAAGAAGAAATAATGTTAATATCCAGCCCTTAAAGTCCTCACCACCACCCTGTCCTGCCTTTGGAAAATACAGTCTCTTTAAAAAATGATACTGGCATAACAGGCTATCCATCTGTAAAAAAAGAAAAAAAAGAACCAGGACCCATGCCTCACACCATACACAAAAACTCACTCAAAATGGATCAAAGACCTAAATATAAAATCTAAAATAAAGATCATGGAAGAAAAAATAGGGACAACACTAGGGGCCCTAAAACATGGCATAAATAGTATACAATCCATAACTAACAACGCACAAACACCAGTAGGGAAACCAGGTAACTGTGGAGCTCCTAAATATCAAACGTTTATGCTCATCAAAAAACTTCACTAAAAGAGTAAAAAGAGAGCCTACAGACAGGGAAAAAAAAAAAATTGGCTACGACATACCCGATAACGGTCTAATCTCTAAAATCTACAAGATACTGTAACACCTCAACAACAAAAAGACAAATAATCCAATTAAAAAATGGGCAAAGGATATGAAAACATTTCACCAAAAAAGACATTCAGGTGGCTAACAGACACATGAGGAAATGCTCATGAGCATTAGCCATTAGAGAAATGCAAATCAAAACTACAATAAGATACCATCTCACCTCAACAAGGCTGGCAGTAATCCAAAACACACAAAATAACAAATGCTGGAGTGGTTGTGGAGAGATCGGAACTCTTATGCACTGCTAGTGGGAATGTAAAATGGTAAAACCACTTTGGAGAACGATATGGCATTTCTTTAAAAAGCTAGAAATAAAAATCCCATACGATCCAGCAATCCTACTCCTAGGAATATACCTGAGAGAAATAACAGCCATCACATGAATAGATGTATGCACACCCATGTTCATTGCAGCACTATTCACGATAGCAAAAAGATGGAAACAACCTAAATGCCCATCAACAGATGAATGGATAAACAAGTTATGGTACATACACATAATGGAATACTATGCAAAAATAAAGAAAAATGATGAGTCTGCAAAACATCTCACAAGATGGATGAATCTGTAAGGTATTATGCTGAGTTAAATAAGTCAGTCACAAAATGGCAAATATTGTATGAGACCATTATAAGAACTCAAGAAAAGGTTTAAACACAGAAAAATGCATTCTTTGATGGTTACAAGGGTGGGGAGGGAGGGGCAGGGGAAATCACTAATTAGATAGTAGACAAGGGTCAACTTCGATGAAGGGAAGGGCAACACACAATAAAAAGGAAGTCAACAAAACTGGACCAAAGCAAAAGCAAAGACGTTTCCTGGACACATCCAAACACTTTGAGGGACAGAGTAGCTGGGGCTGGGGTCTGGGGATCATAGATTTGGGGGACATCTAGGTCAACTGGCATAACAAAGTTTATTAAGAAAATGTCTACATTCCACTTTGGTGAGTGGCATCTGGGGTCTTAAAGCCTGCGAGTAGCCATCTAAGATACATCAATTGGTCCCATCCCACTTGGAGCAAAGGAGAATGAAGAAAACCAAAGACACAAGAAAATACTAGCCCAAAGGACTAAAGGAACAAGTGAACTGAGACTCCACCAGCCTGAGACCAGAAGAACTAGATGGTGCCTGGCTACCACCAATGACCGCCCTGACAGGGGACACAACAGAAAGTCCTGAATAGAGCAGGAGAAAAATGTAGAACGGAACTCAGTTCATGTAAAAAGACCAGACTCAATGGTCTGACAGAACTGCAGGAACCCCCAAAACTGTGGACCCTGGACGCTCTGTTAACCCAGAACTGAAACCATTCCTGAAGCTCACTCTTCAAACAAAGATTAGACAGGACTATAAAACAAAAAATAATACACATGAGGAATGTACGTCTTAGTTCAATTAGATTACGAGGCCAAACGGTCAGCTCCTTGCCAAAAGCAGGAGGAGAATGCAGGAAGAGACAGGAACTGGTCGAACCGACACAGAGAACCCGAGGTGGAAAGGGAGAGTGTGCTGTCATATTGTGGGGATTGCAACTAATGTCACAAAACAATATGTGTATAAAATTTTTAATGAGAAATTAACTTGAGCTATAAACTTTCACCCAAAGCACAATTAAAAAAAGAAGAAATAAAATGATGAGTGCAGTTGAAAATTATTTGAACATTGATTAAATAGTTGATGATATAAAAAAGAAAAAAAATTATGGAGCAGTTCTACTCTGCACACATGGGGTTGCCATGAGTGGTAATTGACTCAATGGCAACTAACAACAACAACAAAATTCATAATAAAACTTTGTTTTTTCAGCAGCTTTCTCCCATTCAGCTTTCAAAATGCTAAAAGCCAGGCTTATGTCCTTAGTCCAAGTGAAAATACTCACTTTAAAAAACAAAAAAACAAAACTATACTCCAACAAATTTGAAAACCTAGAGGAAATGGATAAATTTCCAGAAACACACTACCTACCCAACCTACCACAAAGCGACGTTCAAAATCTGAACAGATCCCTAACAAAAGAACCGATTGAAAAGGTAATTAAAAAAAAAAAAAAACTCTTAACAAAAAAAAGCTCTGGCTCAGATGGCTTCACTGGAGAATTCTACAAAACATTCAGAGAAGAGTTTGTACCAGTACTACTTAAACTATTTCAGAACATAGAAAAGGAAGCAAGACTTCCAAATTCATTCTATGAAGCCAGCATAACCTTGATACCAAAACCAGGAAAAGATGCCACAAAAAAAGAAAATTACAAGACCAATATCTATCATGAATATAGATGCAAAAATTCTCAACAAAATTCTAGCCAATACAATTGAACATCATATCAAAAACATAATACACCACGACCAAGTAGGATTCATACCAGGTGTGCAAAGATGGTTCAACATTAGAAAATCAATCAACATAATCCACCAAATAAATAAAAGGAAAGAATCACATGATCATCTCAACTGATGCAGAAGAGGCATTCGACAAAGTCCAACACTCATTCCTGATAAAAACTCTCAATAAAATAGGTATAGAAGGGAAATTTCTCAACATAATAAAGGGGATCTATGCACAACCAACGGCCAACATCATTCTTAAAGGAGAGAGGCTGAAAACATTCCCCTTGAGAACAGGAACAAGACAAGGATGCCCTTTATCACCACTCCTATTTAACATTGTGCTGGAAGTTCTAACTAGAGCAATAAGTCAAGAAAAAGAAATAAAGGGCATCCAAATTTGTAAAGAAGAAGTAAAACTGAACCTATTTGCTGATCATATGATACCATACATAGAAAACCCAAAAGACTCCATGAGAAATCTGCTGGAACTAATAGAAAGAGTCAGCAGAGTAGCAGGATACAAGATAAACATACAAAACTCAGTTGGATTCCTATACACCAATGAAGAGAATGATGAAAAGGAAATCAGGAAAACAATACCATTTATAATAGCCCTTAAAAAAATAAAATACTTAGGAATAAATCTAACCAGATATGTAAAAGACCTATACACAGAAAACTACAAAACACTACTGCAAGAAACCCAAAGGGATCTACATAAATGGAAAAACATGCCATGCTCACGGATAGGTAGACTCAACATTGTGAAAATGACAATTCTACCCATAGCAATTTACAAATACAATGCAATCCCAATCCAAATACTAACAACATTCTTCAAAGAGATGGAAAAACTAATCATTAACTTTATATGGAAAGGGAAGAAACCCTGAATAAGTAAAGCACTATTGAAGAAGAAGAATAAAGTAGGAGGACTCACACTACCTGACCTCAGAACCTATTATACAGATATGGTAGTCAAAACAACCTGGTACTGGTACAATGATAGATACATTGACCAATGGAACAGAATTGAGAACCCAGATGTAAATCCATCCACCTATGGTCATCTGATCTTCAACAAGGGCCCAACATCCATCAAACGGGGAAAAGACAGTCTTTTTAACAAATGGTGCTGGCAGAACTGGATTTCCATCTGCAAAAAAATATACATATACAAAAACTAATTCAAAATGGATCAAAGACCTAAATATAAAGCCAAAAACTATAAAGTTAATAGAAGAAAAAATAGGACCAATGCTACAGGCTCTAATACACGGCATTAACAGGATACAAACCATAACCATCAACACACAAACCGCAGAAGATAAGCTAGATGACTGGGATCTTCTAAAAATGAAACACTTATGCTCCTCAAAAGACTTCACCAAAACAGTAAAAAGACAACCTACAGACTGGGAAAAAAATTTTGGACAGTACAAGTCAGACAAAGGTCTAATCTCCATAATCTACAAGAAAATCCAACACCTCTACTACCAAAAGACAAATAATCCTATTAAAAAATGGGCAAAGGAAATGTCACCAAAGAAGACATTTAAGTGGCCAACAGACACATGAGGAAATGCTCACGTTCACTAGCCATTAGAGAAATGCAAATTAAAACCACTATGAAGTGCCATCTCACCCTGGCATTACTGGCATGAATCAAAAACACTGGAAATAACAAATGTTGGAGAGGCTGCACCACTGGTGGGAATGCAAAATGATACAACCATTTTGGAAAATGATATGGTGCTTCCTTAGAAAGCTAGAAATAGAAATACCATATGATCCAGCAATCCCACTCTTAGGAATATATCCTAGAGAAATAAGACCCATCACACAAATAGACATATGCACACCCATGTTCATGGTAGCATTGTTCACAATAGCAAAGCAATGGAAACAACCTAGATGCCCATCAACAGATGAATGGATAAACGAACTATGGTACATACACACAATGGAGTACTACACAACAATAAAGAACAATGGTGAATCTGTGAAGCATCTCATAACATGGATGAAACTGGAGGATATTACGCTGAGTGAAATAAGTCAATCACAGAAGGACAAATATTATATGAGACCTCTATTTTAAAAACTCATGAGAAAGTTTATACACAGAAAGTAACAATCTTTGTTAGTTACAAGGGATGGGAGGGGTAGGGGGAACTAAATAGACAATAGATAAGTGGTATCTTTGGTGAAGGGTGAGACAGTACACAGTACTGTGGAAGTCAGCACAGTTTGTACAAGGAAAGGTCATGGAAACTCCATAGACACGTCCAAACTCCCTGGGGGACTGAATGGCTGGGCGGAGGGCTGTGGGGACCATGCTCTTGGGGAACATCTAGCTCAATTGGCAAAGCACTGTTTATAAAGACAATGTTCTACATTCTACCTTGGTGAGTACCATCTGGGGTCTTAAAAGCCTGTGAGCAGCCATCTAAGATACTCCACTGGTCTCATCCCTTCGGGAGCAAGGGAGAATGAAGAGAACAAGACACAAGGAAAAGATTAGTCCAAAGGACTAATGGACCACAGCTACCAAGGCCTCCACCAGACTGAGTCTAGTATAGCTAGATGGTGCCCAGCTACCACCACTGACTGCTCTGACTGGGATCACAACAGAGGGTTCTGCAAAGAGCTGGAGAAGGATGTAGTACAAAATTCTAACACATGCAATAAAAGACAAGATTTACTGGCCTGACAGACTGGAGAAACCCCAAAAGTATGGCCCCCAGACTCCCTTTTAGCTCAGTGGTAAAGTCACTTCCGAGGTTCACTGTTCAGCCAGGGATTGGACAGCCCCATAAAACAAAACGGGACTAAAGAAGCACAGCAGTCCAGGGACAAGGTCTGAAAGGCAGAAGGGGACAGGAAAGCTGGTGATAGGGAACCCAAGGTTGAGTAAGGACAGTGTTGACATGTAGTGGGGTTGCTAACCATTGTCATAGGGCAGCATGTGCACTAACTGTTTAATGAGAAACTATTTTGTTCTGTAAGCCTTCATCTAAATTGAGAATAGCAGCAAAACTGGAAGAACGTAATCGATGTCACTGAATTGTGCATGTAGAAATTTTTGAAATGGTGTATCTTTGTCTATGTATATTTTCACCAAAAAAAAAGGTGGAGAAGGGAGAGGGTTGACATGTCATGGGGTTGTTAACTGATGTCCTAAAACAATATGTGTACTGACTGTTTAATGAGAAACTATTTGTTCTGTAAACCTTCACCTAAAGTACAATTAAAAAAAAAAAAAAAAAAAAAAGACAGCTGAGAGCCCCACAACAAATAAGGTCAATTGCTGCTCAATGTCCCAGGGTGAAGCCCACAACTCTTCAAGACTCACCCATGCACCCAGGATTTCCCACTAGATTTGAGTGTCTCACTCTTAAATATAAGCTTGTTTTCACTTTAGCAGTATTCCCGCAAAAAATGCATATTCTGAATCTAACAATGAGGAAACCTTAGACAAACCCAAACTGACCTGTACTCTTTGAAAAATGTCAAGGTCAAAAAACACAAAGAAAACTAAGGAATTGTTCCAGAAGAAAGGAAGCTAAAAAAAGAAGACAACTAAATGCAATGGGTTATCTTGATTGGCTACTGGACTGGGAAAAACAACTATAAAGAACATAATTGGAGCAATTGATGGAATTTGAATGGACTCTAGATTAGATCATTGTACTGAATCAATGTTAAATTTCTTGATTTTGATAATTGGACTGTGGTTGTATAAGCGAATTTACTTGTTTTTTGGAAATAAACACTGAAGTATTTACTCTCAAAAAGAAAAGAAAAGAAACCAATCTAAGTATCATTGAGTAAACCCTAAGCAGTGCATAAGACCAGACCAAAAGAAGTCATTTTGGAGACAATCAAAATAAATTGTAGTACGAGTCACCTCCCTCCCCCCACCACACACCTTTTCAAAATGTTCTGCTCTGACACTTTTTACCCCATCATCCCTCCGCTTGTCTTTAAGACAGGCTCCAGGAAGGCCGTACTTCATTCCTAGCCTATTTCGTTTACCTTAAGTATAGCCATTTATTGGGAGAAAAAAAAAAAAACGCTAATTCTACTCTTCACTAAAGTTCAACTTCATCATCACTTGTGCTAAGACAATAGTAGAAACTGGTCTCAATATTTTCCTCTATATTTGATGATTCTATGACTTCAGAACACACCTATCACTGACTTTCCCCAAAAATATGGTGAGCGTAAGATTTACTGTCTAAACTGGAGAACTCTTGAGAATAAAAGGAGGTGCTATTGGTAATTCTGCCTGGACAACAGCCATAAACCAGGATTATCCCAGATCAAATGGGGCATATGGTCATTCTACTTTAAATACATGGGTATTAGACAATACAATCTAGACAAATACGTAGATACTAGACAATAAAATCACAAAGAGTGAACATTTAGGATAAACTTGTGTTTTAAATCAAGATACAGATTCTCTGATTGACACAAATGGATATTGCCTACTAGTTGAAAGGTTGGCAGCTCTAACCCACCCAGAGGTGCCTTGAAAGACAGGCCAGGCAATCTTCTTCTAAAAGGTCACAGCCTTGAAAACCCTATGGAGCAGTTCTACTCTGCACACATGGGGTTGCCATGAGTTGGAATCCATTTGTCAGCAACTGACAGCAACAACAAATCAAAATACAAGGTAAACTCAGAAAATTTAAGTAGAAACTGATCGTGTTTACCTTCCCACCCCATCTCTTCCTAACTTGGCTTTCTGTTGCAGTCTTTTATTCTCACTTAAACTTCGCCACTCCCCGGTAGCTGTGCAGTTGAAAAATACGTCTATGCAATCAAATTAGAATATATATGAGAATAGAATACGTGCATGTTTTACAAAATTGTGAATATGCTCTAGAAGCAGGCCTATTGGTGAGTTCTTAAGGAGATAAGGCAGTCTTATTACAACTTGTAAGTTTACTCTTCAACAATGTTGACGACCGGCTTTATCTCAGTTAGCAGTGAATTGTTTCTTCATAATACAGGGACAAGTTCCTGAGAACTGAGCTTACCCTAAGCTAAGAGCAACACTAACCTTGTCAGTCTCAGTGTTGTTGTGTGCTGATGAGTAGATTCCGACTCATAGCAACCCATCGGGACAGAGTCGAACTGCCTCATAGGGTTTCCTAGGCTGTAATCATTATGGGGGCAGATGGCCAGGTCTTTTCTCCCACCGAGTGGCTGGTAGGTGCAAACTGTCGATCTCTCAGTTAACAGCCAAGCGTTTAACCACTGCGCCACCAGGGCCCCTTTCAGTCTCCCAGATACCGCCATATAAAGAAAATAAAACAATCTATTTTACTAGCAAATATGAGGACTTCTATTTGATTCCCAAACAGCCAACCACACTTCACAGCTCACCACCATATCAGCAGTTGTGCATTTTAAATGTGGTACGCCTGAGGCTACATGAGACACATTGCACTGAGATTGAATCTAGAAAGAAAAACGTCAACGCTCTGGTAGGTATCTTTCTGATAACCAAAATCTTTGTTTTAAATTTTCTGTATCTCCATATTTTTTTTTTTTTTTGCGGCAGTTATAAAATATGAAGTCTGATACATCAGACCAGATTCAGATGGATATTTGGCAGATATTACCATGAAGTTATGCACCTAACTATATGAAGTTGAGGGAGGGAGAACGTGTGAATGATAGTGCAGTTGTACCAAGTATAAATCAATCCTAGTTTATGTGTTTGATTTGAAAAAAAGCTGTATGGAATAACATCAACAATTTTGTTGGTTCCTTTAAAGTGTGATGCCTGCGTGTTATCGCTGCTATTTTTTATTTTCATGGACTGGGAATGACAGTGAAGATGATTATACCTAGTTGCTAGTCTGAATTCAATTTTCAGGTTTATGTTAATATTAGAAAATTACAATAGCACTTATAATAATCAGAGAAGGTTTCTCTGAATCTCAATTTTCAACTAGACTGGTTGGGATTGTCAGGGTCAACTTCAATTTTGGGATTAGTAGAACGTATCCCCAGAGCACTGAATATTATCCCCAACTTTAAGATGAGACGAACACTCTACTTGTCTTATTTTCTGTCTTGATACATTTTTAAAGATACTGTTTTCACACGTCCAGATATAGCCTTTGATTAAAAATCTATTTTCTTAGTTACAGTTTATTTTCTTAAGCAAAATACGAAGTCCCTTAAAACTCATATTGTATTTGACATAATTTACTGGTTTAGGTATTGACTGAAAGTGAACATACATAAACTTGGCAGTTTCCTCAATTTGAAAACCTGGGTGCAGTATCTGTATGTGGGAGTGAAAGGGGAAATGCAAATGTCAGGTTGCACATTTAAGAGAACAGGCATTAAGATGGGAGAATTCTGAAAAAACTCCTTATCATTCCACACTAAGTCATAAGTAAAGTTGTACCTCACTTTAATATAGATGGGAGCCCTGGTTACAAAGTGGTTAAGAGCTCTGCTGCTGATCAAAAGGTAGCAGTTAGAATCCATCAGCCGCTAAATCCTATGGGAGAGTCCTACTCTGTCCTATAAGGTGGGTATGAGTCCGAATCAACGCCACGGCAACGGGTTTGGTTTTGTGGTTTTAATTTAGATGCACTCGTGAAAAGTGATGTGTAAACTGGATTTTTAGAAAAACAGTATTTAATCCTCTAAGAGCAATCTGTATTTTAAAAGGCCCATCAAATGAACACCCTTGTAAAACAGTTACTCATTTCCTACAGTTTAAAGTTTATATAACAAACAGGTATTATGCAAAATCCTAACAAAAGTTCAGACCAATAACAACAATAAAAAGAGCAGCCAAAGGAAAGAGAAAAAGAGGAATGTTCTTACTTTTCAATTACCTTTCCTAACTGTGTCTTTTTAGGTTAACCGTAAAAGAACAAGTACTATTTTTCTTATTGCCAAATTCTCCTCAATGCCAAGTACAACTTCAACGTATTCTTAGTCACTGTCATGTCAATTTAGACTCATAGTTATCCCATGTGTGTCAAGTAGAACTATGCTCCACAAGGCTTTCAAGGCTGTGACCTTTTGGAAGCAGATCACCGGGCCTGTCTTCCAAGAAACCTGTGGGTGGGTTATAACCGCCCACCTTTCAGCTAGTAGTCAAGCACTTAAATATTTGCACCACCCAGGGACTTCACATAAAAATGACAATTCCATGACATAACTACATAAGGGCTGTAGTTGAAAACAGACTATAACAGAAATTATTCTTGATTATTAAATGTTACATTTGGTAATATTTTTGTGTTATTTTATGTTGTATGAAGACATTTTTAATTAAATATTTTATTTTGAGATAATTGTATATTCCCATACAGTTGTAAGAAATATTACAGAGAGACCCCTTGCATCCTTTACTAGTTTCTTCCAATGGTAAAGTCCTTGGGATTTTCTAGTCAAACAAACATATCATCTGCAAATAGGGGCAGTTTTATTTATTTCTCTTTATGTATACTTTTTATTTCCATTTCTTACCTTGTTGCTCTGGCTACAACTACCAGCACAATGTCAAATAAGAGTGGTGGGAAAGAACATCCTTGTCATGTTCTCAATCTTTAAGGGAAATCTTTTGAGTCTTTCACCATTAGTGTATTTTTACGCAAATAACTTATGTCTTCTATGTTCATTTGCCAGTCTCTCCCGCCCCCCTTACAAACGTAGACCAAACCAGAAAATCCTTTGCTATTGACTTGATTCGGATTCATAGAGACCCTATAGTAGAAGGTGCAAGTTATCTGCATAAAAAGTATGGTAAATATGGTAAGTATGTTAGCTGTAATTTTTTTAAAATGTTCTTTATCAAGTTGAGGAAGTCCCCTCCATTCCTTTTTCTCTAACAACTTTCATTATGAATAGTTATATTTATTCATCAATTGCTATGATCCTGTGATTTTTCTTATTTAGTCTGTTACTATAGTGGATTACATTGATTGAATTTCAAATTTTGAAACAGCTTTGAATCCCTGGAATAAACCACACTTAGTTATGGTGTGTAATTCTTTTTACATATTGCTGAATTCTGTTAGCAAATATTTAGTTAAGGATTTTTGCATTTATGAGAGGTATTGGTCTTTAGTTTTCTTTTTCTTTTTTTTTTTTGTACTTTGTTTAATTTTTGTATCAGGATAATATTAGCTTCAGAAAATGGATTGTCAAGTGCTCCCTCCTCTTCTTTTTCTAGTAAAGATTGTGTAGAATTAGTGTTAAGTCTTTTTTACGTATTGGGTAGAATTCTCCAATAAAACTGTCTGATTATGGAGATTTTCTTTTTGGAAGTTTTTAAATTATGAGTTCGTTTCTCTTATTAATGATATGAATATTCAAGTGATTTAATTTGTTTTTCATACTTGGTGAGTTGTGGTAGTTGGTGCTTTTTAGGAATTGGTCCATTATGTAAGTGGTCAAATTTTTGTGTGTAGAGTTGTTTTTAGTATCCCTTTATTTATTTATTCGATGTCTGCAGGGTCTATAGTGATATCTCTGTTTCATTCCTGGTAATTGTAATTTGTATCTTCTCTTTTTTTTCTCTATCATTCTTATTAGAAATTAGTCCGTTTATTCATCTTCTCAAAGAACAAGCTGCTTTTTTTTAAAAATTAATTTTCTCTATTGTTTTTCTGTTATCAGTTTCACTGATTTCTGCTTTTATTTTTATTATTTTTTTACTTCTTCTTGCTTCAGGTTTAGGTAGCTCTTCTTCTCTAGTTTTGATTTTGTTCTTTTTCTGAGATTAGAAGTTAGATTATTGATTTGAGGCTTTCCCTCTTTTCTAACATATTACGTTTAACTTGTTGCCGTCAAGTGGATTCAGGCTCATAGCAACCCTATAGCAACACTTTAGGACAGAGTAGAACTGCCCCACAGGGTTTCCAAGTCTGTAAATACTTACGGAAACAGATGGCCATATTATTCTCCCATGGAGCAGCTGGTGAGTTTGAACTGCCAACCTTTCGGTTACCAGCTGACCATTGTAACCACTGAGCCACCAGGGCTTATAATCTATACATTTAGTGCTATATACTTCCCTTTCAGCACACCTTTAGTTGTGTCCCGCGAATTTTAACATTTTGAGTTTTCATTCTCATTCAATGAATTTTTTTTTTTTAAATTTACCGTAAGACTTCATTTTTAACCTATGGGTTATTTACAACTGTGGTGTTTAGTTACCAAGAGTTTGTAGATTTTCCTTTAATCTTTCTGAAACTGGTTTCTGATTTAACTTCATTGGGATCATAAAATACACTCTGTAAGATTTCAGTTCTTTCAAGTTTGTCAAGATTTGTTTTATGCCCAAGATATGGTCTATTTTAGTATATGTTCAATGGGGTCTTAAAAAGAGTATATATTCTGCTGTTGTTGAGTAGAGTGTTATACAAATGTTGAACTGATATTGTTTGATGATGGTTTTAAGTTCTTCTATATCCTTGCTGATTTTCTATTTAGTTCTTATATCCATTGTTGCCACCACCCATCTGTGACTTTGTTCTTGTGGCTTGTGTCTTGCTATGATGCTGGAAGCTATGCTGCTAGTATTTAAAATGCCAGCAAGGTGACTCATGGTGGACAGGTTTCATCAGAGCTTCCAGGCTAAGACAGAACAGGAAGAAAGGCCTGATGATCTATTGCTGAAAAGCAGTCAGTGAAAACTCAATGGATTGGAACAGAATATTGTCCAATTGGACTTAAACATATCAATGATCATGAAAATGGTGCAAGGCCAAACAATGTTTTGTTCTGTTGCACATAGGTTGTTGTGAGTTAGAGAAAACTTGGCAGCAACTAAAAACAATAACAAGCAATTGCTGAGAAAGTGTTGTTGAAGTCTACCAGTGAAAATGTGAATTTGTTTCTCATTTCAGTTTTATCAGTTTTTGCTTCACATATTTTGCAGCTCTGTTGTTTGATGAATACACATTTAGGATTGCCATGTCTTCTTGGTGGATTGACGCTTTTATCCTATTGTCTGTCTGTGATAATATTCTTTGCTCTGAACTCTACTTATTTGATATTAATGTAGCTACTCCTCTTTTGTTATGATTAATGTTTGCATGACATACCTTTTTCCACCTTTTACTTTCAACCAGCCTATTTCAATATACTTCAACTGAATTTTTGTAGTCAAATGTGTACAGATACTAATATATATGAACATATGCTGATGGAGATTTCTGGAATTGCTTTTATTTCTTTCAGTTGCTTTATTTTTTGCAGAAAAGTGGAAAGCAATGGCACTGTAAGTAAGGGGAGGAGATGTTAGGTGTTTCGGGAAAAAAATAAGAAGGACACTTGGAGAATGGGAAAATGAATTGACTAGAGACTTACAGTAAAATTATCAGAGAGCACTAAGGACTCTTGAGGTTCAAACTCGTAAGTTTAAATAATTCCATACAGCATAGTTGATTCCATTTCTGGATGGCTATTAATTGCCAAAAAATCTTATTGAGTCCAATTTTGCCTCATCTTTTTTTTTTTTTTTTTTACATCATTCCTTGCAGCTACAAAGAAAAGTTTTAATTTGCTTTTCCCATTTTAGTTCAATCAACAGATAGTTGTAAATAATTATTATAAGCCATTTTCTTCCCATTCTTTCCTAGACTAATGCTTACATTTCCTCCTTTGACATCTCTTCAGACCCTTTACTTCCCTGTGGATATACTTCTCATTATTGATATCTACTCACAGATGTAAAACATACATCTTTAATATTGTGGATAGGCATCTGGAACCATGGAGATCACTTTTGTGAAGTTGAAAACTGTATATGTAAAAATAGGAAATTACTTTGCTGACAATAAAAGTGGTCTGTGCCATTATTTTCTATGCTTTGGTCCCAAAAAATTAACAAGATACTCTTACAAGTCAAAGCCACTAGGACTTCCCCTGGTTTTGGTAGAGAGTATGTTCTACTTGGTATCAAGGAAACTCCTGGATTGTGGCCCCAGCTCGGTATAATCTGGTATGATGGAGCTGAGCAAGTAACTTTATTTCTCTGGACCTCAGTCTCCTCACTGCTATGACAACTGGAACCAGATGTCACTACAATCTGTTCCTACTGTAAAATTCCACCACTCTATCTGTCCGTTCAACTCTCTCACATAGATGCTACCAGAATAGAAAATTTCAAATTGAACTATCTCTACAAGGAGAGTTGATTTTAATTTTCCAGCTTGGCGATGTAGCATATTATTTTAATAGTTTACCATCCTCCCCATAGGTTGCATATTTGAATGTGACAATGTGAAAATAATTTTAGTTTCAAGTACACCCAGTTTCATATCATGGGTGAATCTGAATCTGTCCTCAGATGGCTTTTACCAACTGTCAGAAACTTCCTTTATGAGCCATCCAGGTGGGCTTTAATTAACCAAACTGGAACATAGCCAGGCCCCTTCAGCTAACATCTCTGCTCATTAATAGATGACATTATTCCTGTCCTGCTAAACCCAATGTCAGGAAGCATTTTAGATTTTGAGTATATTTCTGCAAAAATTACTGTTTCGTTTTGTATAATTGTCTCTTTAGCAGTATGCTTTGAATATCCCTCAGATGTGAATAGAAAACTGATGTGTAAAATTTATGGAAATACCCTAAAATATTCAAAATAATACTTAAAAATTTTAAAAATAAATAAAATATTCAATACTAATCACCTAATATGATTTTTATAAAGGACTAGTACGATCTTCTAACTATATGACAACTAATGGAAGTATCAGTGCAATTTTATATCAGCCAGCCTTATAACATACATCTGACATTATTCCACAGCATAAAAGTTCTCAGCATCTTCGTTTTTCAAATGTAATCAGATAAATGAGAAGAGATGGATCAAGCACATTGCACAACAATGATCCTTGTGGTTAATAATTCATGGGAATTTTTAAAAATAATAATCAGACCTTGGGATCCAGCCCATGTTGGTATTTGTCAACCATTGCTGTTTCCCAGTAAATATATTGGGAAAAAGTCTTCGAAAATTCCCTAAATTCCTGTATTTTATGTATCCATTGAGATTGCTATTAGTGAATTAATGGATTAGTGCCTTAGTAGTTCTGCTAGTATAGCCAAGTAATGTATAACTTCTCTTGAGGTTATCCCCATCATTTGCACTTTTATTTTTTTAATTGGGGTGTATACCCAGAAAAGGTAGTTGTATACGGAAGTTGCCTTCATATGAACATCTTTAAAAGTATCAAAGCTTTTCTCTGCCAAGATTTTGCAGTTTTTTAATTATTATGTCTTATAATTAAAATACTCCAAGAATCTGTTTTTCTTAACTTGTTGGAGCTTTTTTATTTTATTTATTTATTTTTATATAGTTTAAATTTTGTATAATACCTTATTTGATTATCTTTTTTAATTTCCTGCTGTATCTATGTATCCAGGAGTCTCTGGGTAGCACAAACAGTTAACTATTAGCTGAAAAGTTGGTGATTCTAACCCATTCAGAGACATTTTGATTTGATTCTTTCCCAACTTGCAACATGCTTATTTTAGACATAGTTCATTAATCTAAGTGTTATGATGCAGAGAAAATCATATCTAATAGCTCAAACCAAGTTTGGTTTCCATCAGCCATGGTGTTCCATAATTTCCTATCACTATGAAAAATAGAAAAATAATTTTAAAAGGATGTCTTATCATTGGAAAAAAATACATTTCTACTACTATGGCCATAGAGAAGCATCTCAAAGTCAACACAAAAAAAAATATAATATTGGACAGCAGATAGGACATTTTGAACTCAAACTAAACAAAAATTATTTACTTCACAAATAAGCTACTTGTCCAAAACTCATAATGTCTAGCAATTTTTCAAATGATAAATAAGAATGAATATTCATTTGAAAATAAAGAAATAATTTAAGCAGGTAGGCTTTAATTAACCAAACGGGAACATAGCCAGGCCTCTTCAGCTAACATCTCTGCTCATTAATAGATAACATTATTCCTGTCCTGCTAAATCCGATGTCAGAAACAGAAAACATCCTTGCTTCCCTTCCTCATTGGTAAATATCCAAAATCAAATAGGATATTAAAATGCAGCATTTCAGATTTTTTTATAAATTTGTTTCTCTATTAAAGAGGTATAGTCACTTTTTCATTATTAAACTGTTAATATTTGGAAGAATTTATGTATCAGCAATATTATAATTATAGTATAAAATATATCATCAAGTAATTTGGCAGCTATCACATACTACAATGGCTATCTCATGTTTTATCTAACCAGTTCCCATCTCTTTCCCTTGTCCTCTAAATTGCACCCATGTTTTAAGGAACTACAAATATAGTGTGGTTATAATGGGAGCTGCATGCCTGCCCACAGGGATAATTCAGCAAAACATGCATTTTTCAAGCTATGTTATTTCCCAAGATATTTTAAATTGCATCTTGGAGAAGAGAGACTTTTTCTTTCTGACAGAGAATCTGGGAAGATGTGACACCCCCACCCCCCACCCCATAGAGCTGCTGGCAATGTGAGTCCAGCCTCATGAGGAAGTCGGTCTGAAAGATTGAAGAAGAAACAAAAAGAGCACCTGAGATGATAGCTGGAGAGAAAACAAGGTATTTGAAGGTGTGATTCCAGTCCCTAACATCTCCAGAGCTGGCTTTTATTTTTGCTGTCCCAAGAGCTTGGTGTTCTTCCTATTATCCTGCTAACTGTTCCCAAGTTATTTACAAAATAAATATATTAATAAAATGAAACTACATTTTGCTTAAACTAATTCGAATTTGTCATTGGCAGTAAAAATAATCCTTTATCACTTACAAAGGGCATACCACTTGCTGTGGAGTGGACTCATGGTGACCCCATGTGTGTCAGAGTAGAATTATGCTCCATAGGGTTTTCATTGGCTGGGTTTTTGAAAGTAGATCATCAGGTCTTTCTTCCGAGGCACCTCTGGGTGAACTCACACCTCCAGTCTGTCAATTATCAACCAGGTATGATAACCTTGTGCATCATCCAGGGACTCTACAAAGGACATAGCAGCTATATAAATATTGAACAAGTTCATTTATATTTTTCAACATAAATGACACGCTGCCTCAGTTGTGGAGGCTATGTAATTGTTGTGTCACAGGATTTCACGGGAAAAACATGTAGTACAGACAAATACCCCTCAAACTTGTTTCACAGACGTTTTGCTCCACCTACCCTTTTTGAGTTAACATCAAAGGCTTTCCAAACACACTGTATTCATTCAGCAATTTTTCTAAACTTAAGCAAATGAAACCAAGACTTTTGAGGAATTCTTGCAATTTTTACATGTCCTATCCTATGTGAAGGCAGAGCTTATCTTAACACATTTTGGTGAAAAGGTTATTGGGCCCTAAAATCTTCAAATATAAATCTAGCATTTGGAAATAGACTTATATCCTATGAATTGTCAAATACTCATGGATTACTTATGAATAGATTCATTATAGGTTTTCCATACAAAACTATTTAAGTAAGGTTAGGGAGATACTCCTAAAATGAGAAAAATCTAATTTGGTTGCAGGCGGGCATCATGTATGTATTCAATAAATATTACTTCAACACCTTCTATACACACAGGTGCTTTTAGAGGTTCTGAAGTCACTGTAGCACTGCCCTCATATCATTTATATTGTAGAGCATTGCTGTCCAATAGAAATACAACAACAGCCACGAAGGCAAGACAAATGTGTGATTTTAAGTATCTTCCAGTAAGAACACTTACAAAAGTAAAAAGAAGCTGGTAAAATTAATTTTGATAAATTATTGTATTCAGTCCAATATATTTACAATGTTATGATTTCAACATGTATACAAACTTTTAAAAATATTAATGGGATATCATACATTCTTTACTTCACACTAACTCTTTTGAAATTCGTTGTGTATTTTACACTTATAGCCATCTCAATTCAGACTAGCCACATTTCAAATGCCCACTAGCTCCAGGTGGCTAGTGGCTACCATATTGGGCAGCACAGGTCTAAAGGATAATAAGAGCTAGTACGTTATTGGGGGTCAGACACAATAACTAGGTGATTCGTTACTATGATTATCCCCATTTTATCAATGAAGTAACTGAGGCAAAGGAAATTTAATGTATCTAATGTCATACTGTTTGTAAGTGTTCAATTGTTGCTATACAACAAACCAACCCAAAACTTGGTGATTTGGAACAATGCGTTAGTATTTCATGCTGTTCTCTGGGTTAAGCCGACTCAGCTGAGAGGTTCTTTACTAAGCTTTAAGTCAGTTTACAACTGGAGCTGGCGTCATCCAAAGGCTCAACTCAGTTGGACAAAACTCAGTTACTCAAATATCTGTTGCCTCAGCTTGCATAACTAGAATGGGCGGGGGCTTGTCAAATCTCTCTTTCTCCATGTGGCCTTCAGTTGGCTAGTATGGTCTTCCACATAGTGTGGCTCTGGGTAACTGGATATCTTAGACTATGCCTGGCTTCCCCAGACAAAACATTCCAAGAGGTTCAGGTAGAAGCTGCAAGGCTTCTATGACCTAGCCCAGGAAGTTACCTCTGTTATATTTTATTGCTCTAAATTTGAGTCACAGGGCCAGCCTAGATTCAAAGGGAAATTCAGCCTAGATTACATGAGGGTATGCATACTAGGAAACGTGGTTCACTGAGAATCTGTCTTTAGAGATTAGTTTCGACTGTAGGTAGTGGAGTAAGAATGTAAACCCAGTTAGCCAGGCTTCAGAAATCCTATGTTTAACAACTATGGTATATTGTCTCTCGTTATATAGCTTACATATCTTCATAGTTTCCAATACCTAGTATTTTGTCTGGAACATAATACATGCTCAATGGATGCTGCCAAATAAAATAAATAGATGTTGGTTTATGTTGTTGGTGGTGGTGTTAGTTGCCAACAAGTCAGGCCCCCGACTCACGGCAACCCCATGCACAATAGAACAAAAAGCTGCCCCGTCTTGCACCATCCACGTGATTGGTTGCAAATCAGACCATAGTGATCCATAGGATTTTCACTGGCTGACTTTTCAGAGGTAGGTACATCCTATTTATCTTTGACTGTAGCTTATGGAACCTTTTCTGTGAGGTCAGTGAAACAGCAAGAATTCCTGAATCAAGATACTCACATCACTATGTTATGTGCTATAGGTAGCACTGTAAGATTTTATGTCCCTTGAAGTCAATATCCGGGTCATATTCTTGAATTTATCCATAGTGAGTCGTGAACTATCATTCATTTAGTAGGTACTTGATAAATATGATTTAAAAAGGTACGAAAGGAAATATAAACCATGATCCTACAGGCAAATAAATCCGGGAAATACAGATTCAGTCTTGTAGGTTATTATACAGGGAGAGCTTGCATTGGTGGGAGTTGTGTTGAATAGCAACAGACATTAGCCCTCACATCACCTTCTCTACCGTGCATATGTGTTTTTAAATACATCCTAGCAATCTAGCTACTAGCTAGATGAAGAGATGCTATGATTTATAAAGTTAATAAACTTTATAGCCTGTAGTGTGTGGTTTTGTATTTGTATTCCCAGAGATGCCTGGGAAATTTTTTATTGATCTTGTAGTAAACCAGAAGAAATTGCTATGAATATTTTCTTACAAAGACTTAACTAAAAAGACTACCACCCATCTTAAATAATTGTTTTCATAAAATATTTATAGGCCTAAGATGTGGATATGCCTTGAGGACTTTATTATGAGGAAAATATAATAATAGTATTTAATAGACACAAACAGGAACATTATATCAACTGCCTGTAGCAATCGGGAAAGGCTTTACTGAAAAATTCCCATTTTCCTAATTATTCTCACTCTATACAGACTGGAGCTTCTCTTGGATGTTTTGAGACTAATTTTCACACTGGTGTTTCATGCTAGGGCAATACATGAAATCCCAATTTTCTCCATCTCTCTTTTTAGCATCTGAATACTTTCATAATAATTTTCGGAAAAATTTAGCTAACATGCAAATATAACTTTTTGTGCAAGACCTGTATAACCATATGCATGTCACGATGCTGTCACTCAGCTTCTGATTTCACAGTGTAATGAGCGTCATGTGGAAGTACAGATAAGTTCCAGCAAGTTAGAGCAATCAATCACTGCGTCTATCAATATTAAGATCTTCCTCATTGTGTTGATGAGAAAACACTAAGGTTATACTTTTTTTTTAATTGTTGTAATTAAATGAAGTTTACATTTCAAGTTAGTCTCCCATATAGAATTTTTTTTTTTAACATACATTGTTATGAGACCCCAACCGCTCACCCCATTCTGGGACAGCACACTCCTCCCCTCCGCCCCTGATTCCCCATGAACATTCAACCAGCTCCTAACTCTCTCTGCCTTCCCATCTCACCTCTGGACAGAAGCCGCCCCTTTGGTCTCTTGTATCTACTTGACTAAGAGGCACATTCTTCACGAGTATCACTTTATGTCCCACAGTCCAGTCCAATCCCTGTCTGAAGAGTTGGCCTCAGAAATTGTTTTAGTTCTGGGGTGATAGAGAGACCAGGGGCCATGCTTTCCGTGGCGTGTTCAGCCTTAGTCAGACCACTAAGTGAAGTTATACTTTTGAAAAAACTATAAACAGTGTCTGGCACATAAGTAATCCTTAATAAATGTTAGAAATTATTACAGGCAGTCTCTGACTTATGATGTATTTGAGTTGCAATGAGTCACACTTATTATTCTTAGCGTGCTCTACTGTCTGGAAATGAGCTTTATATAAGACACACTTGTTTGGCATAAGGAAAAAAATTCATAAATGTTGTTTGATGGGTCTTTTGCAAAGTATAACCAATTATTGGTTTGAAATCCTGCTTAGCCACAACAGAATGCTTTGTAATAAATTACATTTGGGGGGTTAACCTATAGATAGAAGACATAAAAAAGCTGAGTTAATGACTTTTTCAACTGGCCAAATGATATCCCTGGGGGGAGAAATGTAATCCTCAGGACTGTAGGTAATTTCCAGTTGTTGCTGCCACACTTGCTATTGGGGGCAGAGCTTCCTATTGCTCAGCCAACAAGCTACTCTAGACCATCACTTATGTTTCTGCAATAAAAGACCAATGAAAGACATTTCTCTCCTCTGTCTCCCAAATACTGCTGATCTTCCTATTTCCATGGTAACCGACTCCTGCTGGCATGATCAAGAAAAACCTGATTTGGGATTTTAATTAATTGCTTAGAAATGGAAATGTAACAGGGACTGGCAGTTCAACTAAGCACATTTTGCAAAGCCAATAAAAATAGAGTTTCTGAAATACTTGAAATTGTTTCAGTGACTGTAGCACATCTTTTGCTAGACACCTTAATTTATTCCATTCTCCAAAATAAATCTGCCAAATGTAGTAAGCCATTTAGTCGACACAAATCATTTTGGCAAATACTTTAATCTCTCGTCTAAACAAAATGCATTGTAATTAAAAAAAAAAAAAATCTAACCCATCTGTGTGAACCCACCGGGTCCCCTCTGAAAATACTCCTGAGATCTTATTAGTAGGTCATGTTTAAAGGAGCTGTCATCTCCTATTTGTGAAAGACAGCCCCTGTTCTTGATGCATGTTTAGGAGTAAATTCCTGGAACTTCCACCTAACTGTGTCTCCTACCACTTGTAGAAAGGAAAACCTTAGTGATCTTTATGCAAAGAAGTTACGAGCATTAATTCTGATGCCAGACTGAATAGATACATTTTGCCTCCTCTACTTAAGAGCTGGCTGTGTTACCCAGATTAAGTTTCTTAACCTCTCATAGCCTCAAGTTCCTCATCTGTAAAATGGGTAATCATAGGATTACTATAATGTTTACATAAATTAATAAATAGAAAGTTCTAGAATAATGCCTAGAAAATTGTAAAGATTTAGCAAATGTAGCTGATCATTATTATTATTTATATGTTTTAGTCTATCTATATGTAAGCTGTATTTTGGAATTCCTATAATATTTAGTTTTAAATATTCTCCTTAGAATTATAATACAGCAAGAATTGGTTCATTTTTTTCCATTGCAAGGTGCTATCTTTTCTTTATAGAAATATTAATTCCTACTATAAACCAAAACCAAACTCGTTGCTGTCAAGTCGATTCCAAAACATAGCAACCTTACATAAAAAAATGCCATCCAAGGCCAAACAAATGATGATTAAAGTCTTCAAAAAGAAGAATAGTGGAATTTTAAGGTAGTTTAGGAATAAGCATCATTGCCTGATTTGCGATTGTTTTCATTATACAAAGACATTAAATTTTCATAACCACAAAAAATAAAAATAATAATTAAACATTATCACAGTCATTTGATAGAATAATCAGATTGAATGCTCTTATGCATATGGAATTGCCATAGCTCAAACATATATTTATATATATATATATATATTCTGGAAATCTATACAATAAACACTATATCAAAGATAATTTAATATGTTTATAATTATTTAGAAGAACAAGACACAAATAAACTCCACCTGAATCCACCCTCCCCACTTATTGGCTGAGAACCTTGATCAAGATTTCTGAGTATCAGTTATTTTATCTCTTAACTATTATCATTATTAAACAATAACACGAATTAACATATGAGTCTACACACTGTAAGTGAAAAATATAAGGGTGAACAATATGTTGTGCCCATCCTTAAAAAAAAACCTGGGATCCTTTGACTGTAGAAGAAATGCTCACAAATATCACAAGCAACTGAACCAAGGGATACAAGATTGTTAAGTGTTAAATGAGAGTTAATTATGGAATTCACCATCTTTCAAATATTGTCTTCATCCTTCAAGCCATCTCTCAGGACATATTCCCTTTATCAGCAAGCATTTCCCTGACCTCAAAGATCAGGGAAGTCCCCTAACTACATGTTCCCACAGCATCTTGTACCGATAGCATTCATCACACTGTAATTGCTTGTCTAATGTGGATCTTTCTTACTAAATTATCTCCATGAAGCTACAGACGGTACTGTCTAGTTAATTTTTACATTCTGAACACAGTGCCAGAACAGTGTACGGGTGATCCTATAGGACAGAGTAGAATTGCCCCATAGGATTTCCAAGCAGCAGCTGGTGGATTCGAATTGCCAGCCTTTTGGTTAGCAGCCGATTGCTTAACCACTGTGCCACGAGGGCTCTGAGATAACAATAAGGTCAAGCAATTATATTATTGACTTGTGCTGCTACTCTTGCCTCTCACCCTGCCAATGGATCTGGAGTCTTCCTTGCGTTACTATTTGTGGATTTGTCTGTCTCTTTCATAAAAGTATAAATTATTTTAGATGTGATTGTCATGTCAGTTATGGTATTTTTTTTTCTGTTTTGATTTTTTGGTATGCCCAATCTGTGACTAGAGCAAGCATGAAAATGTCATACCATGTGAGATGTTTTCACACGAAATTTGATTATTCTAGAATCACCATTTGTTCCTTCTGCTGTGCCTGTATGTCAGTACCTTTGCCTTATCTCTGTCCTGATGATGACAGACCTTAGCTTTTTCAAGCTCAAATGTAAAACTCACAGTAATCATTAATATGGTGTGACTATATAGAATTAAAACACCATCCTTATGGATAGTAGGTTCTGGTTAAGAACTCGGCTGCTAACCAAAACTACAGTAGTTCGAATTCACCAGCTGCTCCTTGGAAGCCCCATGGAGTAGTTCTATTTTGTTCTATAGGGTTGCTATGAATCAGAATTGACTAGATGGCAAGGAATTTGTTTTAGTTTGTAACTATCTGTAAACGTGGTGTTGATCTTTATCATACTAATCCATTGCCTTTGAGTCGATTCCTACTCATAGTGATCCTATAGGACAGAGTAGAACTGCTCCCACAAGGGTTCCCAGATTGCAGAAGGAGACTGCTGCATTTTTCTCCCTCGGAGCTGCTGGTGGGTTCAAACTCTTGACCTTTGGGTTAGCAGTCCAGCACTTAACCACTGTGCCAAATCATAGTAGCAATGATAATAGCTAGTGTTTATTGAATGTTACTATATATTCTTTTATTTAATCTCTACAGCTCTGTGGGATAGGGACTCTTTTTATCTTTCTTTTGTAGATGAAGTGACTAAGGCTTAATGTGGTTAAGCAAGTTTCCCAAGTTCACACTACTAGAAAACTGTAGAACTGGAAATCAAAAACAAAGAGATCGGTTTTAATGCCTACTTATAACCGCTAAACTTACACTGAAAGATGAAAATACTTTCTCTACCATACTGCATTTAATTTGATGTCTAATTTTTGAGCAGACAATTGTGCTATTATAATAACTTATTATTATATATTGAATATTAAATATTATTCATTATGTATCGTATATTATGCACTATATAAAATAATCACTGATCTTTATTGAGAACTCCTATTCTGGGCTAGTTCTGAGTACTTCCTGATTTTCTGACATTATATTATAGGCTTTCATTTCATTTTGAAGCTTTCCTTAATAACTTTTGTTACAGGTGTAATGTATATTTATTTGGGCATTTGATTAATATCTTTCTCACTTACCTAGAATGTAAGTTGCATGAGGATAGTATCTGTTTTCATTATATACCTAAAGGCAACCCAGTGTTTGATATACAGTTGGCACCCAGTAAATATTTGTTAAAATGAGTGGCTGAACCTACAAGAGGGCAAAGGAAAGAGAACTTTGGTTATTATCTTCACTTCCCCTTATTAGAGTATTGATCAGAATTTCAGTGCATTGCCTTCCCTGCGCCCTTTGCAGTTATAGAGGAAGGGATGGGAATGGGAAAACTCCCAATAATTCTGGCATTGAGGAAGGCATAAAACTCTCCCAGATCATTGTAATGATGGGCCTTCTAATCTCAAAATCCTAAAGACTTACTTACTGATAAAATTACATATGTAGTATCTGTTCTCCTTTCTGTGTATCTTTTGAAAGCAGATTTTTGGGAGGTATAACTGACATACAATAAATTGAACATATTTCAAGGGTACAATTTGATAAATTTTGACATATATCTACACCCATAAAATCATCACCCCAATCAGATAGTAAATATACCCATGGCCCCAAAAGTGTCCTCATGATCATTTATAATCTTTCCTCTCACTATGCTCTCCACCTCCACCCTACCCCCAGGCAGTCACTAATCTGCTTTCTGTCATTGTAGATTAGGTTGCATTTTCTTTCGCTCAGTGTAACTATTCTGAGATTCTTCCATTTTATTGCTAAATAGTATCAATTGTATATATATACCACAATGTGTTTGCACATTCACCTCTTAATGGATATTTGGGTTACTTTAAGTTTGGGTTATTGCAAATAAAACTGCTATGAATATTTATGTCTAAGTCTTTATATGGAAATATGCTTTCTTGTGTGCGTGCGTGCGTGTGTGTGTGTGTGTGTGTGTGTGTGTGTGTGTGTGTGTGTGTGTGTGTTTAAATGCCCAACGTTGAAATGGCTGGGTCATATCATAGTTCTATGTTTAACTTTCTTAAGAAACTGCCAAGGGGAGGAGAAAAGATGGCCGCTTAGTCAGACACACCATGCCATCCATGTACAGCAAAGACCCGAGACACTGAGAGAAACACATGCAGATGACAATCTTGGAACCCTGAACATCAAAAGGAAGGATAAAGAATAGGTTCAAACACAGATTGGAAGAAGAAATTGAACAAAGGCAGAGAAAGAGGAGTGATATAGAGCAGAGATGCCCTGCCAGTAGCCCTGGCATAGCATGGCCATTTTGAGACAAAGCCAGCAGTGACCCTGGGTGAGAAACCCAGGAAGGCAATTTCACGCAATTCCCAACAAGAGACAAATAAACTGTGTAGACATAACCAGAGTGAAACGAGGTGAGTGGAACATGATTCAGATATAAGGAGGGAAAGTACAGGAAAGAGGGCAAGAGCTCCAGAGATCCTGGAATCCACAGAGTAGAGTGGCAACCAGGATCCAGAGACAGGACCATTCAGCAGCAGAGGTCTCTGAGCACTGGGGTGTGTGGTGCACACAGAGTAATAGATCCATACAGTGTTGGTGTCCAGACCTCTACCCAACCAGACTCCGAGTAGCCACCCCCATCCTTGAAATTGTTCATGGCCAGGTCCTGATTGCTGGCTTCAGCCTAGAAGAAGTGACGAGGCAATCACATCTGGTGACCAGAGGAGCATACCCCCCCTCCCTCATCCTCCTGATCATTGATGACAGGAACCCCCATACCTCTGCCCCTCTGCCCCCCAGGGACCATAGTACAAGTCCCCTCCTTTCCCCCCACCCAGCCCTGTCTGCCACCCCTCTGACCCACTTGACAAATGGCAAAAGACATGCCCCCGTACTCCCACTCGCCCACCACACACCCAGGCTCATCATCCCAGTGAGCAACAAAGAGTGTGCTCTCATGCATCCACTGGCCTGCCGCACACCCTCGCCTGTTGACCTGGTGAGTGGCTGACAGTGCGATCCCACACCCCCACTTGCATGTCACTCTCCCCTGCCCACCAACCTGGCAAGCGGTGAAGAGCGCACTCCTGTGCTCCCACCACCCCCTCGCCCACCAATCTGGTGAATGGAGAAGGGCACACTCCTATGTGCCCATTCACATGCTACCCACTCTGCCCACTGACCCAGCGAGTGGAAAAATGCATTCTCCTGTGCTTCCACTCGCTCGTCACCCACCCCCAGCCACCACTCTGCCTATTCAGTGAGTACCATCACCTGCTCCAGTACCATTAGAGGATGACAGACAGTGGCCAATGCATGCCCAGCCCCCCCTTAGCCACCCACACAACCAGTGAATAGACACCTGCGGTCATACTGCCAGCTGATGCCCTGCCCATCTGGAGACAGGTGGTGAGAGTTCCCATGCTGCCAACTAGTGAACAGTGGAGCACACTTTCCCCCTAACCCTAATACATTAAAACAAAGCAAAACAAAAAATCAGGATGAAGCAAACATAGTCGATCAATAAATAAAATGACACAGGAGGAAACCCCAAAAGAAAATCACCAAGATTTATTATATTCCATCTTTCCAAAACCAAGAACAAAGAAATATTTCTGAGAGCAGCTTAGGGAAAACTAAATATCACTTACAAAGGGGCACCAATAAGACTAAGTGCTGATTTGTCCGCAGAAACCATGCAGGCAAGAAGGCAACGGGATGACATATATAAAATCCTGAAAGAAAAGAATTGCTAACCAAGAATTATATATCCAGAAAAATTGTCTCTCAAATATGATAATGAAACTAGGACATTCCCAGATAAACAAAAATTAAGGTAATTTGTAAAAACCAGATTAACTTTACAAGAAATATTACAAGGAGTCCTTCAAACAGAGAACCAATGACATCAGACTACAATCTGAGATTTAGACACACAACAGCATCACCCAGATACAAACCTAGATAAAGAACTCTCAAAGGTAAAATAAAGGCTACAAAACTGAAAACAGGGAACCAGAGATGTCAATTTTTAAATGACAACAACTTCAATACATAAAGAGGGAATAAATGGTGTAGTTATAGAACTTATGGAGAAGAAGTCAAGGTGATATCAAGAAGTAACAGACTGTTTTAAACTTAGGAAGATAAAGGTAAATTTCAGAGCAACCATAGAGAAAATTAATGAAACTACTTACCAAAATAAAAAAGAGGAAAATCATAAAGACTCAATAAACACAAAATCAACAATAACAAAGGAAATGGAAAGAAATCCCATAAACCAAAAGAACTCAGCACAGAAAATTAAGCGGAACAAAGAAAATGTCAACAACACAAAAAAAGCATAACAAAATCACAGGAGTAAATTTATACCTATCAATAATCATCCTTAATGTAAATGATTTAAATGCATGAGTCAAGAGACAGAGAGTCTCAGAATGGATAAAAAAATATGACCCATCAATATGTTGCCTACAAGAGACATGCTTCAGACTCGAAGACACAAATAGGTTAAAAATCAAAGGATGGAAAGAAATATCCCAAGCAAACAGTAACCAAAAAACAGCAAGAGTGGCAAAACTAATCTCTGATAAAATACACTTTAAGTCAAAATACATCATAAGAGACAAGGAAGGGCATTATATAATGATTAAAGGGTCAATCCAACAAGAGAACATAACCACAATAAATATCTGTGCTCCCAAGAGAGCTACAAAATATATAAAACAAACTGTAACAGTATTGAAAAGAGAAATAGTTCCACAGTAAGAGTAAGAGATTTTCACACCCCACTTTCACTGAAGGAGAGAACTAGACACTCAGCAAAGATACTGAAAATCTAAATAACACAATCAACCAACTTGACCTCATAGACATATACAAAACCCTCTGCCCAACAGCATCACAGTACACATTATTCTCCAATGCACATGGATCATTCCCCAGAATAGACCATACTTTAGGCCACGAAGCAAGCCTCAACAAAGTCAAAATCATGGAAATAATACAAAGCATCTTCTCTCTTCACAGTGCTATAAAACTAGAAATCAATAACAGGAAGAACAAGGAAAAAAAATCAAATACATGGAAACTGAATAACACCTTGCTTAAAAACTGCTGGGTAATAGAAGAAATTAAAAATGAAATAAAAATTCCTAGAATCAAATGAGAATGAAAACACAACATACCAAAACCTTTGGGACACGGCGAAAGCAGTGGTCGGAGGAGAATTTATAGCAATAAATGCACACGTCAAAAAAGAAGAGACAAAATAAATAGCTTAACTCTACAATTCAAACAAATAGAAAAAGAGCAGCAAAAGAAACAGTCACCAGAGGAAAGGAGATAATAAAGATTAGAACAGAAATAAATGAAATGGAAAACAGAAAAAACAATAGAATCAACAAGACTAGAAGTTGATTCTTTGAAAGAATCAATAAAATTGACAAACCACTAGCCAAACTGACAAAGGAAAAGAGTAAGAAGATGCAAATAACCAAAATAAGAAATGAGGGTGACATTACAACAGAACCAACTGAGATAAAAAGAATTATAACAGAATATTATGAACAATTTACTCCAAAAGTTTGAAAATCTGGAAGAAATTGTCAAATTTCTAGAAACACACTACCTATCTAAACTAACACGAATTGGGGTAGAAAATTTGAACAGACTCATAACAAAAGAAGAAATTGAAGAGGTCATAAAAAAACTTACAACAACAACAACAAAAAGCCCTGGCCCATATGGCTTCCCTGGAGAATTCTACCAAACATTCAGAGAAGAATTGACACCAATTCTACTCGAACTATTTCAGAACATAGAAAAGGAAGGAATACTTCTGAATTCATTCTATGATATCAGCATAACCCTGACACCAAAGGCAGGTAAGGATCCCACTAAAAAAGAAAATTACACACCAATATCCCTCATGAATATAGTTGCAAAAATTCTCCACAAAATTCTAGCTAACAGAATTCAACAGCATATAAAAAAATAATGCATCATGATCAAGTGGGATTTATACCAGGTATGCAAGGCTAGTTCAACATTAGAAAATCAATCAATGTAATTCTCCACATAAATAAAACAAAGGAAAAGAATCACATGATCATCTCAATCAATGCAGAAAAAGCACTTGATAAAATCCAACATTTTTCTTGATAAAAACTCTTAGTAAATAGGAATAGATGGAAGGATCTCAACATAATTAAGGTCATATTTACAAACTCAACACCAACATTATTCTCAAAACAGAGAGACACTGAAAGCCTTCCTCTTTAGAATGGGAACCAAGCAACGATGGCCTGTACCACCACTCTTATTCAATATTGTACTGGAGGTCCTAGCTAGAGTAATAAGGCAAGAAAGGGAAACAAAGGGCACCCACATTGGTAAGGAACAAGTAAAACTACCCCTATTCACAGATGATATGATTCTATATATAGAAAATCCCAGATAATTCACAAGAAAGCTACTAGAACTAATAGAAGGATTCAGCAAAGTGGCAGGGTACAAGATCAGCATACAAAAATCAGTCGGATTCGTCTACACTAACAAAGAAAACTCTGAAAAAGAAACCAGGAAAGCTATACCATTTACAGCAGCCCCCAAAAGATAAAATACTTAGGAATAAATCTAACTAGGGAGATAAAAGACTTATACAAAGAAAACTACAAAACACTATTGCAAGAAATAAAAAAAGACCTTCATAAATGGAAACACATACCATGCTCATGGATAGGAAGACTTAGCATTGTGAAAATGTCAATACTACCCAAAGCAATTTGTAGACAGAATGCAATCCTTATTGAAATTCCAGCAACATTCTTTAACAAAATGGAAAAACTAATCTCCATCTTTATATGAAATGGAAAGAGGCCTTGGATAGCTAAAGCATTATTGAAGAAGAACAAAGAGGCCTCACACTTCCTGATCTTAGAACCTACTATACAGCACAGTAGTCAAAACAGCCTGGCACTGGTACAACAACAGACACATAAACCAATGGAACAGAATTGAGAACTCAGAAGTAAATCCATCCAGCTACGGACAGCTGATCTTCAACCAAGGGTAAAAGTCCATTAAATGGGGAAGAGATAGTCTTTTTAACAAATGGTGCTGGAAAAAACTAGATATCCATTTGCAGAAAAATGAAACAGGATCCATACCTCACACCATACACAGAAAAACTCAAAGAACTAAATATTAAACCTAAAACTATCAAGTTCGTGGAAGAAAACAGAACAAAGCTAGGGGCCTTAATTTATTATACAAATAGACTATCAAACAAGTAAAAATACACAAAAAGATAAACTAGATAACTGGGTCCTCCTAAAAATAAAATACTTTTATGCTCATCAAAAGACTTCACCAAGAAGGGTGAGACAGTACACAATACAGGGGAAACTAGCACAACCTGTACAAGGAAAGGTCATGGAAGCCCCAAAGACACATCCAAACTCCCTGAGAGACTGAACTGCTGGGCAGATGGCTGTGGGGACCATGGTCTCGGGAAACATCTAGCTCAATTGGCATGACACAGCTTATAAAGACAATGCTCTACATTCTACCTTGGTGAGTAGTGTCTGGGCTCTTA
>NW_004444003.1:9469641-9515661 GCF_000243295.1 Trichechus manatus latirostris
GGGGTTGTTAACCAATGCCATAAAACAACATGTGTACTACTGTTTCATGAGAAACTATTTGTTTTGTAAGCCTTCACCTGAAGTACAATAAAATTAAAAAAAATTTAAAAAAAAAGACTTCACCAAAAGAGTAAAAAGAGAACTTACAGACTAAGAAAGGATTTTTGGCAACAATATATCTGACAAGGCTCTAATCTCTAAAATTTATAGAAAACTTCAACACTTCAACAACAAAAAGACAAACAATCCAATTAAAACATGGACAAAGGACCTGAACAGATACTTCACCAAAGAAGACATTCAGGCTGCTAACAAACACATGAAAAGATGCTCGCGATCATTAGCTATTAGAGAGATGCAAATCAAAACTACAGTGAGATACCCCCTCACACCAGCAATAATGGCACTGATCAAAAAAACAGATGCTGATGAGGTTATGGGGAGATTGGAACTCTTATACACTGCTGGTGGGATTGTAAAATGGTACAACCACTATGGAAAAAGGTATGGAACTTCCTTAAAAATCTAGAAATAGAAATACCATATGATCCAGTAATCTCACTCCTAGATATATATCCTAGAGAAGTAAGAGCTGTGACATGAATAGATATATACACACCCATGTTCATTGCAGCATTATTCACAATAGCAAAAAAGATGGAAACAACCTAAGTGTCCCTCATCAGATGAATGGATCAACAAATTGTGGTACATGCATACAAAAAAAATGATGAATCCTCCAAACATCTCATAACATGGATGACTCTGGAGGATATTATGCTGAGTGAAAGAAGTCAATCAATCACAAAAGGACAAATATTGTATGAGATCACTATTATAAAAAGTCAAGAATACGTTTACACACAAAAAGAAACATTCTTTGATGGTTACCAGGGATGGGATGGGAAGGGATGGAGAATCACAGACTAGATAGTAGACACGTGTTAAATCTGGTGAAAGGAGAGGCAATACACAACATACGGGATGTCAGCACATGACCAAGGCAAAAGAAGACACTGAGAGGGACACAAGAATAAAGGGCAACTATGGTAAATACTATGAGAAATTCATCCTGTTTCCCAGCCCCTCCCTGCCTCCTCATCTTTGCTTTTGGGCAAACGTTGCCCTTTTGGTCTCCTATAGTTGATTGTCTTCAGGAGAACATTCCTCATGGATGTTATTGTTTACTTTATAGCTCAGTCTGTTATTTGGCTGAAAGGTGACTTCCTGGAGTGGCTATAACATGTTATAATATGTTATAACATTATAATATGTTGTAATATGTTATAACATTATAATATGTTATAATATGTTATAACATTATAATATGTTATAACATTATAATATGTTATAATATGTTATAACAGTATAATATGTTATAATACTATAACATATACAATCTTGCAACAACAGTAATAGCAAACAACAATTTGTGAATGGGTACATAGGTAGATATGTACGATAAGTAGGTGTGGAAGGTCATACAGGAGTACATCCACGTGCATATGTGAGTATAGTTGTGGATATTTCTACATATATATTTGTATGTGCTGCATGTATATTTATAAATAGAGCAAATGGGGTGTCTAGTTATGGAAACTTCTTTGACATAACCAGACACCTTGAGGGACTGAGTTACCAGGCTTGAAGGGTAAGGATCATAGTCTCAGGGTCATCTAGGCCAATTGGCATAACATAGTTCATAAAGATAACGTTCTACATCCTAGTTTGGTAAGTAGCATCTGGGGTCTTAAAGCCATCGAGCAGCCATCTAATATATGACTGTTGGTCTTTTCCAATCTGGAGCAAAGGAGAGTGAAGAAAACCAGATTCAAGGAAGCAATTAGTCCAAAGGACTAATGGCCCACAGGAACCACAGCTTCCTGTAATCTGAAACCAGAACAAAATGGTGCCTATCTACCACTACCGACCTCTCTGACCAGGAACACAATAGAAGATCCTGGATAGAATGGGAGAAATATGTAGAACGAAATTCAAATTCATAAAAAAGACCAGTCTTACTGGTCTGATAGAGACTGGAAGAACCTTCAATTCTGTTGTCCTAACACATCCTTCTTACTTGGAACTAAGCCACTCCAGGAAGTCCCCTTCAGCTGAATAATAGACTGTGCTATAAAATAAACAGTAACATCCGTGAGGAATGTGCTCCTGAGGACAATCAACTATAGGAGACCAAAAGGGCAACGTCTGCCCAAAAGCAAAGATGAGCAGGCAGGGAGGAGCTGGGAAACAGGATGAATATAAATGGGGAACCCAGGGCGGAAAGGGGGAGAGTGCTGACACATTGCAGAGATTCCAACTAACATCACAGAACAATTCGTGTATGAATTATCGAATGGGAAACTAATATGATGTGTAAACTTTCACCTAAAGCACAATAAAATATTTAAAAAAAAGAAAAGAAAAAGAAACTGCCAAACTGTTTTTCATAGTAATTATACCATTTTTTAAATCTTAACATTTTCAAATCCTATAATAGTTTGGAGCCTTGGTGGTGCAGTGGTTAAGAGTTTGGCTGCTAACCAAAAGGTCGGCAGTTCGAATCCACCAGCTGCTCCTTGGAAATCCTATGGGGCAGTTCTACTCTGTCCTGTAGGGTCGCTATGAGTCAGAATCCACTCGACAGCAATGGGTTTGATTTGGTTTGGTTTTTGTTATGTTAACTTATAAAGTGTTTTTTTTTTTTTTTCAAGATTTACTATGCCCAATTCCTAAAACTACCTAGTCTGTCAGGCACCAAAGAAAGATATTAATAATTAAATTTGCTAAATTCCCAAACCAAAGTTTGATGGAGAACGTTCAAGTTATTGGGGAATAGGTGTTTTAATCTCTTTCAGTTTTCCAATTGCGACAAGTATCTATTTCATTTTGCATGTTTACACACCCTCAAATATTAAATGGCACAGAAGCAGTCTGTGGGTGGATTTCGGCTGCAGTCAAACAAATATACCACATTCCAGTAGAATTATTTAATTTGGTAACTTAACCATATACGAAAATTATTAGATGAATTTAGCTGTAGTACAGTGAGGTAAAGTAAACTTTTTGAAGAACCAAAGTAATTGGTTACATTTAACGCCTTATAGTCTGGATGTTTAACCTTTATGGTTGGAGGTAGAGAACATAGATTAAGAAATATTTTTTCAAAGCAAATCCCCAAAACACACTTTGATGATAATTGTAGGTGAGAATTTGTCTACTGAAATTTGGAAAGACTCAAATAAGATCCCTTTTGGAATGAACTAGACAACAGTGGGTTTGTTTTTTGGTGAAGGGCCCCAACCTCTAGTCAACTGGTAACCCGTTCCGTCGAGTCAGTTCCAACTCATAGTGACACTATAGGATAGATTAGAACTGCTCCATACAGTTTTCAAGAAGCAGCTGATGGATTCGAACTGCTGACCTTTTGGTTAGCAGTTGTAGCACTGCACCACCAGGGCTCAGTCAGCTAACAGAAAATGCAAAATTAAGAAGCTCGAATGTGTATTGGCCTTCAATACTGTGGGGATGATTCATCTCACTTGCAAAATAGGCTTGTTCACTTGGCAGGAGCCCAGTTCAGGTTGTTGATCTTCATCTTTTTCTTCTTTTTTGGGGGTCCCTGCCAGAAGGTGAGCAATGATAATAATTGACGTCAAAAGATGTTATATCTTCAAAGCAAGGAAACTACCCTTCAGAGAATGATCCTCAAGCAAAGTGAAGAAAAATTCCAAAATAAACACCAAAATTTTTGCATGCGTTTTACTACCTTTGAAAAAAGCTAGTGAGAGTAAAGCAAAATGTAATACAGCCTTATGACTCTTGACGTGGAAAAAAGACTGTTCCTAGAAAGAATAGGCAGTACAAATTCCAGCAACACATTGTGCTGACTGCTGTTTAATGAAGAACAATTGAAGCTTGTTGACTATAGATGCGCGGTGCAGACTGTGCTCATACTCAGCTCTGTTTTATTCCCTCTGGCAAGAGCAAATGCATATAATGACATTAACAGATAATACAATTAAATAAGAAACTAATGATTGAAAAAAAATAGCTGAACAGAGTGAAGGAGACTTCTCCACATTTACATGATTCTGGAAGGCAACATCAATAGATTCAGTATTTTTAATAGTAGTCGTTTTTATATTTTCAAAGTTTACAGTTAATAAATCAGTTTTCCAAGCACACTTACAATCTAAAGGAAAAATTCAATCCATACCCTTAATTAAAATACTCATAAAATAAAACCTTTGAATAGAAACATCAATCACTGGTAAATGGCAAATATTAAAGAAATAGAAACTAACCAATAAGCTGATGGTTACAAAACAAAGAAATGAGTGATATGGCATGTCTAGAAACAGTAACAAAAAGCTTTTGAAGACATAAAATTACTTTCTAAGGTGTAATCTTTGTTAAGAACTATATTATGAGTAACAGCTTATATAGTAACAGATTATATATATGTATACATATATGCTTGTTTATACATGTATGCATATATATGTATATATCCATCTATACTACATGAATGTAATTCCTAGCTCAGTTTTACCACATCATTTGCCCCAAGAAGCAAGAAATGTTATAATCATGAGGAATAATGTTTTCACTCTGTACTTATCTCTCCTTGTATCCTGATATAGCTTTTGATTTTATTCTGCTCTTTGACCTGATGAACCTTTGGAATTTTGAACTGTATTATACCTTTTTAGCTTGTTTTCATGAAGAGATTTCAACCTATTTTGGGCCATTGTCTTTTACAGGAAGTATGTGTGTGTGTGTGTGTGTGTGCGTGTGCGTGTGTGTGTGTGTGTGTGGATTGAGAGAAGGGGAAGAACCTAGGTGTCTAGAGAGGGGAGAGGGGAAGAAAATCAATAATTTTGGGTGATGCCTACATGCCAGGCCCCGTGACAAACTGGACATAATTACTCAAATATCTGCCTATAGAATTCTACTTAAAAGTTCTTAAAGTCACAGAAGTTTTCTCTTCCCAGAGTTACCATTTGACCTGAACTTTTTATTGTGCCTGGTAAAATACAATCAGCCTATATGTAGCTTCAAAACTCAAATACTCAAGACTATTTTTCAACGTGTGTATAACTCCTCCTAAAAATCACACGTTTTATAGACAATAGATAAGTGGTAATTTTGGTGAAGGGTAAAACAGTACACAATACTGGGGAAGCCAGCACAACTTGTACAAGGAAAGGTTATGGAAGCTCCACAGACACATACAAACTCCCTGAGGGACTGAATTGCTGGGCAGAGGGCTGTGAGGACCATGGTTGCGGGGAACATCTAGCTCAATTGGCATGACACAGCTTATAAAGACAATGTTCTACATGCTACCTTGATGAGTAACGTCTGGGGTCTTAAAAGCCTGTGAGCAGCCATCTAAGATACTCCACTGGTCTCACCCTTGGGGAACAGGGAGAATGAAGAGAACAGGATACAAGGAAAAGATTAGTCCAAAGTACTAATGGACCACAGCTACCAAGGCTTCCACCAGACTGAGTCCAGTACAGCTAGATGGTGCCCGGCTACCACCACTGACTGCTCTGACCAGGATCACAACAGAGGGTTCTGCAAAGAGCTGGAGAAGGACGTAGAACAAAATTCTAACATACACAAAAAAAGATTTACTGGCCTGACAGAGACTGGAGAAACCCCAAGAGTATGGCCCCCGGACACCCTGTTAGCTCAGTGGTGAAGTCACGCCTGAGGTTCAGTGTTCAGCCAGAGATTGGACAGCCCCATAAAACAAAAAGGGACTAATGAGGCACAGTAGTCCAGGGACAAGGACTAGAAGACAGGCGGGGACAGGAAAGCTGGTGATAGGGAACCCAAGGTTGAGTAAGGACAGTGCTGACACATCGTGGGGTTGTTAACCATTGTCATAGAGCAGTATGTGTACTAACTGTTTAATGAGAAACTATTTTGCTCTGCAAACCTTCATCGAAAGTACAACAACAAAAAAAGAATTATCCAGGTGAGATCAAATTGACAACAGCAACTCAAAGGTTTGATGAGAAGCCTAGAGGACAGTGAGTTGAAGACAATTGTGATGGAATAATTTGGAAAAAGATAGTGAGAATAGCAGCACAACTGGAAGAATGTAATCGATGTCACTGAATTGTACATGTAGAAATTTTTGAAATGGTGTATCTTTGGCTATGTATATTTTCACCAAAAGAAAAAAAAAAAGGTCCTTCAGGGTCGAGAAAGGAGAGTGTTGACATGTCATGGGATTGTTAACTAATGTCATAAAACAATATGTGTACTGACTGTTTAATGAGAAACTATATGTTCTGTAAACCTTCACCTAAACTACAATAAAAAAAAAAATTTTTTTAAATCACACATTTTATACCAAAAAAAAAACCTATTGTTTAGAATAAGGAAATTTTCTTTGCTATGATTTGTATTTTGTTTATGCTGCTTTTTTCCATAAAAAATATTTTGAAAGTCAAAACATGGGACTTTTCATTTCAGATGGGCTTTAACATACTCTTAGAGGAAGCTTGCCAGTTCAAAAATCAGTTTGGTACTAAGGCTTGGATGACATACTCTATGATGCTTCGCAGCACCCATTTTGTGTCCTTTACCTAGCTCATCTGTTTCCCCTCTGCCTTGATTCACCATACAACAAATCCTGGATAAATTTGGAGTCAGTGAAGGTTGCTGCTTAGCTGACTGTGCCAGGGAGCAGGCTCTGATTTCTATTCCAGACCAGGCCCGGAGCTCTTGCTATTCTCTCTGACAATAAAACTGTCCAACTTACGTGAAAGTATCTATCATGCTATGGATTACTGACTCTAGAGTTTAACATTAATTTTAAAGTAGAATGCCCTGACACTGCCTTCAACAGTTTATATTATCTGACATTATCTTTCAGTCTTTAAGTTAAAGAAAAAAAAAGTAAGAATTTGGCTTTCCCTGGAGTTAATAACTTAAAAGTCTATATACTCCTACAGGATATAAATGTACTACTCTCCTTGAGAACTATGAAACTAATTTAAGAACTTCCTACATATTGAAAACAGTTAGGAGAAATTTACCAACAGCTTCTATATGTAAGATAGGATCTCCTGGTTCAGTGCATGTGCTGAATGCCAATTAAAACATTATACCCCTTGAGGGCATTAATATGGAGCATAAGAGAATAACTGATAGGAAGGTCGAAATTAACTTAGCAAAAGAAAAGTAGTGTCCAATTAAGAATAACCTGCAGTATCATCTACAGAAACCAACCAACTTCTTAAAAATTTCTATAAAAATAGGGCTAGTGATGGTTGGGCTCTTTTCCAACTCTCTATCAAGTTTTTGTGAGAGTTAACTCCTGAATATGAGCAAAGCTTCTTAGGACACAAACTACAGTCTCTATTCCCCCTGTGACAATTTAGCTGGGTGTCATGGTTCCAGAAGGATACCAGACTCAGAGCAAAATGAAATGACAAAAGTTGAGGGGTGAAAGCATGCTTTTTTTAAGGGCACTAGGATGAGCTCATGTTCTAGTTAGGAGTTTTTGAGGGCCATGGAATGTGCCAATATTTTTAAAACAAATTAACTGCATCTATATGCAGTCTTTCTTGAAACTATTGAACAAATATATGGTCCGTGATAATTTTATTTGTTTATTTAAACTCTCTGCCCCCTAAGATCCCTATCTAATCTTTCGAATTGCGTCGTTACTTTGACCCCATATAGATAGTTCTTAAAAGAGCACAGTGCTCAAAGCAGACATTTTTAACTAGTTCAGCTAGACTGTTGTTTGGTTTTAAGAAGACTTCTGGAGATATTTTTCGTTTAAGGTTTAAAGATAGTTTTATTTATTTTTTTAAAAAGTCTGCCAAAGCAGCACATGGAACTTTGGAAAATAACCGCATATACTTAAGCAATCAGTCCTTTGTTAATACAGCTGAAGACAGTGGGTGGGCCTTTTCTTTTTTTTTTTTAAGATGAGAAAAGGCAGGTTGAGAAGTGAACACCTCAGATTGCTTCTGTTTGTTTGAGGCTTTTATCCCCAGGGCTGTGTTCTTTTGGCTGGGCATACCTGTTGATCACGCTACTTAAAACTGTAATTATTCCAGACAGCTTTTTGGCTCACAGTGTTGTTTCATAGGCTTCATAAATCATACAAATTATTACCGCAATAGAAAACTATAATTACTCACAAACCTTGACATGCCAAAATGTGTATTAATTAGATAAGGTAATAAATACTTTACTGCACATAGCTATAATTATTACCTCAAAAATGACATATATACATATACCATCTTGATATTCTGCAGCAAATGATTCAATATAATGTTTAGCTCACAACAGAATTATTCTCTAATTTGATTAATTAGTTAAAGCTTTTGAAAGGTGTTTTAAATATGAGAAATAATATAGAATTGCTGAGATTCAAACTTACTGTTATGCTCATATGAGATCCAAGCGATAATTTGCAGAGGGCTTTCCTGCAGGGATCATTTGTAAAAGTTTAGGTTTCTTAGTTCTAAATTTATGTTTACATACGAACTCTTGAGAATGATGTTTATATCTAAAATTTTGCTCATTCCACTTCTACAGTAGTATAAAATAATTTACCCATTATTTACAAAAATGAGGAAAACTTTCCAGTAGAAATAAGCATAATAGCTTTAGATAAATACTTTCTATGCACCAATTTGGCCTGAAATTTCAATGCAGAAAGAAATTCAAAGAGTGGATGTGAAAGAACATACTTGATTAATGTGCTTTCAGACAAACAGTGTATAATATATTGTTCCTTCATACTTAGAATGATGTGTAACCGCAGATCTATAGGATAATATGGGGTAAAAGAGTACAACTACATTCAAGTCTCTACTATATTCTAGTTTATTCAACCCAGTCCGTTGTTTTCTTAATTCAATCTTTTTAATATATATATAAAAAATGGATCTCATTAGTGATGTAATATATAATGAACATAATAATATCACTATTTGTGTCTCACCTGATACAACTGACACAGTACACCGAAATAAAACTGTTCAGGCTGAAGGGTAAGAAAGATCATTAAATTTTATGGAAGTGCAAGGTAAGTCAGCTTAACCTTTGCTTGATTAAATCTGTCCCCAAAAATACTAACACTAGTGGCTTTCATTTAAGTAGAGTTATTCTGAAGAAATGTTTAATATGCAGAAATGAAGCATAAGTTATCTCATATTTTTCTGTTTAGATGATTATCTCCATGAATCATTTAAAAATGAATTCAAAGACAATTGACTCCACCTGTCCTCATTTTACTATTACTGGGAAATTATTATGCAGTGTCAGATGAAAGGGAAACCGTACTGAAGGTAACGCATTAGCTATCCCACTGCAGTGTTGTCTCAAAAATAATGCAAAAGACACTCTCAGAGACTGTTGAAGTGTCATACCTGCACAACAATTTTCCTGTACTTAGTTTCTTCCTCAGTATCTACATTGTACCTAACACATATCCCCCGCTGCCGTGGAGTTGTTTCCAACTCATGAATTACCCGACATGTTACAGAGTAGAACAGCTCCGTAGGGTTTTCTTGGCTGTAATCTTTACAGAATTAGATTGCTCAGTTGCGAAACAGAAGTTGTAACCCTCAATATTTTTTTCCTAAAAGAAAAAAATATTGTGCCACCGCTAGGTGGGTTCAAACTGCCAACCTTTAGATGAGTTGCTGTTTTTGTTGTGTGCTGTAGAGTCCCATTCCCACTCCAGCACAAAGCATTCATGCCACCCAGGGGGTGACCGAATGACACTATGCTTTGCCTGGTTAATGGTATCATTATAATACAATGATCTGGGAGAAATGCAAATAATTCAAAGATGCTACTAATTCAGAATGGACAATGGTACTATGAAGTATTATGGAATGAACCAGGAAGGAAATATTTAAAGAACAATTTCTTCCAAACACTCAAAATTGAGCTGATATCCTTGATGTCCTAGGATTAATTTATTCAAAAGTACTTAGAATATCATAGAGAAAGTAGGATATTAGTAACAAATGGATCAAAAATTTATCAGTGTTACAGCGGAGTATCTCAGCATCAAAATACTTTATAGTTTGTTATGCATTGTGCAAAAAGCCAGGATACAGGAGTTTTAGGGCATGAGCCAATTCTAAGGGAGGGTTTTTCTACTTAGAGCATTCCATGGTAATTATCATGCTGGCTGTGGCACGAAGGTACAATCCAGAAGAAATCCATTAGGAAAAAAATATTGATGGTTCCAGCTTGTATTTCTGGGAACAGATCAGTTTAGGTTATTCACATCAATCCTCCTGCTGAACACAGAAAAGATGATAAGTAAAGTGTTATTTTTTAAATTTTTTTCTTAAAAATGTCAGAAAGCCATCAGAATAATGATAAATTACCAGGCCAGAATCCTAGATCAATCAGTAGCCCGGGGAAGGTGGTGGAATATGGAGGGCATATGTTAATTTGGGAAAACTTGAACTTCAAAGAAGAACAGAAACCAAATCACAGCACATATCCAATAAGAGTCTAACAAAAGGCATCTCTACATTAAGCTGGGGCTTGAAAGAGCTTCAGAATAAAAAAAAAAAAAAAAAAAAAGTGAGCCACAAGTAAAGTAGACTCTTCATACCTTGAGAACTACAACTTTTCTTGGAATTAAGAACAGGAGGAAACGGGGAATATGGTATGCCAATTTTAAATAAAATAGTTTTTGGCACCACACATGTTGAAGTTACGGCATTGCAACTTGTATCTGGAAAGCTCAAAGTAGGGCCTGATATTAACACTTTTCAGTATTTGTATTTACTCTCTCAAAAAAAAATATTCAATCAATCAGTCACTTGCTCAATAGATAGCCATGGGATACCCTCTGTGTGCAAAGTCCTATGGAACACAGCAAAGTGGGGAAATACCTAGTCCTATTCTCAAGGTGATCGCTCATTTTTTAGTATCTAAGTCCAACTGTTCCAGGATATGGCAGCTCTTCAAACAATTAATAGACTGAGCAGATACAGATTCCCTTCCCTTCTCATTTAGAGATATTACAAGTTTGCAAGTTTAACGGCATCGACTACATTAAATACAAGGTGTCACTTGGGTGCTTGTGTCTCCATCACACAAGCAAATATGTTCCCCTTAGGTTAAGGGTTTATAGGAACTGATGGACAATATAAATATAATAGTAAAATTCACATAACTCAGGTGCCCCAAGAAATGGTGAAGTTTCCAAATGCATTTGTAGTCAGGAAGTAGTTTTGGTAGTGGCCAGAATTTGGGCTTATGGTTGGATTATTATTTTTATTATCGTAAGCTTAAAATAGGACTAAAGAACCTGCAATGGGTGGCATTTAGAAATATAAAAGATCAAAAATTTCATCATAAAATTACTTAGAGTTCACCATTAAACATGTATTCATTGAGCATGTAATCTGCATCAGACACAATGCCAGACAAAATAGGAATTGTTACAGAATATAAGAAAAACTAATTTTTCTCAAATGTAATTACCTATCAAAAAATAGGTTTACGTAATAGTTGGTGTCACTCTACCTTATGGTCAGTTAATTGTTGAAATGATTTAATGCTTAAATTAAACATTTTTTATGTGACTGTTTTGACTCACTGTTATAGTCTTGTAGTGCCTGGTGCATAAAAGACATTCAATAAATATTTGTTGAATGACTGAATGAATTAAAAAAATGGATGAATAAAAGAAAAACCTTCAGACAATGGCACCTATCTACAAACCTTTAAAAACTGTAATATTCTACTGAGGGCATGTAAAAAAGAACATGGTAATTATTTAAGCTTCATCTGATGATTGCCAATATGGTAGTTCTTTAATTTCTTATAATGTTTACTCTAAATAGTTATCTATTCATAATGTAATAGCTGGCAATTGACAACATGATTTATGATTTATGATTGTTAAGATTATCTATATATTATATATAAATTTTGTTTGTTTGGGTTAAAAAAACAATAAGAGATGAAGAAAGTAAAAAAGAAGATAAACATAGGTTGTCATTCCGTTTTATGTGAACTGAAAGGTTTATAGCGAGGAACTGTTGGATGCAATTTCAGTAAGCAAGGATTTTGTGGAGAGATTAGATCAGTTACAAATTGTTAAATCTGATGGCTTAGATAAAAATTTTACCAGAGGCTTTAAAAGAAGTAGAACATGTTTTGGGGAAAAGCAATTGCCTTCTGGAGGGTGCACATAGTATATATTTTTCAAAGCAAATTAAAGGTAGAGAGATTGTGTAACTAGATCCCCAATTAGAATGAAATTAGTGCATTTTCAACTAGAATAGGCAAATCATCTTTATTCTATATTTAGTTTTTTGTTGGTGGTGGTGGTGTTTGTTTATGAACGTTTCCTCCTCATACTTCAAGGTATGCTATGTAGTAAAATACAAAATATAATTTTTAAAATGTTGACTAGTGGAAAGCGAAGCATGTATTATTCCTAGAAAAGTTTGAACAAGGTAATTCATAAATGGAAGAGCAATGGACACGTATATATGTGTATATATACAGATGCATAAATAGATATGGATAAAGATTCCATCCTTCTTTCCTTTCTAAAGGACCTATGTATCATGCTAAATCACTATGTGCAAAAGATCTAGCCTATAAAAGGCCAAGCATTTTTGTTTAAATTTGTTTTATTTTTTCATCTGCTCTCTTCTACCTTGGAAATAATCTTAAAACGATCTGTCATCTCAACCATTAAACTAAGAGAGGATAAAAGGAATACATTTCTTTTGGTCCCTCCTAATACTTCAAACATTCAGCCCCACAGTGTTTGGCTCAGTCATTTTTTGAAATGTCAAAAATGGTCACATTTTGGAAAGATAACTGCTCCTTGAATTTTTATTGATTTGCATGTACGTGTGTGTGTACATGTGTGCTTGTGTTACCTGATAAATGAGGAAGCAGGAAAGAGATTGCAGAAAAAGTCCAAAATCCATTTCTTCCTCAGGAGTGACCAATGTTGCATGACTATGTAAAATAAAATGTCATTCAAACGGGAAAATCTGTTTCCAACTCATAAGAATGCCTTGAATCTTCTTGAAATTGTGCAAAACTTCATATCACCCTCCTGAGATTCAGCTTTGGCAGTTAAAATGCATTTATTGGCATGAAAACTGTCATTAGCCCTTACTTATAGAAAGCTTTTTAAAAACTACATTGGTTATAAGGAACGCTTTGAAACTTTTCATCTAGCAAAATAAAGGATCAAATGAGTCTTCCTATAATTAAAAAATGACTAATTGATAATATCAGAGAATTTCAGCAGTGATTATTATTCAAGAAAGTATATTAAATAGATTGAATTTCCTAGAGAGAAACTCATTCCTAGTCTTCGTTTGTGTCATTTTGTGGCTGAAGCCCTTGAGTCGAGAGCTTAGGCCTCTATTGTGCTGTTTCTAATTTTAAGATTCATACATAGCCTAGCACATAGATTACATGCACCAACACAAGCCATCTATATACATTGGTCACATTCAACAGAACTACTAAATGATTTAGATATTCCTAAATAAAAAGAATGTGAATCGCATCTTTAGAGAAACACTGAAGGCATTTTTCTGAGTCCCCCAACTCTTCTAAGTCCAGGAAAAATTAGCCCAGATGACACACTCACCCATACATCTGGGGACAATGGCAGTGGTTAATTGCAGTTGTAATACTGATAGTAACATTAAATCTAACTACATTTTTTTTCTTTCAAAGGCTTTTTCCTCTTCTTCTTCTTCTTCAGTATTTAAAGTCATTAAGAGTTAAAACTAGGAAAAAGAAAAAGAAAATTTAAGTCTAGAGGGAATGTTTCCCTTTCATTTGAATTATTCAATCCTCTTTTGTGATTTTTTTGTTTAATGTGAAAAATCAGTTCTTATGCTAAGATATGATATCACTTTCCTAGGTATGGTTTTCCATCAGGTTTCATTAAAAATTTAATTTAAGTCATCAGCTCATTCTGTAGATCATTGATATTAGCTATGCCAAAATAGAATATATGTAGGAGTTGTTAATATTGTATTTAATGCTGATGAAATGCTCAGCACGAGAATCATGCATTCACAATATGTCTGCTTCTTACCAGGCTGAATATCCAATGACCAAAGAACTCTTTTGTCTAATCTGGAGCCAGGAAGAAGTGAGGGAATACAGGTAAATACAAGCAAACAGGAATAAAACCAAGCCATCCAATTACATAATGCAAATGAGCTGATAGAGCAGGTAAGACAATTTCTGGCTTAGCCATGAAGCTTCTTGCATGCTTCCTGCTGACACAAGAACCAACTGCAAGAATTGTCTTGCAATTGGGTGCAGGGGATCCCCATTAAAGAGGTGGTAATAGGATTAATCAAGCTTGAATAAGGGATGTGGCTCTATATCTAAGAGCAGAAAATGGCAATCTCTCACTCCTCTTGTGTGATTTACAAAGGATGATCAGAAGCAAGCTGATTTCACAAGTTAAATAGGTGCGGCTAAAGAACTCTGTTTAAAGATACTGAGCTGCATGGCTGCTTCTCTCATTAGATTCAAGGACACTCCAGAACAGCTCTGCAGTATTGTGGACCTCTTCTCTATATATCTTCTCTAGCGAGAGATCAGCTGAGAAAATCCCTGTGTGCAGGCCATGTTTCTGCTACCTGAGTTTGTAGCAAGCCTTCCTGACAGTATTTAGAGACTGAACTGAGTTAGTCCCAGTGGGGAGTCACTTTGTCAGTTTTACTGTCTCTGTCTTAATACCCTTTTCAATCTAGTTGCAAATAGGAAAAGTTGAACATTTGCAAAATCAGCAGGAGAGAGTCCCACCTAAGGGGAGGCAAATTGAAATTAAGATTGTGAAACAGGTGCCTTGAGCATTAGCCAGAAATGTTTTTAAAGAGGAAGTGTGAATAAGGAAGACATGAGGCTGGAGGATGCTTCATCTGTGTCAGATTTTTTGGCAAGAGTTGTTACACACTCTAAAATCAGGTCATGGGAGCTGGCAATGGTGTCTAATATGGAAAGAGGTTTGCAGATATAGTTCCCCCAGAAACAGGAAGAATGCTTACAGTCATAATAAGGATTAATAATTTGATCTGGGTATTATAAATAATCTTTCATCAAAGAGCTCAAAGACCTATCATAATGATCACTTCCTTTTTACTCATGGCATCCTTGTGAAGCAAAGTAAGGCCCAATATTATTATACCACTTTTAAAGAAAGAAAAATCAAGACTCAGAGTGATTTAGTAATTTACTCATGCTTACACAATAAATCCAGGGTAACACGACCCAGCTGACTCATGGGTAAGTGCTGTAGCTATGGAGGAAAGATCTTAGTGCTGAGAAGAAAAAATGTCCCAGAGTTAAAGTTAATGTTCTTTTACCTAATCTCTGTGGCCGAAATCTATGCATTCACTTATCTTTACTATGCCTTCTTTTTTTCATTATGTGCAGCTATGGCTCCCCGCTTAAAAATGTTTCTTTAAAATTCTACTTATAGCCAACCAACAACTTGGAATAAATGATGGAGTTAGACAATAATCAAGTGATGCTAAAACTAGTAGATTAAAGTTTGATGTGAAAGAAGATATTTGCAATTTCAAAGAATCTCCTCACAAATGACTTATTAAGTATAAAGAGGAAAATGACTGTATAATTGAGAAACCTAGTAGATGCCACTTTAATCAAATGACTAAGAAACTCATCGGTAATGGAACAATCCAGCACCATGTGCCTCCTGATGTCATGTACTGAGAAGGACACTATGTAACATTTGTGGTACTCCTATCCAGAAAAAAAAAACAAAACATAGCTTGAATGTAATCATGAGGAAAAATCAGATACACCCAAATTGAGAAACATTATACAAAATAACAGACCTGCATTCTTCAAAATGTCAAGGCAGAAAAGATAAAGAAAGGCTAAGGAATTATTTTAGATTAAATGAGATTAAAGATACATGAAATTAAATGCAGTGTGGGATCCTGTATTGAGTACTGCAAAGAATATTTTTGGGAAAATCAAAAAATTGAAATATAGATTGTGGACTGGATCATTATTGCATTAATGTTAAATTTCCTGATTTTAATCATTGCACTGTGTTTGTATTAGAAAATCTTCTCTTGTTTTTAGGAAATACACGCTGAAGTTTTTGAGGGTAAAGAGTCATAATATCACCTTCATCTTACTTTTAGATGGTTCATTTTAAAGAGAGAAGGAGGCTGCTTAAGCAAATGGGGCAAAGTGTAAATAATTGGACAATTTCAGTAAAGGATATATGACAGTTTATTTTTCTATTCTTACAACATTCCCAGAAGTTTGAAATTATATCAAAATAAAAAGATACAAACAAATTTTATAAATCTACTTTTATTCCATACCTCTACTTAGTTCACATATCTTTTTCTATATTTCTCTATTATATTTACATACTACCTAGAAGCTTCTTCACCCAACCCCAAATACTGTTTAAATTTTTCAAATTATTCTGTAATCTTTGGAACAATATACTCATTGATATATATGAATAACATTTCCTTAGATGTTTATATGTAACCAGAAGTCTAATGAAGACTTGAGACATTCAACAAATAATTACCAAGCTTCTACTATGTGCCAGAAACTGTTCTAGGCACTGGGGATTTATCAGCGAACAAAACATCAGTGAGGCTTTAAAAATGTTTACCTGTTTTTCAAGGGACATCTTTAATATGGAATTTTTCATTTAAACTAAAATTTTATATGAGGCAGAGATCAGAGCCTTTTTTCCTGCGTCCAATAGCCCCATTTAGCAACTTCCAAAAGTAACACCAAGCAGCTGAATCAATAGTACATAGATGTCTTTACGATCTATTCATATCTTGATCCAAGCTCTTTCCGTCAAGTAGCAGTTTTCATGTTTTATATTTTCTCTCCTCTCTAAGAAGGATTAGTTTGATTGCTAAAGTTTGTAAGTGTTGTTTGGTCATGGTTCCTATCCCATCTTCAATCTTGAAGATATATTGTACTCAAGCAGATAAAAGGACCATGGAACTTTATAAGCCCCTGCCTCCACTAGCTCAATTCTCTGTACATAATCTGAAGTAATTTAGAGCTGTGGTGATTTCTGTATTTCAAAATAAAATTAAAAAAATAAAAACACGTCTTAACACAAATAAAAGACACAACATAAGCTTCATTCTCCTTAAAGAGCACACCCTGGATCGTTCATTGGTAGCATTTATTCAAAAGGATTAATATTGAAACTGTTTCATGGGACCAATGATCATTTGTTATACTAGGATAAGACATAAAATCTTAATTAATTGGTAACAAATAAATACATAAACCTGATGCTATCATTATTAAAGGTATTTATTCAGTATTCTGTAACCATTTTAATTAACCTCTGAACACGTGCATGTATGTATGTGTATGCAACATGGTTTACTAAATAAATATCATGAGGTAGCAATTTTCATTTAGTGTAATATGAGAAATTAAGTTTGTTTTTTTTTACTATTTCTCATACAAATTTACAGCTGTGATGAGAGCATTGTTTAGAGCATTGTTCACAAACAATGCTTATAAATGCAGTCAATTTAAGTAAAGAGTCCTTCTGGCCATACTGGCAATATTTACACTTGGCTTCAAAGATTCATAATAATTAGAGCCAAAAATAATATGCATAATAATAATTACCGTTATCATTTAACACATATTTGTCAAGTATCTCATACATACCATGAACTTTCCTAAATGCAGGGAATAAAACACACAACATACGGTATAGCACTCTCATGGGACTTAGAACTCAGTGGAATGATTATTCTTCTTTTTATGTAACTGGTATTTTACAGTGCTTAATATGTGAAGAGTACTATTCCAAGTCTTTATCAAGTTAAACATTTTAATCTTTATATAAATTCTTGGACGTATGTCTTATGTTAAGGATTGAATTGTGCCCTCCAAAAATTTATGTTGAAGTTCTAATCCCTGATACCTGTGAATGCGACCTTGTTTGGAAATGCAGTCTTTGTTATCAGTTAACAGGAGGTCATAATTCATGTTAAAAGAGAACACTTACAGTATGAATGAAGCATATGACGCAGCCCCTTTCATATCGTAGATGGTCAGAAAATTGTTGCTAAATAAATGAATGAAAAGGAGGATTTCAAATGCCAGTGTATTGTCCTTGACAAAGCTGATTCATACCTTCATCTTGCTCTTCTCTTATTGACTTCATCAAGCATTCATGATTCGTGCAACATAATGTAACATTCTTTATTATAACACCTCTTTCTCTAATTGTTTAATGTCGATATTACCTGACCAGTATGTTTCTGAGCTGCTTAAGAGTAGTGGGTTTCTTACACATCTTTTTATTTCTCAATGCCTATTATGGCATGACAGTTCATGCAAAATTTAGTCCCTGTTAAACAAATCTTGTGGACTTCTGAGCTCTAAAATCTGCACCATAATAAATTCTTAAATCGTCTATCCTTAATTCTTGAATCCTTCCTAGAAAGTGTAAGCAAACTATCATCCTGATAACCTGAAAGTGTTTAGTGCCCTCTGTGAAGAAACATTGAGCCACCAGGAGAATTTTACTCACCTTGACTCACTACTGAGTCAAGTAACAAATCTTGCTTGATTACTGTTTCAGATTCTCATCACAGATAGTGCTCCTCTGTCTGTCTTTCTCCTCTCCCTTCCTCCTTTTCCCCCTCCTCCCTTCTCTTAAATTTTGTTTTTTCTTTTCCCTTTTTTGAATGGGCTGGAAAAAACCTCCATTGATGGTGATCACGGACAGGTTTCATAAAAGCAACTGTCTTTAATCCTGATTTTCAGGAAGAACTTGATCAAGCTGTCAATTTTAAGGAGAAAAGTAGTGTTCTAGGGGACAAAACAAAAGAGTACAGTAAAAGTAAGAGACAAATATATCAGCTTTGCAACAATTCAAAGTTAGAATAGCCAGGTAGTAGAAAAAAAGAAGAGAAGAAGAAAAAAGTCCTATGAAGTCAGCATATTTATCAAGGAAATGAACAGTATACTTTGAGCAAGTATACCTTCCCTTCTTGTCTTATCCTCACCTCTGAGGCTCTCTATTAATCCATGAGATCCATCATTTGGTTTTCTATTTTCAAAACATTACAGGGACATCAAAAATATTTAGGAAAGCTAAAGAACACATGAATGACTCAAGGGAGTTAAATGGAAGTTGGAGAACAATATTTCTGATACCTGGACTGTCAAGTTCTCTAGCTCCACAGGTAAGAGAAGTAGGCAGTATAACTGAATTTTTTCTACCTAGAGATAATTATATTTGAAAATATAAGAAACTATAACCCACTCAGTTAAAATTGGATTTAAAAAATGTATGTATCACCGTTGGGAAATAAAATTAGTTGTGTGTCTCTGCAAAGCTGTTGGTCTAGTGGACTAGATTGTAACAAAAGAATCATCTGTTTGAATTTAATAATGATAATTATAACAAAGTAGTACTTTACATTTATTAATCTCATTTAATCATCACAATAAGAGTATGAGGCAGGTACTATTATTACGTTTATTCTACAGATGAGAAATCTAAGGCAAAAAGAGGCAAAAGACTTGTCCAAGGTACCACAACTAATTAGTGGGAAGGTAGAAACTGGAGAAGCTGTTTGATTCCCAAATCTGCAAGTTTAAAGCGCATACCTCCTAAAACATATATATCTTAACTACGCGCATAATAATCATACGTCTTATGCCATTATTATTACTGATGGAAGGTTTCAGGGTTTTTCGTCTCTTTTTCTTATCAGCTTATAGCAATTTTATTTTAAGTTAGCTCCTACAAAGCCTGCTTTTATCTTAAAAAGAGAAGATACCGGAGGTTCACCTAACTTTGTCTCCAGCTGTCTAGTTTTAATTCATCATGCAGATATCATTGAAGAATTCTAAATGATCAGCCTTCCTCCAAAGATAACACAGAGCTAGCAATGGAATGAATAACAGATGCAAGGAGGAAACTTTTCTAGTCTATAGTTTTAGAAGCAGAACCTTTAGCAGGCTTTGCCTCCCTATCAGTTTTATTTTTGAGACAAAATAACAAAGACCTTAGCTCATAGGAAAAATCCTTGTGGCGTAGTGGTTAAGAGTTTGGCTGCTAACCACAAGGTCAGCAGTTTGAATACACCAGGTGCTCCTTGGAAACTCTGTGGGGCAGTTCTGCTCTGTCCTATAGCATTGCTAGGAGTCAGAATCAACTCGACAGGAATTTATTTATTTATTTTTTTGTATGCTCATAGGAAACTTACTAATATCCAGAGGCCAAACACTTATTGAGTTCCTGAAAAATAAATATATCTTTTTAACATGTAGCCAGAAGTTAATGTAACCGTTTTGAATTTCTGCATTATTTCCTGGAAAGAAAGCATCAGTGTACTGTATGTATTTATTCAGTTGTACAATAAAAATTTACTGAGCATCTACTTTTTTGCAAGATGCTAAAGCTACAATAATGAACAAATCTAAGGCTAAAAGCTCATAGTCCTGTGACTGAGGGGGAAAGTACATAGGAAAATAAAGAGTAACACAGTAACAATACAATTAAATGAAGATCCATAGAAGGAAAATTCCAGGATATGATGGGATTAGAGAATGAAGCTCTTAATTACACCAAAGGCCTAGAATGGCAGAGAGATACCTGGGAAAATCTTATGAAAGGTGCAAATCCTGAGCAGAGTATTGAAAGACAAGTAGCAGGTTTACCAGGTGAACAGACTGGGAGGATGAAGGATGGCTTTTAGTTACTCAATGAATTAATTTAAAATTCTATTGTATTGTATGTGAAGTTAATATTTATTGCAGGCTTAATTTTGAATAGTATTTCTTGAATACTAATGCTAATATTTATTGAACAAATAGTGATAGGTCATTTATTATTTCTGACTGGAATGTGGAAGCTGTCGGTCATTTCAGCCTCTACAATTACCTCTCTCATAACAATCAGGACTGACCACTTTCAGGAAAAATAAAGATTGTAAATACTTGTAGATAATTGGAGTCTATTTGTTGAAACTCCTACCATGATAATAGTAGGCTATGTGACTCATATATTACTGATTAATGGCTGTGTAATAAATCTTATCCATAATATACAAAATAATGAAGGGTTTAACAAGTTAAATCTATCCAGTCTGGTCCCATTAACTACCTGTTTCTTACTACATATGTGAGGTAGACCAAAGAGATAAACCACAACTGAATGACAGGAAATGCTAAGTCTTGGGATATATCTGGTCCAAAGGAATTCAAGGATAGAAATATATATATATATACACACTTACATATATTCACACTTTGCCATACTCCGCAAGTCAAACCATTATTTACCAATCCCTGTCCTCTTATAGCTTATATTCTAATGAGATATGCGAGAGAGTAAGGAGTAAACAAAGTAAATAAACAATAAAATTATATAGTATATTAGAAAATGAAAGTTCTATACATGAAGATACAGAAGAACAGTGGTGATGAGCAGTGCCACAATAAGGTAAGGGAATATAGTTCCTAAACATAATGGTCAGGACAAGTCTCATTAAGACTTGAAGGTGACAGAGTGTTAGTCATGGAGAAGCTAGGATAAGAGAATTTTAAGCAGATGGAAGAACTAGCATAAAAACACTAACATGAGTATACACCTGACTTACCTGAAGAATAGCAAGAATGCCATTGTGAAGAATAATAAGAGATAATACTTGATATAATAATATTAGAGAAAAATAAGAGAGGGGTAGAAAAGTGGGAGGTGAAGTCAAGGAGATAACAGAAGACTAAAACACGTAAGCCTTGTGAGACACTGAAAGGACTTTTACTTTTATTCTGTGCAGAGTTTCAAAAGGAGTGATGACTTGATCTGACTTAAGTTTTACTAAGCTCTCTCTGGCTGCTGTATTGAGAACACAGTAGACTGTGGAAGCTACAACACAGAAGCAGGCAACCAGTTAATAAACTATTGTAGTTTACAGGTGAGAGATGATACTTGCTTGAACCTGGGTGACAGCAGTGAAGGTAGAAAGAAATGTTTAGATTCCAGAATAAATCTGAAGGTAGAGCCAACAGGTGTGTAAACTTTCAGGAACTTTCATAACTCTATGCTTGTGGGTTAAAATGCTCTCAGTAGCTCAAGGGTAGTTCACTTAAGAAAGGCTCAGCTGCAAGTGAGCTGTCAGAAGCAAAACAGACAGAAGCTGAGGGATAGAAACACTCAAAGGGATCTGAAGAGATTTGATGGAGCACCAACAGTAATACAACACAACATCCAATGCCCAATAGATAGTTGGCTCTAAAATTAGAGCATTCAAGAAAGCAGTGTGGGTTAGAGATATAAACTTGAGAGTCTTCAGCAAATAAATGATATATAAAACCATGAGACTAGACGGGTACATCTAGGAAATGAGTATCAGTGGAAAATAGAAGAGGGCCAATGACTAACCCTGAAGGCTGCAAAAAATAAAAAGATCAGGAAGAAAAGAGGAAACCAGAAAATAGGGATGAAATTGAACTGCCAGTGACATAAAAGAAAAACTAGGAAATTGTAGCATAATGTAAGCAAAGTGAAAAAATGTACGTTGAGGAAGGAGTGCTGTTGGAAAGACAGGAAAGATGTAAATCAAAGATAATCATTGAATTTAGAAACGTGGAGGCCACCAGTGATCTTGACATGGGAAGTTACAGTAGAGCATTGTGGGAGAAATTCTACTTGGAGTGGGTTTAAGGGAGACTAGAAAGGGAGAAATACGATACAGAGAGCACTAACAGCATTTCTAGGAGTTTTTGCTGCAAAAAGAAGCAAAGAAATGTGGTGGGAAATGGCAGGGAAAGGGAGGGACAAGAGAGGATGTTTAAAAACGGGATGAATAAGAGCATATATGTATGCTACTGGGAATGATCCACTAAAGATACTGCATGATCTTTTAGAGGACTTTTCTGCTTCATAAGAATTATTTGAGAGATATGTTCAGTAGCTCTATTATGAAGTAGAATCCACATATGTTCCAGATTGTATTGTGTCCCTCCAAAATATCTATCAATTTGGCTAGGCGATGATTCTGAGTTTTGTGAGATTGTCCATCATTGTGTCCTCTGTTGCGATTTTCCAGTGTGTTGTAAATCCTATCTCTATGACGTTGATGAGATGGGATCTGTGGCAGTTACGTTAATGAGGCAGGACTCAATCTACAAGATTAGATTTTGTCTAAAACCAATCTCCTTTGAGATATAAAAGAAAGAAGTCAGCAGAGAGACATGGGGACCTCATGCCACCAACAAAGCAACATCAGGAGCAAAGTACATTCTTTGGACCCAGGGTTCCTAGACCAGGGGAATATTGATGACAAGGACCTTCCTCCAGAGCTGACAGAGAAAGAAAACCTTCTCCTGGAGCTGGCACCCTGAATTCAGACTTACAGCCTACTAAACTGTGAGAGAATAAATGTTTGTTTGTTAAAGTCATCCACTTGTGGTATTTCCATTATGGCAGCACTAGATAACTACGACAACATGCATCAAGAAGAAATCTAAAGAGTGGATCAAAGTTTGAATCCAAAAAATATGCCTAAGGGTGAACGTAAAATGTTTAATGCATATAACCCACTTAATATTATTGCTTCGATATTAAATTATTCTGTTCACTAAAATGTTTTCAAGGTTAAGTAAATTATAGGAACCTCATAGTTTTTCTTTCATCAAATATTTTTGCTTATCATTTAACAGCAAATTTTATATGGTTTTTCATGTGCCAAGTGACTCTACTGGGAATAGGTACGTATAATAATCTGTATATCTAAATCTATAATAACCTGAACATAATAATAATCAAAGATAATTCCTAAACTCTAGTATCTTATTGTTTTACTGGAAAGATGAAATACACTGTCTTGAAATAATAATGACTAACATTTATTCAACCCCTAACTTGTGTGATAAGCATTGTGATAAGTACAACCAAACCCATTATCTGTATCAGGGTTTCTCAACCTCAACACTGTAGATATTTTGGCTGGATAATTCTTCTGTGAGGGGGTAGAGGGATTGTCCTGTGCATTGTAGGATGGTTAGCAGCATCCTTGGCCTTTACCCACTAAATGCCAGTAGCACCTCCCTTTCTCCTGAGTTTTGACAGACAAATATTTCTCCCAAATGTCCTCTCGCCTGTAAAATCCCCTCTCCTAGCTGAGATCCAATGATCTATATTAAATTAAATAAACCTGTATGGAAGATACTATAATTATCACCCATTTTAAAGATTAAAATAATAATAACAACTAGAAAATTCAACTTATCAACATGTGGCCAATTGTTTCTATAGCACCAATTAATTGTCTACCTGCTGTTGGGACTAAAAAATTCAAGTCATACTTGTATGCAGTTTCAAAATTTCCTACAAATTTTCTCTATAACAAAAGATTTTGAAGAGAAATTTTACAGTCAATAGTAGTTGTCAACATTGGAATTGGAAAAACCAACGTATGTACCTGTGAAAGTAGAAGCATAAAAAAAATTAGCACATTTGAATAAATAACAATATTTCCAATTTCCCGAAACATAATGGATTTAATCTGGCCCTATTTAACAAATAATCTGTTTATCAAACAATATTTATTGAGCACCTCTTATATGTGATCCCCACTCTGTGCCCTATGGGAAAAGATGCATAAACCATAAGACAATTATAAAGAAAGGCAAATAATGGTTTTAGACAAAATGACTGTGCTATCATAAGGCAGCACTTGATTTATTACCATTTAAGTAATAAAGACAACTATGATTATGAGTTTCAAAGAGGAAATATTCGAGAGTTGGATAGTCTGAGAAGGCTTCTTAGAAGAGGTGTGACTTGAGCTAGGCATTGAATAATTAAAAGATATGGGTAGGTAGAAATACCAGGAATAGTGATGAAGTGATTAAAAGGAGGCTAAAGTGAGAAAATTATAGGGGAATTAGGAGAGGAATGAGAAAAATATAGGCTAAAATGGAGGATTAATGCATTTGGTTTATCAGAAACAAGGCTGAAGAAGAAGGTGGACTGAGACTGCAGAAAGCCATGAGGGATAAACTAAGGGATTTTATCTTTATCTTTTAGGAACTGAACTTCTATCAAAATTTTTTGAGAAGAACTACAACACAACGAATGTAGCATTTTCAGAAGATTGAACTGGTAGCCCTTGTGTAGAACAATTACAGTGGAGGGATTCGGAAGATGCAAAGGCCAGATAGGAGTGTAGTCTAGAATAAAACCAAAAAATAAGATTTTTTTTGCCTTAAAACTGTAGTGGTATCAGTGAGTAAACTGTGGTCATTCAAACAATGCCAGTATAATTAAGTGGACTGAAGAAGTACACTCATTCAGCAATTATAATCACGTTGATTCTGAGCAATACACAGTAAAACTAATTATGGCCACATAATCATGAAGATGACCCCAATGATCAGATTACTAATGGCAACCATGCAACCAGTCAAGCTTCCCCTTTCTAGTTAGCTGCCTTGACGTTGCTTTGCTTTTATTTGTATTTCAGTGTATTCTAAGATGCTCTATAGCATGTCATGCAGTGGGAGAGTCCCCTAAAAGAACCTATGTTGTAAATGAACTATGTTGTAGGAGGCATGACTCCTAGAGGTATTATCTATACGAGAAACAAGAAAATGAAAGATTGAGATGATTATCTGATTCAAAGAATCCTCTACCATAAGTGTCATAGCCTAAACTAACTGAAGGTTGCCTGTAAAAGAGTTTGAAGGATCAAGATAATGTTCTCAATACCCTGTATTGCTTTGCACATTTTTTGTAGATTATTCCTGTTCTTCCTTCTCTCCCTGCTAAGTTTATGTTTCTGTCTGCCCAACATTGATTCCTCCATTTAAGGATAGTAACTAGATGAAAATCAGTACATCCGCATTGATACTTTTGAAGTGCTCTGGTGAGGACACATATGGAATAGTTAACCTGGGAACTCGATCTGTATTGTACAGGGCAATTTTGGTCTCCACAGATGACACTGAGTGAGTTTCCTGGACTCAGTGACATATCATAATCAAAACCTTGATGAAGCTGATGATAATATTAGGAATGTCTGCAACAACTTTATATATAGATTGAATTGGAGAAGACCTACATGATTCCAGAGGGTCAGGAAAGCCCCTCAGGGCACCTAAATAAATGTCCCATCTGCTTACTGATGCTTGAAATTACATAGTAAGAGTTTCATTTCTCAGTCCCAAGCATTTGATTCCTGTTAAAATGCAAATCTCCTGGGCATGGCAATACTCTCAGTTGTTGCTATATCCCAGGAAAAAATGATTTTCAGAGGCTTTCTTTAAAACAGATTTTGACAATAAGAGGTTATCAGGCTGCTGGACCCTGGAAAGAGGTGGAAGAGTACAAATTTAAGGAAGAGGCTAGGGAGGGGTGAGGAATAGAAATAAAAGGAAGAATGTAAAATGGCTCAGGAAGTACGTAAAATAGATCTTACTAACTTTTCTGGATCTGAAAGGTAATATTGCTAGTTGAGAATGCACTTATTTTACTCATTTATATGTTCTGCTTGAAACTTTGCAGAACTCAACGTATGCATATCTCTGCAAGTGTGCCTGAGTAGCTGTGGTGGGAGGTGGGGGTTAGACACTTTGCTAACTTCATAAAGATATTAATTGTGGTATATCTTTGCCAGTTTGGAGGTATGCATGGAAATTGCTCGAACCCTCCTTTTTTGTTATTTTACAGTATTTCTCTTTTAAACGGAAACTCTGGTGGTGTAGTCGTTAAGAGGTATGGCTACTAACCAAAAGGTCAGCAGTTCAAATCCACCAACCACTCCTTGGAAACCCTATGGGGCAGTTCTACTCTGTCCTGTAGGGTCACTATGAGTCAGAATCGACTCGACTGCAACGAGTTTGGTTTTGGGTTTTGGTCTCTTTTAAGCATGGCTGTGCAAATCTAGGAATTCACTGGGATAAATATTAGGAATGTCTCAGCTGGACGTTATCCACTGAAGAATCTAGTTTTCCCTTCACCATCCTCTGGAAAGGAGCCCTGGTGGTGCAGTAGTTAAGCACCAGCCTAAAGGTTGGCAAGTTGAACCCACCAACCACTCCACAGGGGAAAGATGTGGCAATCTGCTCCTGTAAATGTTTATAGCTTTGGAAACTCTGAGGGGCAGTTCTACTCTGTCCTATAGGGCTGCTATGAGTTGGAATAGACACAATGGCAACGGGTTTGGTTTTTGGTTTTTTACACTCTGAAAATAGCTCTACTTGTTTGGTGTAAATGAAGGTGAACATTAACACCATATTCACTCAATTGTTGAAGACTGCTTTTATTTAACCTGTGTTGGTTGTTGTGTGCTGTTGAGTAAACTAGGGCTGAATGGACTTTAGCACAATTTTTTAAAGAAAATTATGTAATTTTTCAAACTTAATTTTACATTTTGCAGCCAAAACAGAAAAAATAAAAATTTACTGGTGTAAAAATAACAACTGAATTAAGGGAGAAGCTTTATAAGTGGAAATAATTATTTCCATAATTATCTATTTGTTCAGTTTGGATTTTATAGTTTAGATTTTGTTAACCATAGTAAAATCCAGATATTTATCTTTATATATATTTTTTGGAAAATAATGAGAATTAATTGAAAAGTGATAGTAAAAAATATTGTTTTTTATTCTGTAATCCAGATAAATTCTCACCTAATTGTCTCAAACTTTAAAAACAAGATGTTTATGAAAATATAGTTATGTCTCTTTTTTAAACTGAAAGGACAAATTCAGGTAGTATTTGGTATTCTGTCATGCCAACTTATGATATGGTATAATTTCAACAACTTACAATTGATGTCATATCTCAAAGCAGCTGAATGCTGAAGGAGATTTGAAGGACCTCCAGTTTATTCTCTTTAAAGAGATGAAAACTGAGGCAGAGTGATCGAGTGATGTGCCTAAACACTCCCAGAGAAGCAAATTCTGGATATAGTTTCCAGGTTCCCTACAGAGCGAATATTTTATGAAAGCAATCTGCCCCATTGAAAATGGTAAATATATTTAAGACGTTAGGTTTTGGTGAGCTTCAATGGCCATATCCATACACTTAAACATCTATGAAACTCAGAGAGAAACTAGTGAAAATCCCTAGGTAGAACAATCCAGAAATTCTTCAATTTATATTGATTGCACAGGAATTAGAGGTCTCAAAAAGGTTAAATACCCAAGTTTTATATAACTAGTCAATAGTAATTCTGAACTAGTACCATAATCTGCTTAATAAACTCTGCCAAATGGCATCGTTAGACACAAAACATGCAGAAACCAATATATTGGCATGGAGGATGGAGGATTAGTGAGAGACCAGAGATCTTTTACTACGTGAATCCTTGGCTGGATACATAAATAAAGTCTCATGATTAGATGGGTAGCCATGTCAAAAAGGTCTTCCCATGTTATGGAAATTATACTGTTCAGATATTAAATGCCAGAGATATAAAAATTGTGGTGGAAGTGAACAAAGAGTAAATCAAAAAATAAGACAGAGTGAGAAGTTAGAAAAAAAGTGAAAAACATTCAACATGCCTTGAGCATAAAGTAAATCAGATCTTCATGCAAATACCAAAAATCTGAAGACTGTTAATTATACATTCCCAGGCAGTTCTCTAACAGATACTAAGGATATAGACGATGCAAAACCAACACTTTTGTTGCTACACAGTTCTACTACTAAAGGGCATATAATCTTTTCTTTTCTAAGTTATTTGAACATCTTTTCCCTCAAAATATAGAGATCTTCTCATGAGTAAATAATCAGCTCATAATCATCTTTAGATCTCATTTTTATATTCCTTATCCCATTCCTATCACCAAGGCCATATTTTCCAACTTCCAGTCCTTTTTCTTTGTTTCCAACTTTTGCATTCCAATCACCAGCATCTTGATTGAATGCTTGATCAATTTCAGACTGCAATACTTGGTAAAGTCTTTAAATTTCTCATCTTTGGCATTAGTGGTTGGTGCATAAATTTGAATAATAGTCATAGTACCTGGCCTGCAAAACAATGCTGGAGATTGTATAATAGAATTTTCCAAAACCAACGACTTATTCATTGCAAGCACCTTTTATCAACATCATAAATGGTGACTATACACATGGACCTCACCAGATGGAAAACACAGGAATCAAATCTGCTACATCTATGGAAAGAAACAATGGGAAAGCTCAATATCGTCAGTCAGAACAAGGCCAGGGGCCAACTGTAGAACAGATTATCAATTGCTCATATGTAAGTTCATGTTGAAGTTGAAGAAAATTAAAACAAGTCCACAAGAGCCAGAATACGACCTTGAGTATATTCCACCTGAATTTGGAGACAATCTCAAGAACAGATTTTACTCACTGAACATTAATAACCAAAGGTCACATGAGTTGCAGGATGACATCAAGGAATCAAGGACATCATACATGAAGAAAGCAGAAGTTCATTAAAAAGAGGAAAGAAAGAAAAGACCGAAAGGGATGTCAAAAGAGACTCTGAAACTTACTCTTTAATATAATTAAAGTGAATGGAAGAAATGATGCAGTAAAAGAGCTAAACAGAAGATTTCAAAGGGCAGCTCCAGAAGACAAAGGAAAGTATTAAAATGAAGCGTGCAAAGACCTGAAGCGAAAAAACCAAAAGGGAAGAACACGCTTGGAATTTCTCAGGCTGAAAAAACTGAAGAAAAAATTCAAGCCTCGAGTAGCAATTTTGAAAGACTCTATGGGCAAAATATTGAATGACACAGGAAGCATCAAAAGAAGGTGGAAGGAATAGAGAGTCACTGTACCAAAAAGAATTGGTCGACATTCAACCATTTCAGGAGGTAGCATGTGATCAAGAACCGATAGTAATGGAGGAAGAAATCCAAGTTGCACTGGAGGCATTAGCAAAAAACAAGGCTCCAGGAATTGATGGAAAATCAACTACGATGTTTCAACAAATGGGTGCAGCACTGGAGGTGCTCACTCATCTATGCCAAGAAATTTGGAAGACAGCTACCTGGCCAGCTGACTAGAATAGATCCATATTTGTGCCCATTCCAAAGAAAAGTGATCCAACAGAATGCAGAAATTATGGAATAATATCATTAATATCACATGCAAGTAAAAGTTTGCTGAAGATCACTCAAAAGCAGTTGCAACAGTACATTGACAGGGAACCACCACAAATTCAAGCCAGATTCAGAAGAGGACATGGAACAAGGGATATTGTTGCTCATGTTAGATGCATCTTGGCTAAAAGAAGATAATACCAGAAAGATGTTTACCTGTGTTTTATTCACTGTGCAAAGGCATTCATCTGTGTGGATCATAACAAATTATGGATAACACTGTGAAGAATAGGAATTCCAGAATACTTAATTGTGCCCATGCAGAATCTATACATAGACCAGGAGGCAGTCGTTCAAACAGAACAATGGGATACTGCATGGTTTAAAGTCAGGAAAGGTGTGTTAGGGTTGTATCCTTTCACCATACGTATTTAATCTGTATGCTGAGCAAATAATCTGAGAAGCTGGACTATGTGAAGAAGACAGGGACATCATGATTAGAGAAAGACTCATTAACAACCTGTGATATGCAGATGACACAACGTCACTTGCTGAAATCAAAGGGGACTTGAAGCACTTACTGATGAAGATCAAAGATCACAGCCTTCAGTATGGATTACACCTCAACATAAAGAAAACAATAATCCTCACAACTGGGCCAATAAGCAACATCATGATAGACAGAGAAAAGTTTGAAGTTATCAAGGATTACATTTTACTTGGATCCACAATCAACCTTCATGGAAGCAGCAGTCAAGAAATCAAACGATGTATTGCATTGGGCAAATCTGCTGCAAGAGGCCTCTTTAAAGTGTTGAAAAGCAAATATGTCACTTTGAGGATTAAGGTTTGCCTGAGCCAAGTCATGATATTTTCAGTTGTCTAGTATGCATGCGAAAGCTGGAGAATGAATAAGGAAAATGAAAGAAGAATTGATGCATTTGAACTACGGTGTTGGTAAAGAATATTGAATATACCACGGACTGCCAGAAGAACAAACAAGTCTGTCTTGGAAGAAGTGCAGCAAAAGTGCTCCTTGCTACACTTCGTCTCACGTACTTTGGACATGTTATCAGGAGGGACCAGTCCCTGGAGAAGAACGTCATCTTTGGTAAGGTAGAGTGTCAGAGAAAAAAGAAGAAGACGCTCAACAAGATGGATTGACACAGTGGCTGCAACAAAGGGCTCATACATAGCAATGATTGTGAGGATGGTGCAGGACATGGCAGCATTTTGTTCTGTTGTACATAGGGTTGCTATGAGTTAGAATCGACTTGATGGCACCTAACAACAACAACCCCATTCCTAGCACAATGCAAAATGTCTATATACAGTAGGCTTTCAAAAAAGTTGGCTTTTTTAATGAATGAAGAAAATGAATATATGGAGAAGAGTAATTCAACACAAATCATCACCTTGAAAAAAACAAAAATGAAAACATGTGAGTGGTTAAATGCAAACTACACTGACAAGAAGAAGAGCAAGGAGGATATAGATGTGCATAGTATTGTACCCCAATTTCCTTCACAGTTAGTAAAATATGTCACAAATTTGATCAGCAGAAGTGTATACTGAAAGAAGTCAACCATCTTATGCCTTTCTCAATAAATATGTATCAAGTTTCTACTATGTGATAGGCAGATGCCAAGCAATGTCATTCACAGAGCCTCAGTGAATGAGACAATTTAATATGGGAGGTAGTAAGGTGGTTGGAGAAAAGATAAACTTAGAATACTTAGAAATTAGAAAAATCTGGATTACACATTACATTCTATTTGCATAAATTTAATATAATTAGCCCTTGCAAGGATCAATTTCCACATGTAAAAGATGAGAATGATACTTAAGATATAACACTGTTGTGAGAATTAAATGAAATAATGCATACAGAGCATCTAGAAAAAAGCCTCACATCTAGTGGGTAGTTAAACACTGGTCTCCTTCCTATATTTTTCTCATCTGGAGTTACACTGACAATGATAATTAATGTAAGGAGATACATATGTGTCCCGAGGAAAATAGTTGACTCAGAAATGAAAGCTCCATCGATTGGGCTTAGCAGCTCAGTCTGTGCTTTTATCTTAGTTCTCTCTAGCCTATAGAAGATAGTTGGTTCTCTACAGTAAAAGTGGGTATTTCCAGGAAGGCACAAACCCTTTATGAGGTATATTCTCACTGCCCCATAGGAGGTGGCACCAGGTCATCCTGAAGTGCTGAGAGGCGGTATGTCCTCACCAGACCATTGGGACCTGTTCTTCAGCCCACTCCCACCCAGCTGTGATAGAAAATCATGAGATATGGCTAACATTGGCCAAATACTCCTCAATCCTTAATCACTTTGCCTCTTTCTCCTATGTACAAGCTGGACTACATTTTCCAATCTCTCTTGCACTTAAGGGTGGCTATGCAAGTGGGTTCTAATTAATGGAATGTGAGCAGAAGGACTTGGGGCCACACACACACACACACAAACACAAACCCGTTGCTGTAGAGTCAATTCTGACTCATAGCTACCCTATAGGACAGAATAGAACTGCCGTATAGGTTTCCAAGGCTGTAATCTTTATGGAAGCAGATGGCCAGGTCTTTCTCTGGTGGAGCAGTTGGTGGGTTTGAACCACTGAACTTTTGGTTAGCAGCCAAGTTAACCACTGTGACACCAGGGCCCTTTGCTTGGGTCCACAGACACCCTTAAAATTTTCCTAAATTTTTCTGTTTTTTCTCCTTCAGCAAACTTGATGCAAATGAGCATGGTGACTTCGGAAGCTATGAAGATGAAAGAATTTGAGCCCCCGAATTACTGATTAAAATAGAGCTGTGATCTGTACATGAGCAATAAAGGATTGAGCTAGTAACATGTTTTAGCTTGTGACAGCAGCTAGTGCTACCATAGCAAATATAGGAGGGAACTATTCTCCTTGGCCACTACACGTGTTAGCATGGCTGAGAAAGTTATTTACATAGATAAGAGCTGGCTACTCTGAAGATTCTTCCTCAGTGTGGACTCAATCATGCTCACATAGACAGGACAGGCATATAATGACAATAAAAAACAGAATGATCTGAAGACATCAAAGCACTTCCAGCCTCTTAATTTATCCTCATTTCCACCCAGTGGACATTTTAACTTCTTGTGTTGAGACTGTAAGAGAAGAAGGAGGTAAGTATCTTGAGGATAATGCCTTTAGCATATTGGTCTTTGCATTTTAATTCCTAGCACTAGGGAGTCACCAAATATATACTTATTTGTTTTTCTGGTCTCTGGGTGGTGCAAATGGTTAACATTGGACTAATAGCTTAAAGGTTGGTAGTTCCAACACACCCAGAGGTGCCTTCCTTGCAGGACAGGACTGGCAATCTTCTTCTGAAAGGTCACAGCCTTGAAAACCCTATGGAACAGTTTTACTCTGCACACATGATGTTGCCATGAGTGAGAAGCACCTCCACAGCAAAGAACAACAACAACAACGGTCACTTTAAATCAAAAACCACCATTAAAGAAAAAGATGAATGAGTATGACCCTCTCCAAAGGTTGTTTCACTGTTTATCCTCCGAAACAGGAATATATATATATATATATTCACAGACGGATACAGAATTGCAGACAGCCATGACAACCTAGTGGTAATAAAACCTAGGTGGTGGGTAAATATTACCACAGTGTAGTCTAGGTTGGGCAGGGTTGGATGGGCAGCTCCAATAGAGTCTTTCTCTATACAAGAGGCATCAGGGACAAAGAGACCAGATCTCAGAAGAAAGGACACCCAAAGAAGACACTGTCAGAAAAGGGAATTACTAAAAGTGAACATCTTCTTTAATATTTGCCTCCAAATGATTCTGCCAGCAGCGTGGTAAAAGTGGTAATCACATTAAATCAACCCAATCAAGTAAGATCTGGGTTAGGATAGCACAATATAGAATTCCGGGCCCAATAAATCAATTAATGCCATTAATAATACGGTGCTTGTATTGAAAGTGAAAAAGTGATCAATTTCATTAGTAACATTTTAGACAAAATTCTTTTGCCTTACATTCTAAATCCAGAGCCTTAGTATTTTACTTACTTCCCCAGTCTATAAAATGACAATAAGAGTAACCTACCAACAAATGTTAATGTGGGATTATAATACAAATTTATAAACATTCAGCCTACTTGGAAGAAACATAGCAAAATGAAAATCTACTGATATTCAAAGCAAATGATAAAGACTTAAGATTTCCACATACTTATTTGTGGATAGAAAACATGCAATTACTTTTTTCCCTATATTATTTACAGTTAGAGGAAGTTATCAATGCATCAAATGCAATAGGTCACTCTTCAAAACTGACTCATTTTTTCCACTTTAGCAACAAGTCCTTGAACTATGGAAATTCTATAAGCTGGTCAATTTGTTCTCAGAACCAATTCTAAAATGAATCGGTTGGAGGCACAGATGTAAAAGATTCAAACTCTGAACTGAATCCAAAAATATTTCAACAATCACTTTCATTTTGCCGGACTCAGCTGACTGCCTTTGATGACTTTATGCTTCTCCCTGGAATTTGTGATCAGCTACAATTCTAATACATAACTAAAAGAGGCAATAATTAGTTCCCTGATACCAAATTACACCAAATACCCTGAATCTGTAACTACTGTGGACTAGGACTGATAACCATGGTGAGATTTAAGAATCAGCCTGGCCTGATCACTGCTGCATCTCCAGCTGAATCTCTTTCCCTTCCCTCCCATGCCCCCTCTGCTTCAATCATTCTCTAAGCACCAGGCTGAAGTTTGCTAAAATGCCCTGTTTTCTCTTGCTTCTGTGCCTTTGTACCTGCTAGTGCTTTTAACTCCCTAGATTATCCTTTCTTTTCCTCTATTTTATTATTTCTTACTGGTCCTTCCCCAGAATATCTTCTCAGGAAAACCTTCTTGGACCCGACAAAGTTCATCTTCCATCATAGTTATGTCACAGTACCAATCGCAATGTGCAGTAGTTGCTTATCAGCTTCTTACATTTGACTATAAACTCTTTTTAGATACCAGTGTGGTTCATTAAAATTTTGTTGAGTGAAATAATGAACAATGGCAGAAAGCCAAATTTTAAATTAATCTAAAATATTATTTTAAAAAATCCATAGTAAATAGAAATTTTTGGATTACCACAAGTATCTTCCACAATACTGTGAATCCTTGGAGGACAGTGATTATTCATCTATGTAGACACCCAAAAAGCTCAATACCTCGCATATCAAACCAAAAAACCAAACTCAGTGTGGTCGAGTTGATTCCGACTCATAGCGACCCTATAGCAACCCTATGAGACAGGATAGAACTGCCCCCATAGAGTTTACAAGGAGTGGCTAGTTAGTGGTCGAGCTCTTAACCACTGCCCCACCAGAGCTCCATATAGGAAGTATAAATGTTTAATGAATGAAATAATCACACATTTTGTTAGATGTACTATCATTATCACTATCATTACTACCATTAGTGGTACATAATGGACTTGATGGCAACGGGTTTTTTGGTTTGCTAATGCCTTAATGCATTAACTCTTCTAAATATTGAGTTCAATTTTCCCTTTGGCAAATACACCTCCTCCTCACCTATTGTCATGGTTAAGTTACAAAAACCAGGTCATTAAGTGAAAATCGGTATTATGCAAAAATAGAGGATTTATTTTTTCTGTTTTCAGACCATCCATTTGTCCAATTTTTTTTAATCTAGAAAATATGATCATAGAAATAATAACAGCTAAGATTCACCAATGTGGTTATCATTGTGATGAGTCCAGTTAGGATTATTCCTCTGCAGAAAAGGAGGTTTGGAGAAGACAAAGCTGGATAAAGCAGGGCTGTGTGACTGGAGGGGCCATGCCTTAACCATTTTACCTCCCTTCTGTGCTGAGTCAGAGCTTTCCTCACACAGCTGCCTCCAGGGCTCCACTCCCACTCCTGCAAGCCCTGTGTTCCTGATCACAGAGGCTGCTCTGCACTTCGGGCCTGGTGAAGCTTAGGGTTTCCTGTGAGGGCACTGGGAGCCTGCCCCAGCACCCTGCCCCATCAAGACGGAGTCATCAGGCCCACTTCTCCTCACTTTGGGATGTCATTAAATTGCACACATCTCTTCTAAACACCCTCTCCATGCCTCTTTCTTTCCTCCCTTCCCACCTCTTATGGATTGAATTGTGTCCCCCCAAAATGTATATCAACTTGGCTAGTCCATGATTCCCAGCATTGTGTGACTGTCCACCATTTTGTCATCTATGTGATTTTCCTGCGTGTTGTAAATCCTACCTCTATGATGTTAATGAGGTGGGATTAGCAGCAGTTACGTTAATGAAGCGGGACTCAATGTGCAATATTAGGTTGTGTCTTAAGCCGATCTCTTTTGAAATATAAAAGAGAGAAGCAAACAGAGAGACTTGAGGACCTGATACCACCAAGAAACAAGAGCCAGGAGAACAGTGTGTCCTTTAGACCCAGGGTCCCTGTGCTGAGAAGCTCCTCGACTGGGGAAGATTGATGACAAGGACCTTTCCCCAGAGCCAACTGAGAGAAAGCCTTCCCCTGGAGCAGGCATCCTGAATTCGGACTTCTAGCCTCCTAGATGTGAGAAATTAAATTTCTCTTTGTTAAAGCCATCTACTTGTGGTATTTTCTGTTATAGCAGCACTAGATAACTAAGACACCACCATAGCAATTTTGACCTGCAAGATCTAAGGCCCTGTAGGAGCTGGGAACACATAATAGGCTGTCACTGGCTCTGTGCTGCCTGCACATCCACCCGGCAGCCATGGCTAGGGAGGATGCTGGCCTGCGTGGCAGCTGGACACAGTGCCCCCCTGGCAGGAGAGGGCAGAGGGTGCGGGGCAGCGCAGCCCAGCTTCCCAGAGGCCTCCAGAGACACTCTTTGAGGGAGGGGATGCTCTGCAACCTTTGCTGCCATGCCCTCTGCCTCATTAATGGGCAAAATAGTCTGATAGTAGATTTTTTACTATTGTAGTAAATGTGCAATGCTGGGTAACCAGATAGTCAATAAGTGAGGAGTAGGTGTACACATCTGCAAATCTTTATACCTAGGAGTGGCTTTAGATTTTTGACACTTTACTGTAATAAAAAATTTTTCAGCCAAAAGTATTTAACCAATCTTTAGAAAGTAGAATCAGTATCATGTATCATACTAATTTTATGCAATTATTAAATACATGCATTCATTTATTCATTCAATCATTTATTCAAGCAATTTTTAGCAAATGTTCCATGTGTTGTACTAAACTGTTAGGAATAAAATTGTGAGTAAGGAACACAGTTTTTTCTATGATGGAGGTTGCAAGTAAAAGGGCATAAAGAAAAGTGAGCATATCTTCATGATATAGTTAATAAAAGCTATAAAAAGAAACAAAAATGCTAATCCAAACTCCAGAAGTCTTGCACTTCTAATGTACAGCCAGCAGTCTTTCAATGAGTAAAAGTTAGACAATAATGAAGGCAGGAATGCTAGTTGCAGAGCTGTGTTAGTAACTTGGGTGGGATAGGAAGAACTGGATTCTCTAGAAATTTAGAAAGTAGAATAATCAGGATTAGGTAATTGAAGTGTCTAATGAGGGAAATAAAGTACAAGGATGATATCTAGATTTTTAACTGGAGTAACTGAGTAAGCCATAGTGCTACTCATTGAAAAGTTGCAAAGATAGTAAAAAAAAAAGTTCCTATATACTATAAACCCAGTTTCCCCTATTATTAACAGTTTAGTATGGTACATTTATCACAATTAACAAACCCATATTGAAATATTATTATTAATTTAAATCAATAGTATATTCACATTTCCTTAATTTTTACCTAACGCCCCTTTTTCTGTTCCATGATCCTATCCAAGATGCCACATAACATTTGCTCATCATTTCTCCATAGGCTCCTCTTGGATCTACCTTGTTTTTGATGACCTCGACAGTTTTGAGGAGCACTGATCAGGTATTTTGTAGAATGTCCCTCAAATGCAACTTGTCTGGTTTTTTTTCTCACAGCTAGACTTGGGTTACATTTTTTCAGGAGTAAGGACATAGAGGTAAAGTGCCTTTCTCATCACATCGTATCAAGGAAGCATACTGTCAACATTCCTTATCAATGTCTATATTAACCTTGGTCATCTGGTTGAAAGGTAGTGTTTCTCAGGTTTCACCAGTATAAAGTTACTCTTTTGTGCCCTTTTAGTACTATACTCACTGGAAGGAAGTCAATATGTGCAGCCAACACTTAAGGAATGGGAAGTTAAGCTCCACTTCTTTGAGTCCAAATTATCTACATAAATTATTTGGAATTACTTTGCACGGGGATTTATCTATTCTCCAATATTCTTTCTTTTACTCAGTCATTTATTTACATCATTATGGACTCATGAATATTTATTTTAGACTTTGGGTTATAATCCAATACTACTTTATTCTGTTGTTCACATTAATTTAGCCTTACCCATTAGGAACGCTTTCGGTTGGCTCCAGTGTCCCTTTGAAATATCTCCATTATTGTGTTTTCCTGTGTGTTTTTTAACACTTCCTTACTTTCTGCCATTACATAATACTCTAGGCTCATCTTGTATGTTTCCTGCCTTTGTCCTAGAATCACCATTTTTCCAACAAACACTAATTATCCTTTTATTAGATAACGAATATAGAAGCCAAGATCTAGGTGTAGGTGTGCTTGTTGCTACAAAGTGTGCTTTGTCTTCTCAACCGTCAGAGTAAGGAAATATATGTGTATATACTAACCTGTGTATACATACACACACATATTTTTAAATATTTCTGTATGTACCAATCTGTATCTATATTAAGTTCAACATGAGTTCATACTGATGTCTGCAATTCTCACCCATTACCACACAGATCATTCTAGTTTTCTCCTTTTGCTTATTAGTAATCTCCCTCCAACTTCACCCTAGCAGTGAGAAACCTGGCCTTCCCCACCTGCCATTAATTTACTTAATTGTTCATTTCCATTATACATGTGTAATTGTTTCAGAATTGTTAACCCATACTCCCATAGTGGGGGGGAGGAACTTTATCAACTTGAGTACAGTTCCTTTTGCCTTTAGTTTTATAGACTCTACTCATTTCCAAAGTTACTTGGGCCAGCACCTTTTTCCCCACTCACTTCAATAAGGTTGTTTCATACATTTGCATTACAGTTACAGTTTTTTTCACATTCTACGTTTTATCCTGGGATCCCCCAACCTTTAAAATAATTTTTTTAATTGGCATACATTAAGGTTTATTCTTTTTGTTGTAAAACTTTATGTGATTTGAAAAATATATAGTGTCATGCATCGACCATTACAGCATCATACAGAATAGTTTCACCGCTCTAAAACATCCCCTGTGGTTCACCTATACAACCAATGTCTCCCAGAGCCCTAGGCAACCATTCTATAATTTTGTCTTTTCTATAATGTCATATAAATGGAACCATACAGCTTTTCATACTGGCTTCTTTCTCTTGGCAATAAGCATTTATAATTAATCCATCTTTTTTGCATGACTTGATAACATCCAAAATATAATATACTATTCGATGGATCCATCACCCATCTTCTCTATTTGTTGTACTATGGTGGCTTCTGTGTTTCTATGATGCTGGAAGGTATACCAGCGGTATTTTAAATACCATCCAGGGTGGACAGGTTTAGGCAGAACTTCCAGACTAACACCGACTAGGAAAAAAGGCCCAGGGATCTACTTCCAAAAATTAGCCAATCTAAATCCTATGGATCACAACAGAATATTGTCCAGTATAGTGCTGTAATATGAGTCCCCTAGGTTGAAATGCACTCAAAATACACCATAGCCATAACAGCAGACCCTAGAGTAACAAGATTGTGACAGTGCACAAGACTGGGCAATGTTTTGTTCTGTTGTACATGGCGCAACCATCAGTGGCAATGCTAGGAAAGTGCGGGTGGTGCAGACCACACTGGGTGACACTGTCAGAGGGGCTGACACCAAAATCACTGTCTATAAAAGTTGTGTGCAGTATTTCAGCAGAAATGTATTATTTTTTATAAAAATATCCCTGAAGTTAGAACAATAGAAACATTTTTTGTAAGCCCAGCTTACAGGTATAAACATAACCTACAAGGCTAAAACTCTGTGAAAATTTACTTTTTGAACCTTCTAATGTGCTGCAGTTAGAGCTGTCAGTATTACCCTATTACAATGATGCTTTGAATCACGTGGTTTCATCTACACGTGCTACAAACACGGTCTGTTGTTTTTGTTGAGGCCAATGTTTTTATAGTTGCTGATTTTTCACGTTTTCTGGTGTTTTAGCTACAATATTCTTGTAATTAGTATTTGTGAACCTATATCAATAATTTTTTTGAGAACGAAGTAGTAATTAAAGGAAAAGAAGGAGAAAAATAAGGAAAGGCTTCCGCTCAGTTACTAGTAATGTTGTAACTAATAACATAATTCAGTGTAGAAAGATTTTCCAAGACAATTTTGATGTTAGCATTCATATAATCTAAGAAACATTACATGTAAGCAATTTACAACTGTATTTATCACATACTATTCTATGACTAAAATTGATGATAAACATTACTAAGGATTCTATATGCGCTGGTATGCGAGGAGGCCCATGGGGGGGGGGAGGTGACACCATGAGTTACTGCAGTGGGTGACACAAACCCTAGCAACACCACTGGCCACCATGAGTTGGAGCTAACTCTACAGCAGCTTACAGCAACACTGTATGGCTATATGACAGTTTGTTTATCCATTCACATACAGGCAGTCTCCAGATTATGAAGAAATTCCATTCCTTTAAGTCAAATTTGTACATAAGTTGGAACAGTTAGGTACGGCTTGTATATCTAACGTCACTTAGTCAAACGTTTGTCTTAGTATATAGTAGATAGTGTACCTTTGTATGCATAAAAAAGGTTAAAGAAACTTCCAGATACACAAAACATCTTTTACGTAATAATACAGTAGTAATAATAACAATAATAATAATGTTTTAATGCATGTTGTAAAGGAGGGCCCATTTGTTATTACAAATCATTGTATGTTGCTGGTGGCATAGGCAGTGAGGCCTCTGCTGCCCCCCAGGCCGCCAGTGGCAGCCTGCTCTCAGCCTCATGCCTGCCTCCGGCAGTGGTGGCCAGGATCTCATCTGTCTGGCACCTGGACTCACCCTTCCTGCTTTTCCAGGGAGCCTGGCATCCAGCTCCGGCTGCTCAGCGCGAGGCCAGGGACTTGGCGGAGGTAAGGCTGGACTGGGGCCAAGGATAGCTGAGGTCCAGTCGGAGTCTAGGGTTGCAATGCCACCCTTGACTGTGGACAATGACAAAGCAGCACCTGGCTGGGCAATGTGGAGCGAAGCAGCCTCCTCCTGGCCCAGGGCTCCACCGGCCCCTAACGCAGCCCTTGTCAGCTCCAGAACTACAGTGGAGGCACTGAGTCGCTGCCCACCCTTCGCGCCCTACATGCACCATCACCTCCTGGATTTGGTTTAAGGTGGGTGCCGAACGGTCCTTGGCTGGGTGGGTGCGGGGAGCACCCGCGGGCTGCTGCGGGACAAGTCGCGGGTGGGGGTGCGCGAGACGGGATGCCGCTCGACCCCTTCCTGTGCAGTCTCTGGGTTTGCACTCAAGGCAAGATATACGGGGGTTGGTTCATAACTACAGCTTGTACACAAGTTGGACGTTCATAACGCGGGGACTGCCTGTATTGAAAACATTTTGATTGCTCCAACTTTTGGTAATTATGAAGCTGCTATAAACATTTGCATACATGTTTTTATGTGGAAGTTTTTAAACCACTTGGGTAAATAACTAGGAATATGGTTGCTGAATTGTGTGGTAATACTTTGTTTAGCTTTGTGAGAAACTGCCAAACTCCCTTGCAAAGTGTCTTTTCCCTTTTGCGTTCTCAAAAACAATAAATGGGAGTTCATTTTAGGCGGGGGGTGGGGGTGGGCATTAGCCACTTTAATAGGTGTGCAGTGGTGTCTTATTGTTTTAATATGAATTTTCTGTAATGAGAAAGGATGTTGAGCATTGTTTCATATGCTTATTTTCCATCTGCATATCTTCTTGGGTGATGTGTCTGTTCAGATCCTTTGCCTATTGTTTAATTGGGTTATTTGTTTTATTATTGTTGAGTTGTATGAGTTCTTTGTCTATTTTAGATATAAGTTCTTCATCAGATATGAGTTTTGCAAATAGTTTCTCCCAGTCTGTGGCTTGTGTTTTCATTCTCTTGGTGTCTTTCACAGTGCAGAAGTTTTTAATTTTAATACAGTTCAATTTATCATTTTTTTCTGTCATGGGATTGCTCTTTTGGTGTTGTATCTAAAAACCACCACCAAACCCATGAACACGTAGATTTTGGACTGTTTTTTTTCTAGAAGTTTTATAGTCTTACATTTAGTTTTATAATCCATTTTTAATTTATTGAAAGTGTAAAGTCTGTTTCTATGTACTTTTTTTATATATGGACATTTACTTATTCCATTACCATTTGTTGAAAATACTATCTTTTCACTAGTGAATTGCCTTTACTCATTGTCGAAGATCAGTTGACTATATTTGTGTTGGTATATTTCTGGGATCTCTAGTCTGTACCATTGATCTATGTGTCTATTCTTTTACCAATATCATATTTTGTTTATGGTAACTTTATATGAAGTCTTGAAATCAGGTAATGTGAGTCCTCTAACTTCATTCTTCTTCAGTTTTGTGTTGGTTATTCTGGGTCTTTTGTCTTTCCATATAAAGTTCACAGTAAAATTGTTGATATCTTAAAAAATACCAAAAAACCAAATCAAACCCACTGCTGTCAAGTCAATTCTGATTCATAGTGACCCCATAGGGTTTCAAAGGCTGTAAATCTCTACAGAAGCAGACTGCCACATCTTTCTCCCGCAGAGCTGCTTGTGGTTTCGAACTGCCAACCTTTCAGTTAGTAGTCCAGTGCTTCTTTAAGCACTGCACCACCAGGGCTTCTTACAGCTTGCTGTAATTTGGGTTGGAATTGCAGTAAATCTATAGATCAATTTTGGAAGAATTGACATCTTCACAATATTCAGTCTTCCAATTCATGAACATGAACTATCTTTCCATTAATTTATATCTTTGTGGCTTAAAGATAAAGATCAGTTTTCTGTATTTTTCTGCATATAGATGCTGTACATATTTTGTTAGGTTTATACCTAACATTTTTTGGGTGCTATTATAAATGCACATACATGTAATTTGAAATTCCAGTTGTTCAGTTCTGGTATATTGGAAAACAAATGATTTAGGTATGTTGACCTTTTATCCTGGAAATTTGCTATACTCACTTCTTAGTTTCAGGAGACTTTGAACATTTCTGGGGATTTTCTACATAGGCAATCATATCATCTGCAAATAAAGATAATTTTATTTCTTCCTTTGTATGTTGTATACCTTTTATTTATTTTTCTTGTCTTATTTCACTACCTAGGTCTCCCACTACAATGCTATTTGGGAGTGGTGAGAAAGGACATCTTTGCCAGGTTCACTATCTTGTGGGAAAATGTCAATCTTTCACTGTTAAGTATTATGTTAGCTATAGGTTTTTGTAGATGTCTTTATCAAGCTGAGAAAGTTTCACTCTGTTGCCAGTTTGCTGACAGTTTTTACCATGAATATGTATTGTATTTTGCCAAATACTTTTCCAACAACAACTGATATGGTCTTTTTTTTTCTTTAGCCTGTTAATATCATGGATTTACATCAATTGATTTTTGAATGTTGCACCAGCCTTACATACCTGGACTAAATTCTACTTGGGCACGGTAGAATGTATAATTTTCTTAATACGTTGTTGATTTTGATTTGCTAATATTCTGTTGAGGAGTTTTACAGCTAAGTTCCTGAGAGATATTGGTCTATAGTTTTCTTTTCCCATAGTGTGTCTACCTAGTTTTGGTGTTAAGCTAATGCTGGCCTCATAGAATGAGTGAGGAGGTGTTTGTTCTGCTTAAATTTTCAGGAAGAAATTATAGAGAATTGGTATTATTTCTTTTGTAAGTGTTTGGTAAAATTCACCAATTAAGTATCCTACCTATTTCTTTAATAGCTATAAGTCTATTGAGGTTATTTACTTAACTGTGTGTGAGTTTTGATAGTTTGTGTCTTTCAAGGAATTGATCCATTTTATCTAAGTTATCAAATTTGGGGGCATACCATTGTGAATTGTATTCCTTTATTACCTTTTTAATGTCCGTGGGATCAATAATGTGACCCTTTCTTTTATTTCTGATAATAATTTGTATCTTCTCTCTTTTTTCTCAGATAACATAGCTAGAGGTTTATCAATTTTTTTTTTTTTCCTAAAGAACCAGCTTTTGGCATTATTGATTTTCTCTATTGTTTTCCTGTTTTCAATTCCACTGGTTTCTGTTTAATTTTTACTGTTTCTTTTCTTTTGCTTGCCTTGGTTTTAATTTGCTCTTATTTTCTAATTTCCAAAGTTGGAAGTTGACAGTATTGATTTTATATATTTTTTTCATTTCTTTTATAGGAATTTAATGCTATAAATTTTCCTCTTAACATTGCTGTCACTACCTCCCACAAGTTTTGATAAGTTGTGCTTTTATTTTCATTTAGTTTAATATATTTTTTAAATTTTTCTTGAGACTTCTTCTTTGAACTGTTGAAGCCTTCAGCAATTCATCAAAAATTATCATTTAAGTGTTCCTATTGGTTTATGGCTCCAGCATCTTCAGCTCCAGATAAGCAGATCTCAGATGCCTCTCAAACAGATTTCAGGGTGATGATTCGTCCTCAGACTTCAGTTCTCTGATGGGTCCAAGAAGAGCAAATGATTTTCAGTTTGTTCTGCTTTATTTTTCTTTTAATTTTTTTTTTATTGTACTTTAAATGAAGGTTTACAGAACAAATAGTTTCTCATTAAACAGTCAGTACACATATTGTTTTATGACATTGGTTGACAACACCACAACATGTCAACAATCTCCCTTATTGACCTTGGAGGACCTTTTTTTTTTTTTTTGGTGAAAGTATACATAGGCAAAGATGCACCATTTCAAAAATTTCTACATGCACAATTCAGTGACGTCGATTACATTCTTCCAGTTGTGCTGTTGTTCTCACTATCCTTTTCCAAATTATTCCATCAGCATTATCTTCAACTCACTGTGCGCTAGGCCTCCCATCAAAACTTTTGAGTTGCTGTTGTCAATTTGATCTCACATAGATAATTCTGTTTTTGGACTTTAGATGGTTTACAGAACAAATAGTTTCTCATTAAACAGATAGTATGCATATTGCCCTATGACAATGGTTAACAACCCCACTACATGTCAACACTGTCCTTTCTCAACCTTGGATTCCCTATTACCAGCTTTCCTGTCCCCTCCAGCCTTCTCGTCCTCATCCCTGGACTGTTGTGACTCATTAGTCCCATTTTGTTTTATGGGGCTGTCCAATCCCTGGCTGAACGGTGAAGCTCGGAACTGACGTCACTGAGCTGAAAAGGGTGTCAGGGGGCCATACTCTCAGGGTTCTCCAGTCTCTGTCATACCAGTAAATCTGGTCTTTTTTTGTGAGTTAAAATTTTGTTCTACATCCTTCTCCAACTCTGTCAAGGACCCTCTGTTGTGATCCCAGTCAGAGCAGTCAGTGATGGTAGCCAGGCACCAGCTAGCTGTGCTGGACTCAGTCTGGTGGAGGCCTTGGTAGCGGTGGTCCATTAGTCCTTTGGACTAATCTTTTCCTTATATCCTGTTCTCTTCATTCTCCCTTGTTCATGAAGGGGTGAGACCAGTGGAGTATCTTAGACGGCTGCTCACAGGCTTTTAAGACCCCAGACACTACTCACCAAGGTAGAATGTAGAACACTGTCTTTATAAACTGTGTTATGCCAATTGAGCTAGATGTT
>NW_004444003.1:9515761-9517269 GCF_000243295.1 Trichechus manatus latirostris
TTATGTCTTCATGATGGATCATCCTGTTAATCATTATATGGTGTCCTTCTTTGTCTTTTATGGTGGATTTTGTTTTAAAGTCTATTTTATCTGAGATTAGCATTGCCACTCCTGCTCTTTTTTGGTAGCTGTTTGCTTGATATATTTTTTTCCCATCTTTTGATTTTTAATTAATTCACATCTTTGTTTCTAAGGTGTGTCTCTTGTAGACAGCATATTGATGGATCATGTTTTTTTAATCCATTCTGTCACTCTCCATGTCTTTATGGGTGCATTTAGGCCATTTACATTCAGTGTCATTATTGATAAATGTGAGTTTATTGCTGTCATTTTGTAGTGTTTTTTTTTTGTGTGTGTGTGTGGTGCTGTCGTTTTCTTTTTTCCTCTTACTCTCCTGTGCTGAATTCCTTTTGTTAGTGGATTTTTTTTTTCATTTCTTTTTTTTTGTAGGTTTTGTTTGTACTGAGACTTCATGTTTTTCTTCTTTATTTTGATGAGTTGGTTTGTTGACTTTGTTTGTGGTTACCTTGAAATTTACCCTTGTCTTCCTTAGTTTGAACCAGTCTATTATTACTTGGTATCGCCTTGCCTTCCTCTCCATTAGAAGGTTCTATATCTACAACCGTTTATTCCCTCTTTTATTATTCTGTTGCTGTTGTCATTTATAGATTAACCTCTCTGGTTCCCTGTTGTAATTCTTTTTGTTTTGTATAGTCCTTGAGTGTTCATTTTCTAGGTTGCTATCTGGCTGGTACAATCCTATGTCCTAGATTCAGCCTATAGTCTGATGTTGTTTGTTCTCAAATCAAAGGACTCCCTTTAATAAATCTTCTAAGTTTGGTTTGATTTTTACATAGTCCCTTAATTTCTGTTTATCTAGAAATGTCCTAATTTTATCATCATATCTGAACGAGAGTTTTGCAGGATATATTATTCTTGGCTAGTAATTTTTTTTCTTTCAAGGCTTTATATATGTCATCCCATTGCCTTCTTTCCTGCGTGGTTTCTGCCGAATAATCCTAGCTTAGTCTTATTGTTTCTCCTCTGTATGTGACTTTTTGTTTTTCTCGAGTTGCTCTCAGGATTCTTTGTTTGTCTGTAGCTTTAGCGAGTGTGATTATGATATACCTTGGTGATTTTCTTTTGGGGTCTATCCTCTATGGGGTTCGTTGAGCTTCGTGAATGGCCAGCTTTTCATCTTTCATGATATTGGGGAAGTTTTCTGTCAGCAATTCTTTTCTGTTTTCTCCCCCTGTTCTGGAACTCTGTTCACTCACATATTTTTGCTTTTGATTGTATCCCACATAATTCTCAGGGTTTCCTTATTTTTTGTCATTCTTTTTTCTGAGTTTTTCCTCAAACAGAATTGTATCCAAGTATTTGTCTTCAATCTTGCTGATCCTTTCTTCCATCGTTTCAAACCTGCTCCTCAGCCCTTCTATGACACTGTCCATTTCTGAAATCTTGTTGTTTATCTTTTGGATTTCTAATTGTTGTTTTTGTATGAT
>NW_004444003.1:9517369-9519057 GCF_000243295.1 Trichechus manatus latirostris
GGATGTGTCTGTGGAGCTTCCATGACCTTTCCTTGGACAAGTTGTGCTGGCTTCTCCAGTATTATATACTGTGTTACCCTTCACCAAAGTTACCACTTATCTATTGTCTGTTTAGTATTTCTCCCCAGCCCCTCTCATCACTCGTAACCACCAAAGATTGTTTCTATTTGTGTGTAAACTTTTTCATGAATTTTTACAGTAGAGGGCTCATACAATATTTGTCCTTTTGTAATCGAATTATTTTACTCAGCATATTGTCCTCCAGTTTGATCCATTTTATGAGATGCTTCACAGATGCATCATTGTTCTTTATGGTTGCATAATACTCCATCGTGTGTATGTATCATAGTTTGTTTATCTATTCATCCGCTGATGGGCATCTAGGTTGTTTCCATATTTTGGCTATTGTGAACAGTACTGCAATGAACATGGGTGTGCATATGTCTATTCGTGTGACAGCTCTTATTTCTCTAGGTTGTATTCCTAGGAGTGGGATTGCTGGATTGTATGGTGTTTCTATTTCTAGCTTTCTAAGGAAGCGCCATATCATTTTCCAAAATGGTTGTATCATTATGTATTCCCACCAGCAGTGCATAACAGTTCTGATCTCCCCGCAGCCCCTCCAACATTTGTTATTTCCAGTGTTTTTGATTCTTGACGGTAATGCCATGGTGAGATGGTATCTCCTTGTGGTTTTAGTTTGCATTTCTCTAATGGCTAGTGATTGGGAGCATTTCCTCATATGTCTGTTGGCCACTTGAATGTCTTCTTTGGTGAAGTGTCTGTTCATTTCTTTGCCCGTTTTTTAAGTGGATTATTTGTCTTTTTGTTGTAGAGTTGTTGGGTTTTTTTGTAAATTTTAAAGATTAGACTTTGACTTGTAATGTCCAAAAATTTTTTCCCAGTCTGTAGGTTCTCTTTTCACTCTTTTGGTGAAGTCTTTTGATGAGCATAAGTGTTTCATTTTTAGAAGATCCAGGTTATCTAGCTTATCTTCTGTAGTTTGTGTGTTGTTGGTTATGGTTTGTATACTGTTAATGCTGTGCATTAGGGTTTCCAGTGTCGATCCTATTTTTTCTTCTATGAACTTAATAGTTTTTGGCTTTATATTTAGGTCTTTGATCCATTTTGAATTAGTTTTTGTGTATGGTGTGAGGTATGGGTCTTGTTTCATTTTTTTGCAGGTGGACATCCACTTTCGCCAGCATCATTTGTTAGAAAGACTGTCTTTTCCCTATTTGATGGACTTTGGGCCCTTGTCGAAGATCAGGTGACCATAGGCAAGGATGGATTTACATCTGGGTTCTCAATTCTGTTCCATTGGTCAATGTATCTATCATTGTACAAGTACCAGTCAGTTTTGACTTGCTGTATAGTAGCTTCTGAGGTCAGGTAGTGTGAGTTCTTCTACTTTATTCTTCTTCAATAGTCCTTTACTTATTCAGGGCTTCTTCCCTTTCCATATAAAGTTAAAGATTAGTTTTTCCATCTCTTTGAAGAATGTTGTTGATGTTTGGATCGGGATTTGCGTTGTATTTGTAAATTGCTCTGGGTAGAATTGTCATTTTCACAATGTTGAGTCTACCTATCCATGAGCATGGTATGTTTTTCCATTTATGAAGATCCCTTTGGGTTTCTTGCAGTAGTGTTTTGTAGTTTTCTTTGTGTAGGTCTTTTACATCCCTGGT
>NW_004444003.1:9519157-9547768 GCF_000243295.1 Trichechus manatus latirostris
AGCCCTTCTATGACACTGTCCATTTCTGAAATCTTGTTGTTTATCTTTTGGATTTCTAATTGTTGTTTTTGTATGATTTCTAGTTGTGAATTTATTTTAGCATTTTGTTCCTGTATTATTTTCTTGAATTCATGCATTTTTTGGCCTGTATTTTCCATGAAGTTGTCTATTTTTTCCTCTTTTTTTGTTGGCTTTTTGCTTCAACTCTTGGATAATTCTGAGTATTAGAGATTTGAATTCCCTATCAGGTAGTTCTAGTGCCTTGTCTTCCACTGGAAAGTCATCTGGTCTTTTCTTTTGGATGCCTACTGGAATCAACCTGTCCTATTTTTGTATATGTTTTGGTATTGCCTATTGTCTTCGAGGCATTCAGTAGTTATTTTCCTCATTTATTGATTGTATATTTGTTTGTTTCATCCTTTTTTTTGCTTTCTTTGTTTATGTCTGAGCAGGTGGGCTATGTGTTCTTTGTTGTTTGCTTGACTGTGGGCATGATACTTTTACTTCCTTCTCCAATGGGTGGGGTCAGTCACTCAGGTATGGTACAGTGAGGCAGGTCCAGGTGAAGGGGAGTTGCTGGGATGGGTTGTTTGTGGTATGTACTAGGGCCAACAGGGTGGGCCAGGAATCAGTGCAGTGCAGGTTCCAGTATGCCATGCCTGTGCTACTTGGGGCATGATGTTCAGTGCACTGTGCAGGTATGCAGGAAGGAGTGGGGAGATGGTGATGTGTGGAGCTAAGTTGGGTATGAGAAAGAGGAGAGAGAAGAGAGGAGCAGGAGCCAAAAACTTACACAGAAACAAACAGACAAAACAGAGTACTAAGGGAGCTTCTGTTGGAGTGGAGAGATGAGAAACTGAGAATTGGAGAAAAACAAAAAGAGAAAAAAAAAGAAAAAGGCTGAAAGGAAAAAAATGAATAAATAAAAATTAGTGGGGGGAAAAAGAGCCTCCAGTAATCCCACTGGTGCAGCTGCTAGGACTGGGAAGTTGCTCCCAGGCCGTGAAGTACAGCTGGGCTAGAAGGGGTAGAGATGTCACACAGCACCAAGTATTCAGGAGACAGGAAGAAAAGGTAAGCATAGAGAGACGAGAAACTGGAAATGAAGAAGACAAAAAGGGAAAAAGAGAGAGAAGAAAAGGAAACAAAAAAACAGAAAAAAACTTAAAAAAAAAAAAAACAGAAAGAAAAAGGAAATGCCCCCAGGGATGTCACTGTGCATCTGCGCAAAGTAAAAGAGTAGCTCCAAAGCTGAGCAGTCCTGCCTGGCTAGAAGCCAAACCAAGAAAAGAAAAAGGAAACAAACAAATCAAATCAGCACAAACAAACAAACAAAAAAATCCCTGGGTGTTCCAGCAGCGTGGCGGCACGGGCCGGGAAGCAGTTTCACAGTCGAGCAGTGTTTTGCAGTCTTTCAGGAAGAAGCAAAAATGGCACATGGAGCCAGGTATTTGAGAGAAAGTAAGGGGAGGTGGTGAGAGGTAAGGAAGAAATCAAAAGAAGGGGGAAAAAAACAATACCAGCAGCCAACAAATGGCACTCAGGGAGCTGGCCAGTGTGGGTGCGTGGAATCCAAGCGACACCTGTGTGAAGCCAGTGCTTCCCAGACAAGAGACTGTGGCCACAGTAAGCAGAGGAGGCCAAGTGGGGGTGAAGAAGGGTGGAGGGTGGGAAAGCGTGTATCGCTGGTTACCAGATGTTCTGTCTCCTGCTGGAAACTCCATGAAGCTGTTTTCTCATACCCCCTGCTCACCCAATCTCTGATAGGAGGCCAACATGGCAGATCTGTGCTGCAGTAGCTGATAGGGGACCTCTGCATGTATCTCTCCTTGTGCTCTGTTCTTGGTCAGTTTCTTATTCCATTTGGTGCTTGGCTGAGTTCTTTATCTCTTCATTTGATGCTTAGGTTTCAGGATTGACATCTGTCTCTGTTTGAGTTAGTTGTTTGGATCTTTTCTGTGGAGGGATGGTGTGGTGCTTCTGTCTATAGCGCCGTGTTGCCCTGAAGTCTTTTCTGTTTTTATTGCTGCAAGAACGGAGTGATGATTTCCAAGCTCTTTTCATGTCAGAACTGAAACCAGATGTCCCCTTCTAATGTTTTAATCATGCTTTTTAAAAAACTGAATCCTTTATGTATGACGTTTCTTTCTCAACCAAATTTCTAAAAAATTTGTCTTATCTTCTTCCCTTCATCACTTCCCTTTCACTCTACAAGTTGTCTAACTCTCCATCACATTACTATAATTGCTGCTGCTTAGGCTATCAATGATCTCTAATTGTCAGATGCAATTTACAATTTGAATTAGTATCTTCCTGAATATCTCTATTGCAAGTGACATAGATCATTTACTTTTTGAAACTTTCCCTTCTTTGACCTCCCTGATATTTTAGTTTTTTTTCCCTCCTATTTTTATGACAGTTTCCGAGTCTTCTATCCATGGGTCCTCCTTTGCCTACTTCATTAGCTTTGGAACTTTTCTATTTTAGGTTTTGTTTGCTGCTTTCCCTTCCCATATGACACAATCAGCCCATGAAATTTTATCTACTCTGTTTTAACTGTGTGAGAATGATCAAGTCTATATCTCGAACATGATCTCTCGCCCTCACTTCAAACTCATATCTCATTCCTTGTAGGACATATCTATGTGGATGTCTCAGAGGCATATCAAACTTGTCATCTCCAGGACTGACTTTTCATCTCCCTTTTTGTCTGCTTCTTTTCTGTGATCTCTTTCTCAATTTGTTTCCCCAAGAAGCCTAGAAGTCATCATAAACACCTTTCTTTCGTAAACCCATCAAACTGTGCATTGTTCACTGTTGTATATCCAGTGTGTCTTCCAGCATAATGTTCAAGTGAATATATGCTAAATAAATAAATGTGCTTAAAAATCTCCAAAGTCTATTTCCTAAGCATAAGTTTAAATCTCAGCTCCAAAACTTATTTGCTATTTGGCTTTATTTGTTTTCTTCTCTGAAAATGGAGATTAATATTAGGATAGTCGTGAGGTTTAAATGATATAAATTGTATAAAACATATAGGAAGAACTTGGCACATAGGGAGTCAATTCTTTTGTAGATATTAACAATAATAATAAATACTATTATTTTCAATGATGTAATTCAGACTTTCATCACCTTTTATTGAATCAAGATGACACCTTACTCTCTTGCACAGTGTCCTTCAAATATCTGTCTCCAGAGTGAGGTATAAAAAATAAAAATTGGACTATGCCACTTACCTGCCTAATGTCCTTAAATGGCTTCCTGTGACTACCTTAACAGTAAGCTCTGTGAGATCAGAGACATTGGCTTTTATGTTCAATATTGTATCCTCAAATAGCCTATTAGAGGAATCAGCATTTGTTGTACCAGTGTTCGAGGTTACCAATAAAAGACACAGATCACACACACTAGTAGTACATGAGTAAATGCTTTACTGACATAGAGAAGAGACATAGAGAGAGATCAGCTTCACTAGGACACCAGTATCCTGTGGCTAGCGGGATCATCTCCACATATGGCCAGTGCAAGGGCAGATGTTCTGTATTCCCTCTCTCCTGCTGTAGTCGAGAGACCCTGTTCCTGCCCTGCCTAGAACAGATATAGAAGTGGGTTTGGGCAGATGCCATATGGTGCCCATGCATGTGCAAGAGACAGAGGAGAAAGTTACTGTGTAACCAGAATAGGGAGAAGCTTCTCTGAAAAGGAGGAAGAACTGTGGGAGAGAGAGACTCAATTCCCAGCTTCTTTATCAGAGAATATTCTGGGTCCAAGGCCTTTATTTAGGGGATGAGAAATGTACAACTGCATTTTGTTAGTACTCAATAATAATTTTGTGATGAATGATCAAATCTGTTAAATATTTAATGATTAAATCAACATATTGTTATTATCTATTTACACCTATTATTACCTGTCTAGTCCCAACACACTGCAATCTTCACAAATATAGGTGCCATGTATTTTTGTATTGATGTCATAATGTCAAGTACAGTGTCTAACACAACTCAATAAATATGTATTGAACTTAATTGATACCGTAGTAGAAATGTTAACAAATGTATATATGCAAACAAGTTTCTTAGTAGCATAGATCCTTTTCTTATTACTTATTGCATTATTATTACATTAATAAATCATTAATACTATTTTAATTTGTTGAACTTTCCTCATGGAAAAGAAGAGCCTGAAGTACTTGCCTCCAATTGGAGGCTTAGCTAGGAACTAAGAGTGTACATGACTAGCAATTCTTTATATTTACCTATTATTTGTAATTTTGTGAATAGTTTCACACATATTATCCCATTAAGCTCCAGGAGGGGAAATTTGCTTTCTATTTCCCATAAGCATGTTTTATTAGCTGATCTACTTTTTTCGTCTGTATGTATTGGCCTCTATTGCCACATGGAAAAAAAGGGATAAAACAAATTGAGCCAGCACAGGAGTCTTGTGATTTTTTAGCACAAAAGGAATTCTTGTTATAACGGGGAAATTGTTAGCCCTACATAAACTATCATTCCAAACATTAGAAATTATATGTATAATCACCACTATAATTGTATTATGTATTTAATTTTAAAAATTGAATTATGAAACTTTGATAAAAAGTTGTGGTCTGTTTAATGAGAACGTTACATTGGGAGCTGATATTCTTTGCAGGGCCTATCTACCTTTTGGTTCTCTAGAGAATAAAAAGCATCATATAGGAGCAATTTTAATAATCCTTGATGAAAACTACTTGAAACACTATTAAAGAGAAATAAGTGCCTACAAAGCTAGTATTAAAATATATTTTGTCTATTTCTAAATAATGGCCTAGAAATAATAATTGCCCTTTGAGTTGCTTACGAAAGTTATATCCCCTTCCAAATGCATAATTGGTTTTAAAAGACATTGTGAAATGAAATAAATTAAAAAACCCAAAAACTCAGTAGACACTGTAAGTCCAAAACTTCTTGAAGGTTGAAAGCTGTGCTGGATGCCAAGGTCATCTCAGGTGGTCCTAGATCCAGTCAAACATAGGCTGAATTAATCAGCTTCTTTCTAAATACAAACAAGCAAGGAGCTTTTCACTTTGTTATAGTCATGAAACCTATCAATGATGCATCAGGGTTGAAAATAGTGGATATTGAGTATAGCAGTCAAGAATAACTCAAAAATTAAGGGGAAATTTCAAAAGTTAGCTAATCCTATTGTCATTATTCTTCTAACATGTTAACTTGAAAGAAAGAAAGAAAAAAAAACTGAGTAAACCCTAGAGATGATTGCAAATGAGATTACATACTCAAGACTAGAAAGTTAAAAACAGAGAAATTGCAGATGAATCTTGAGAGTTTAAGATGTAAAAGAAAATCAACTGAATGAGATTTAATTTAGATAGACAAAACGCCTTTAATAAGGAGAATAATGCCAATGGGATTTATAAATCAAGCGAATACCAATTAGAAGCCAGAACAGAAGACAAGAGCCACAAAAAAAAAGTTGAGTTTTAATGCCAAAAGATGTAATTAAAGTTTTATATTTTGGACAAATTCCACTTTTTTGCCCAAAAACAAAGTAGATAATTTTGAAACTTTTTGTTGAATTGTTTATATAAAAGGTGAAATATTCAAACAAGGATAGTTCCTATTTGGATTAAATTTCAAAGGGGATGTACACTTGCCTGATGTATTCAGTCAGGACTCAGAATGATTCAGTTCAGTTTAATAAACACACTTTAAGGGCTTTTTATGTGTCAGATATTGAGCTAGAGAAGAGCCCTGGTGCGAAGTGGTTAAGCACTCGGCTGTTAACCAAAAGGTCAGTGGTTCGAAACCAACAGCTGTTTCACAGAAGAAAGATGTGGCGGTCTGCTTCTGTAAATGTTATAGCTTTGGAAACCCTATAGGGCAGTTCCTCTCTGTCCTATAGTGTCACTATGAGTCAGAATCCACTGGATGGCAACAGGCTTGGGTTATTGGGCTAGAAACCAGAGTTAAAAGAATAAAATATGGTCACTATCCTTGATGAGCTTACAGTCTAATGAGGGACAATGACAGATAAAAAGATTGTCTCAATATATTATCATAAATATTAAGTAAGTTGTATATACTGAGTGACATAAGAATTCAGAAAAGGTCACAAGGATGGGGCTACAGTGGTTATTAATGTTAGATTGGTTCACCTGGATCAAATAAAACCTCTTTAATATTCCCAAGGATTCTTTTCATCCCAGGCTTTATAAAACAAAGATTAATTGAGAGGGGCTTAAAAGAAAATCTGCAAATGGAATAAAACCAATAACTAACCACTGATATATGTGTGACTAGGAATATAAAACAAATCATAGTTGTAGTATTAACCAAAAATTCTTCCTCACTAGAGCTGATGCCAAGAAGGATAGAATGGTTACCCTTCTCAGTTCTATTTAGATTTCTATTTGAGTCTTTTGGGATGTATCTGCAGAGGTATTTCAGCTTCATGTACCATACTGTTCCAAGTTTACATGATCATGCCTTTTAATCAATGCCAATGCATCACTTTCATAAACACTCCTTCTGTTTGTAGCTGCCCGAATTTTATTCATTTACATATGAACTTGAGGTTTCGTGTGGTCTTCAGAGTTTTCCCAAACAGTTTTCTCTTGATAGTACAAAGGTTGTTATATATTTCTAGGCACGTAAAATAGCAGTTGAAGTAAATTCCTGAGTTGCTTACTTCAAGTGTAAATTTAAGACTTTTGCATATGATCAAGATGGAGTAACTAGAGCTCTACCTAAAACAGCCTAAAAATGAGGGAAAATACGAAATAACTTTTTCAAGACACTGGACTTCAAGCAATGAAGGACAGTGATCCATGAGAGACTTAGAAACGAATAAGGTGAGCACTAGGACTACTCCAGCTTATTGCCTTGATAGTTTTCTAGCTGAAGAGAGACAGGAAACCCGAGAGGAGTCTGGAAGTCTCTCTGAGTTATGAAGAATGCTATGAGTTTATTTCATAGTAGTTACTGTTTCCCTTCTCCTACCAGAGCCACGAGGAGATTTTTCTTGGCTCTTCACCATGAGAACCTGGTGGCGTTACTGGAGTAGAACACACGAAAATGTGGAGGCCCCCTAAGGCTGCAGCTCCAAGCAGTTCCTCTCTCTCAAACTAGTCCACATTAAGCCTCTAGCAAATCATCAAAATTATCATTTAAATGTTTCAACCAGTTTATGGCTCCGATGGGTTCTGCTCAAGGTAAGCAAATCTTGACTGTGACACCCTGGATTTACCTGTCTCTCCAGATTTCATGATGGAAGTTTGCCCTATGACCTCAGTTCTCTGATGGAGCCAAGAGATGTCATTATTTTCGGCTTGTTCAGCTTTTTCTTGTTGTAAGAATGGGAGTGATGACTTCTAGGATCTTTACTTGTCAGAGCTGAAACCAGAAGTCAGAGATTGACATTTTAAAAATACAATTTACAAAAGTATGAAAAATATTAAATATTTGAGGGTAAATCTGAAAAAAGGTGTGCAATACCAGCACACTAAAAAAAAAAATAAAAATAAAAAAATCAAACCCATTGCTGTCCAGTCTATCCCAACTCATACCGACACTATAGGACAGAGTAGAATTGCCCCATAGGGTTTCCAAGGTTGTAATCTTTATGGAAGCAGACTGCCACATCTTTCTCCTGCAGAGTGGCTGGTGGGTTCAAACCACTGACATTTTGGTTAGCAGCTGAGCATTTTAACCACTGCACCACCAGGGCTCCTTACCTGTACATTAAAGACTTTAAAACATTGCTGTGAAAAATAAAAAAAGACCAAAATATTAGGAGATACACAGTATTCATGGGTCAGCAAATTCAATATTGTTTAAATGTCATTTTTCAACAAATTGAACTATAAATTCTGTGCAATGCCCATAAAAACCCCAGAAGTTTTTTTTTTTTTTGTAGAAATTGATAAGCTAATTCTAAAATTCATATGGAAATGAAAAGAAACTAGAATAGCTAAAACAACTTGGAAAATGAGCAAATATGGAAGATTTATTTTAACTTAATTTCAAGACATTTTAAATCTACAATAATCAAGATATTGTGTTACCAATGTCAAGACAGACCACTAAATCATGGAATAGAGTATATAGCCAAGAGATAAACTTATCCATATAGGGACAATAGATTTTGTGACTACTGTGCAAGGAAATTCAGTGAAGAATAGTCTTTAACCAAATGGTAATGGAACCATTCAATGTACATGTGCAAAAAAAAAAAAAAACTTTGATCCATAACTTGCACCATATATAAAAATTAACTAGAAATAGATTCACAGGCCTACACGTAAAACCAAAAACTCTAAAATCTCTAGAAGAAAAGTTAGGAAAATTTTTGTGACTTCAGCAAAGTTATCTTAGATAAGACATCAAAACATTAATCAAAGAAAAAATTGAAATTGTATTTCACCACATTTAAAATGTTGCTGTTTAAAAAATATTTGAAGAGAGTAAAAAGATAAATCACAGATAAAAATATATTTGCAAAACATATATTTGAAAAAGGACATGTATACAGTATATATAAAGAACTGTCAAAACTCAGTGACATGAAAGCAAACACCCCAATAAAAATAGGCCAAAAATATAAACGGACACTTCACCAAAGAAGATATATTGATGGCAAGTAAGCATATGAAAAGATGCTCAATGTCATTAGCCATTAGGAGAATAAAAATAAAAAACACAGTGAGAAATGACTAAAATTTGACAGTTGTCTGCTGATAGCAAGTTTGACAATGCTGTAGAGGAACTAGAATTCTCATACACTGCAATGAGAAAGTAAAATTGTTCAACCACTATGGAAAACAGTGTGGCAGTTTCTTAAAAAGTTACACATACACCTATCATATAATCCAGCTGTTCCACTTCTAGGTATTCACCCTAGAGAAAAAAAAAATGCCCATATAAATACTTGTACACAAATGTTCGTAACAGTTTTATTTGTAATAACAAAAACTGGAAATGACTCAAATGTTGATAAACTGATAAGCAAATGAACTGTGGTATTGCCATATCATGGAGTGCTATTCAGCAATAAAAAGGAATGAACTACTGGTACATAAAACAACATGGATGAATTTCAAAATTATTATATTGAGTAACAGATGCCAGACAAACTCTATTATTCCATTTACGTAAAACTGTAGAAAATACATACTAATCTATAGTAACAGAAATCAGAAAACAAATCAATAGTTGCCAGGGAATGAGGAGAAAGTGGTGAGTAATAGGGACTGAAAAAGGGTCACAAGGAAACTTTTTGGGGCATATGGATATGTTTATTCTCTTAGTTGTGGAGATGGTTTCATGGATGCATACGTATGTCAAAACTTGTTAAGTTGTACATTTTAAATATGTAAGTTTATTGCATGCCATGTATCTTTCAGTAACCCATTACTCATTGCTGTCGAGTCAATTCCAACTCACACCAATGCTATAGGACAGAGTAGAACTGCCCCATAGGGTTTCCAAGGAGTGGCTGGTAGATTTGAACTGCCAACCTTTTGTTTAGCAGCCAAATGCTTACCCACTGTGCCACCAGGGCCCCATCTTTCAATAAAGCCATTAATTTTTAAAAAAGTATTAAAGAGCAACAAAGAACAAGTTTTTTTTTTCTTTTTTAAGTCTATATAGGTCTGAACATGAATTGAGAATTGTTTAGCATCTTTTGGGTTTAAAACTCAAAACCAAACCTGTTGCCATCGAGTCGATTCAGACTCACCGCAACCCTATAGGACAGAGTAGAACTGCCCCAAGGATATCCAAGGAGTGGCTGGTGGATTCAAACTGCTGATCTTTTGGTTAGCAGCTGAGCTCTTAACCACTACACCACCAGGGTTCCCTTATCGGTTTCGGTAAGGAAAAATATCTCCTGAAACTACTGCCATCTCAAATACTTTTTTTGTGGAAAAATAGCGTGTAATGGGCACTTTAATATATATTGTGTGTGGTTACAAAAGAAAAAAATCAGCAATCAGTGATTTCAAATATTTCATAATCTAGTTAGAGAAAGTCCACAAATGTATGTAAACAGTCACAAACTGTTACATACAAGCACAGCTCCGAGGAAGACATGCTATCAACAGAGCAAAGGGACATTTGAAAGCATGCTTAGCATGATTTTGATAAAACATATAAATAATTGTACTTTTTATGTTTTATTTGAATGCTAGAGAGAGAGCCAGCTTTTGTCTCCTTGTATCTCCTTTTCCTTAGGTGACATCCATATTTTAAAAAATATGGTATGATGGTCTTTTGATTCATCAACTTTTCTATCCTCTAGTCTGTAGTTAATCAAACACTACACTAAAGTTGCTGTGAAGATATTTTGTAAATGTGATTAAAGTCTATAATCAATTGACAAAGTAAGGAAGATTATACTAGATAATTTGAGTAAGCCTGATACAATCAGTTGAAAGCCCTGAAAAATAGAGCTGAGCTTCCCTGAAGAAGAAGAGATTCCACCTGTGGACAGCAACGTCAGCTCATACCAGAGAGTTCCAGACTATTTTTCCTGACAGCCTACTCTGTGGATTTCAGACTTGCCTAGCTAACACCTACGATCACTGTCATGGATTGAATTGTGTCCCCCAAAAATATCTGTCAGCTTGGCTGGGTCATGATTCCCAGCATTGTATGATTGTGTAATCTGATGTGATTTCCTTATGTGTTATAAACCCTATCACTATGATGAGGTTAGTACTGATGAGGTCTATAAGACTGGATAGTGTCTTAAGCCAATCTCTTTTGAGATATAAAAGAGAGAAGTGAGCAGAGACATGTGGGAACCTCACACCACCAAGAAAGCAGTTCCGGGAGCACAGCACATCATTTGGACCTGAGGTTCCCGTGCTGAGATGCTCCCAGACCAAGCGAAGACTGATGCATCACAAGGACCTTCCTCCAGAGCCAACAGAGACAGAAAGCCTTCTCCTGGAGCTGATGTCCTGAATTTGGACTTGTAGCCTACTGGGCTATGAGAAAATAAACTTCTCTTTGTTAAAGCATCCACTTGTGGTATTTCTGTTATAGCAGCACTAGATGACTAAGACAATCGTGTAAACTAATTCCTGGCAGTGAATTTCTTAATATACATCTCCTGTTGGTTCTGCTTCTCTGGTTGTACCCTGACTGATAAATATGGAATACTCATGAATATACTAATTTATTCAAAACACTGCTTCACAGCTTTCTCTGATCAGCCCATCTCACACCACTCTTTCTAGACAGAATTGATGGCTCCCTCCTATGTCTCTAGATATATTGCATATATTCTGTTATAGCAGTTGTTGGTTTGCATATCCCTCTTCTTCATTTGATTGTGAATTTTTTTATCTTATTAATCCTTATGCTGCCAGCATCAGAAAAACTCTTGTTGAAAATTAATTAATTAATTAACTCAAATTTATGTATATAATAGAAGGCCTGGTTTCACAATGGTTAGTGCTCGGCTGCTAACCAAAAGGTTGGTGGCTTGACCCACCAGCTGCTCCACAGGAGAAAACAGCTGGTGACTGGCTCCCATAAAGATTACAGACTAGAAAACTCTATGGAGTAGTTCTACTTTGTCATATAGGGTCATTATGAGTCAGAATCAACTTGACAGCACACAGCAACAACAACAACACGTATTAAATAAGTGGCTCAAAGCGTTAGTCTTCTCTCTCACAGGGAATTTGACATTTATGGTTTGCAAAGACAAATATCTTCATGTATAGGCTTCAAGGTAATTATTCTTTCCTACTAGTAACCGTGATAATCTGAATTTTAAAAGATCACTCAAAATTAAAACTATCTCTGCTACTTGGCCACAGTTACCTAACTATTCTGAGCTTAAAGCACAGAGTGTTCTCAGAACACCTGTGTTAGCATTCACTCCAAAAACACACACAATACAACACATTGCCAAGGACTTGCTACAACATAAATTTTGGAACATTCCTGTACCGATTCCAGGTCACTATGTAATTCTTACTTTGCTAATGGTAAACTTTGCCTTTGAACTTTGCAACAACACAATTTAAAGTTTTCCAAAACATTTAAACGGTAGTTGTGAAGACTGGGAATAGCCCAGAGACATTTTATGTCACCAAATAAGCATGCTTTTTATTTAACCTTCCAGAGACAGCAAATAAGACACACAGTAGAGCAACAATATATGGCTAAAGAGTCACTTCTGTTGCTGGAGCTGTGACTGTTCATCAGTAATGTTTGTGCTCCTTCGTCCAATCACAGTTGAAATATCCCAGCTTGCTTATTGATTTAAACTTGACAATATCTTTGACATAAGGCATAGGAAATCTTATTTGCCAAGTTAATGTCTAGCGAGGGCTAGGAGGAAGAATTTTTATTTGTAATGAATTTGCCTCTCTGTATGGTCTCTGTGAATTAGAATTGACGCAATGGCAACAGGTTTGGTTTTTTGATTTTGCCTCTTCTTATGAGCTAATAATGAGGAAAAGCTAAATATTTACTATCTGGCCTATTTGGCATTAAAACAAACAAACAAACAAAAACCAGCAATGTAAGCCTTTTGTACTTTCTTCTATTTCTATTTCTCTTTCCTTTAGGCCTAATTCTTCCCAAGTGTGTATGTGTGTGTGTGTGTCTGTGTGTGTGTGTGTGTGTGTGTGTGTGTGTGTGCACGTGCGCACGTTCTATTGTTATAGTGTTTGCTGGATCGAGGCACTTTTACAAATTCTCTATAGTAAGTAGATAGCCGCATGGAAATCAATAGGAATTTTCTATGTTGTATATCAAAAGGTAAAAATCCAGTATAGTATACTTCTTACAGAGCTTACCTAAGAAAAGTTGGAGGAATCTCCCTTTGTCATCAGTGTCACATCTGAAAATCTCTACATTACTGTAATTGCACTAACAACTCTGAACAGCAAACATATCCAGAGTATTAATCACTGAGTATCTCAAAAGGGCATCTACACAGATTGTGTTACATTTTATAATTCAATTTTGCTCTATTGTCTTTTAAAATAATTTACGATTTTAGTTATTTAAACTCCACCTAAAACATTAGAAAACACTGTCATTTTCACTTGATTTTGTCAGAGTAATGGCAATTGTCACATGGTGATGCACATAGTTTCTGAGCTTTATTTTTCATTTAAGAAAGGCTACAAATAACTCAGGTTAGTGTTTTTTACAGAATAGTCAGAATTTATTACAGGAATAACATCAGGAAATGACTCCTAGAGACCTGCAATTTAAAGTTGATGTTAAAAAAGTTCATTTTCCTATTTTTCCTGAATGTTGTATAATTCTTACAGTTTCCAGAAATAATTGTGCATCCTGATCTTCCCTATATATTTATATTTCTGAGTTATGATTCAGAATTGTAAAATCTTTGTTTTTACTTTAAAGGGTGAGCACTGACACCTTGTCAGTGTTTGAACTGAGAAAATTTACAAGTATCAGGTACCAGACCAGCCAACCAACCAAGAATTCAGGACTTAAGAATTGTTGTTGTTGTTAGGTGCCACCAAGTCAGTTCCAACTCATAGCAACCCTATATACAACAGAAGGAAACACTGCCTGGTTCTGTGCTATCCTCACAATTGTTGCTGTGTTTGAGCCCATTGTTGCAACCACTGTGTAAATTCATCTCGTTGATGGTCTTCCTCTTTTTTGCTGACCTTCTACTCTACCAAGCGTGATGTCCTTCTCCAGGGACTGGTCCCTCCTGATAACATGTCCAAAGTACATGAGATGAAGTCTCACCATCTTCCCTTCTAAGGAGCATTCTGTCTGTACTTTTTCCAAGACAGGTTTGTTCGTTCTTCTGGCAGTCCATGGTATATTCAATATTCTTCACCAGCATCATAATTCGAAGGCATCAGTTCTTCTTCAGTCTTTCTTATTCATTGTCCAGCCTTCACATGCATATGAGGTGAATGAAAATACCATGGCTTGGGTCAGGCACACCTTAGTCCTCAAAGTGACATCTTAAGAGTATTATAGTATTTTTATGCAAAAAATGCACCCATTCTATATTTGTTTGCCAACCTTGCCCCCTCACCCCGGCCCCTGGTATTTTTGTAGACACGCTATACCAATTTTTTTACATGTTGCTGTAAAAAAAATTAGCATACTTTGCTTATGAAAATATCGGGGGAGAGGGTATGGTTGGCAAAAAACGTAGAATGCACACATTATTTGTGTAAAAATATAATAATTACTAGTGGAATGACAGCATTATGTTCATCAGTGAACTAAAGGGAGATCTATCTCTATCCTATGGCTTTATAAGTTCAAGTAAAAATATCATGTATCAATGCCTTCAAATATTCCACTATCAAAGAAAGACTTTGGAGCACAGAATAGATTAGATTCCGAATTCCCATCTGTAACCCACTATTTAAATAAGTCTCACTGTGAGACGAAAATGACAACACATATCAACAATTTGCCCTTTTCTGTACCATTTCTTGTTATACTTTATATTTTTCCTCTTTGGTCTTTCTCTCCTTTGCCCCAGCAACTCTGCAGTGTACTTGCACTTTTTCTTAGCTCTTTATCACACAGTCATTGCAATAAACACATACGGAGTATCTCCAGTGGATGCGACACTCTACTGAACACTATAAACACATGACTCAAAATAGAGAAGATTGTACCCTTGAACCTAGCTTATCCTAGGAACTTAGCTTATCCAAGCAACTTAGCTTATAACTAAAGATTCTAGATAAAAATCATTAATAAAATCTGAAGCAACAGAATGTATTCCAAACACAGATCAGCTTCATGCTAGCAAGGTCCTGGTGGTCAAAGCACCATGATAAGCAAATAATTGTAAGAACTCTAAGCATGGAGAGAATGTCCCCCTACTACTTTATAAATGGTTATTCTCCTACACTCATTATATAACAGACACTGAACTTGATTCTCTAAAGTATGCCAAGAAGTAAAGCCCTCCACAAGCTTACTACCCAATTGCTTCATGTCTGTTAGTCCTAAGTGTCCAACTGCTTGATAAATTCTTGGAGACTGGGAATCACAGGTATTTCTATTATCTAATAGTGTACTGAACACATGTTGTCAGATGCCATAAAGTCAGTTTTTGACTCATAGCAATCCCAATTGTTACAGAGTAGAACTGCCCTATACGGTTTTCTAGGCTGTAATCTTTACAGAAGCAGATAGAGAGGTCTTTTCTTCCTAGGTACCACTTGGTGAGTTTGAACCGCCAACTTTTCAATTATCAGCCAAGTGCTTAACGTTGCCCCACCAGGACTCCTAACTGAACACATAGAAGGTGCATAACAAGAGGAAGGGGTGAAAAATAACTTGCTATACTGAATGAAATCGGACCACCTGTGCCCTATTCCAGTCATTTTACTGTTTACAGATTTGGCACTTTCCCCTCTGCAGGAAAACACACACACACACAAACACACAGAGATATGTTTAAAATAAATTGTACATATTTGAAGAAGACAAGGGAACTGGGATTTTATAATGTGGACCATATATAATTCAGTTGGAGAAGACCGCATTGAAAATGTGAGTTGTGAGCAATAGTTTGAAATGATGGAATGATCATAGTTTTCTAGAGAGAATGAGGGAAACTGTTCCAGGTAATTCTTCATTCGCTTCCCTATCAGTGGAGTTTTTCAATCAACCTAATCTAGCAGAACATTTCTCCTAGGCTACTGAGATATACTTGCAGGAAGCAACTTTCCCCTCACTTAAATAGGTTTAACTCCTTCCTTCCTAGAATTCTATATTCAGGGGAAAAAAAGTGAGTTTCTTTTCCAAAATATATTTAAAGGAGGAAAGAGAGATGAATCTATGTGGAAAATTAGATGAAGAAGTGGAAAATTGCATCTGCCATATAAGTCCAACTCCATATAGATACATTCCTCCGTGAAAAACTGGAAATTTCACTTAAAAATGGTACTTGCAAAGTCAGCAGCAATTCTTAACAATGTCTTTCCTGCTGCTGACATCATATTTTTCACCCCGATAATAAAGGTCATTTGGACCCATTCTCCTTTTCATTTAATGCTATTCCTTTTCTTACTGCATTTCCCCCACTTCTCTTCCCACATGAGAGGTGATTGTAATACTTGTGGAATACGATGAATTGCTTCAACAAGAAATATGTGGCATCTGGTTAAGGTTCTTTCTAGCATATAAATTAAGCATGAATGACAGCTTGGTCAAAAATTTCCTTTGAAATCGGTCCCCCTGTGGCAGGTAGAATCAAGTATTCTCCCTTTATCGGCAGGCAGCTTCTCCATGCCAGCTGACGTCTCCAACCTTCATTAGAAAGAAGTGGGTCACATTCCCACCCTGCTGAACATCATTGATGAGATGAAGAGAGAGATTTGGGTGAGGAAAATGAAAAGACGTGCTTAATAATTGTGCTGGGGTGAGGAATGCTCAGAAAAAAAGAGCACTGTTAACACTGAATAATAATGCAAAAAATACTTAGGGCAAGAAAGAAGCAAAATAAAGTGTGTTCATTCAATAAATTGAGACATACTGGTAAATATCCCCCACCAAAAAATTTCTTTTCCAGTGGAAAAAGACAAGACTAGACAAAAGATAGTGTTCATCTCTAATTTGTGTGATATTTTTTCCTAAGCTAGAAGATTTTCTTTATTCTTTTTTCCCTAAATCTGTCTGATGGAAAAGGTAGAATCTAAATTATCAAGATTTAACTTTCTGAAATACCTTAACTTTGTTCACTCCATGAATTAAAAAAAAAAAAAAAATTTGTGGTAATAATCATCACTCATTTATCCAGAAATTTGATTTATTTCATATAGAAGCCAGCAAAGGAACAAAAACATCAAACAAGGGAAGATTCTCCAACATTCCACATGATGGCAGAAGACCTTTTTCTTATTAAGTAATCAAAGCTCAGTTTTGTATTATTCTATTAAATATAGCAAGATAAGTAATCTCCCATATTCTCTAACCATTTTAAAGTAATTTGTTCTCAGGACAAACCAGAAGGGAAGACGTGTTTTCCTGTGTGAAAAATAAGCAACTTGAAAAAAACAAAAAAAACAAAGACATCTTCCTAAAGTTTTCCCAAATAATGTTGAGATTAGGAAAAGGACCTTTCAAATCACATTTACAATGAGGTCTTTCAGACAACATTTACCAAATGTCAATGATAATTTTTGCCTGTTTATTTTGTTAATCACAGTAAACAAATCCGGTGAAAACACTTACATAAAAGGCTGATTAATAAAATCCCTGCTGCAGACAGAGAGCTTCTTCGAAGCTAGAACTTTTTTTTCAGAGGAGTCTTTCTGACTTACAGCCCCGGCTCTCTTGCTCCCAAAACCAGACTTCTAGACATTACTAATCCGGTAATTCTGTCAGCCTTATAAAATATTGATACGTTCCTGTCTTGTGGAAAGTGTTTAGGATACATAGAATATAAAGCCGAGTTTCTCTACAAATTATAAAATACAGCACCTCCTCTTACGTTTTGTGGCTATCTGATTTATTGTCTACTCACTTTGCTCTTTTTTATTTTCTTTTTAAGTGACAAATGATGGTGAGATAAAGAAATGTAGTATAGTTTCACTAGCTCACTACTTTCCTCAGTTTCTTAAGTTCAGGTTATGGTCAGTTCCCTTATTTTGATGTGAATGGAGGCCAACACAGCGGTGTCTATTATTATTAAAGTTATCTGTACCTTGTAACTTACCTTCCTAATGATGATATTCACCAAATGTTTAATGTGCAAACGTTAGCTAGGCAATGATTTACACTAATGCTTACAGCACTTAACTATGGGAAGAAATCAGTTCAGGATAATAATTATACCTTACATTTTGGTATTGTCTTTACAGTGTTTGCAATGCATTCCTTGTCTGTTACGACATTTAATTCTCAAACACACCTTATGTTGTAACTACTACCCACATTTTACAACTTTTGTGACTGAGATCAGAAGTTAACTTTTTTCTGAGATGACAGAGCTAGTATTTGGAAGGGCAAGAATCAAAATCAGAAATTCTAGTTCCTATTTCTACTATAGCTATTGAAGAGAGTAAAAACCATGGCTGTAGATAATAACATTTATTTTGTTGTTAGTTACCATGAAGTTGATTCCAACTCATGAAGAACTACTCCATAGGCTTTTCAAAGCCATGACCTTTCAGAAACAGATCACCAGGCCTGTCTTCCGAGGTGCCTCTGGGTGGGATCAAACCGTCAACCTTTCAGCTAGTAGTCAAGGTCTTAGTCATTTGTGCCACCAGGGACTCTAATATGTAAATGATGATGTAGTTTTATAAGAACATTTGGCCAACTTTATCTGCAGGGACATTCAAACTGGGGATCAAAAATTTCCTACAATCAACTTGCTCCCTCATGGCAATGTCACTTTCAAGATGACCAAAAACACAGCCATCTACTGCTGGGGACACGGGGAGCACCAACCTTCCCCTAAGCATCTGGCCATTGTGAGTGTCTCTCACAGGCTGGACCGATGTTCTCTTTCTCCCTCCTAAGACCATACAAAGTTTCTTCAGTGAGACCAGTCAAGATACATAAGCACATGAAGAGAGTTGCTCACTGCTGGAAGACTTATTTGACATCATAGAGATGTCAATCTCATTGAAATGCGAACCTTATGGTCAATCTTGGTGTCAATCTGATTGAAATGACGTGAAAACATGAGGCCAATCTCAGTGCATCCTCTGGTAACTGCTCAGGGGCCTTAGACATATTGAAGAGCTGATCATTTCCAACATTTCACTATGAAAGAGAAATGATGGCGTTATCTTACCTTCAATGCATGTGACAGATAATAATCTCTGAAAAAACAACAGTACCCAGTCACTTCATGGGAACAGAGCTATGAATACTTATTAAGTGATTATTTCCTGGTAGAAAACATTAGTTTATTTAGTTGTTTGGCTCAGCTACTATGCTGAACTACTTTTAGCATAGTCTTAATTAAACGCCAACAGTAATGCATTCTACTCTAGCAGATCATTAATATTAATGTTGACATCAACCAATCTGAATAGTACTGAAATTTCAAAATGCATACCTTTGTTATGTGTTCCTATAAGCAGTGTACATGTCAGGAGAGGATAATAACACTTATGGTGTATGTGTTTATACATAAAATAAGAAGGTACAGAATTCATAGAAGTAATTTGAACAAGCCAGGCCTCCTCAAATACTTATTTGGTTTTATTTATTTGATTGGATTAACTGAATAAATCACGTCCTATGTTATTTCTTATATTCTCCTAGACCTTTAAAGCTGTTGTTGTTAGCTTCTGTTCAGTCAACCCCTGAATCATGGTGACTCCACACACAACAGAATCAGATCATTGTGATCCATAGGGTTTTCATTGGCTAATTTTAAGAAGTAGATTGCCAGGCCTTTCTTCCTATCCCAACTTAGTCTGCAATCTCTGCTGAAACCTGTCGAGCATCACAGCAACACACAAGCCTCCACTGACAGACAGATGGCAGCTGTGCTTGAGGTACATTGGCCATGAATGAAAGCTAGGTCTCCCATAAGGAGGGTGAAAATTCTCCCACTGAACCACCACTGCCCTAGAGAACCTTTAAAGACCATTCAACTACCACTCCAACCAGAACCATCGAGACTTGCTCAGGATCTCACAGAACCAAGTCTAGAATCCAGTTTTCCTGGCCACCAGTCAAATTATTTTATCACTGTTTTTTTTTACGTTTATTTCTAAGTTTGTAACATTGGGATTGTTTGTCAAGATAACATAATGATAAACTAGATACATAGAAATTGAAAAATCTTGTGACCAGCCGAGAAATGATTGCACAAAAACTCCCACTAGGGCATAGGCTTCTGTCTATAATCTTAAGACTCAAAGATTCTCTCCAGACACTTAGAAGAAGAAGAGGAGGAGGAGGAAAAAGAGAAAGAAAAGGAAGAGGAAGAGGAGGGGAGGAGAAGAAGAAGAAGAAAGAGATGGAGAAGGAGAAGAAGAAGGAGAAAAAGGAACTACAAAGAAAGCAAATAGAAAAAATGAGAGGCAGAGTATAATGAAACTTTATTTCGCTGGTTGACCAGAGAGGTAAAATTTAAGCATGGAAGTAGAAGAGAGTCTTTCTCCATCATTGTCCTTGAGATTACAGAATTTCGTGTAAGATTGGATGCCTTTGCACTCTTTGGAGAGTTTTGTTTTTTTTTAAAGTGGTAATGAGCTCTCAGGACAGCCTCTGTGGTTCATGTCTCATAGTAATGAATCTTCCCAACAATCCTGCATAGTCATTCCATTTCTACAGATGAGGAAACTAAACCCGAAAGTTTCAGTAATGTGCACAAGGCCACTCAGGTAGCTAGAGTTCATTGCAGAGAGCTACATGTCTCATTTCAAGCGTTTCATCCTCTTTTTGCTAAGCCAGCATGCATCAACCTAATTCCCTCTGAGAGTGTCCTTTGGGCTTGATATTAAAGATGATATCACAAATGTTTTAAATAATTTTGTTTTGAGTTAAATATATTTCCTTTATTAAAATAAGAGATCTACAATAAAAATCACATCAATTATAAAATATTCCTTGCACCCTTCATTTTTCCCTTTGTCTCCTACACCTCTAAGGAGGTGTCAATTTGTCACATGAACTTATTATTGGAATACAGGGTACAGATAGAGGGAAGCCTGCAGTCCTGTGATCATTTAAACAGTGCAGTTTGGAACCTTTTCCAGCCTTACTATTTTCTTTGAAGCCTCAGGACCAAAACTAAATGCGCCAACCATTTTGTAGTTAATGCAAGGGGGTAGTAACTGGTTCTTTTTTTCTTTAAATTCATTGAACAAACCTGATATTTTTAAGTCCAAATTTTCATAAATGATAAAGAAGGTAGTTATTATTTAATTTAAAGCATTTTAAAAAGGAATTTCCAATAGGATTTATTTATCTAGACAGATTGCTAGTAATTTTGAAATGGAATTTTGATTTACAAAACTGCTCTGATTTCTTTTGTATACCTCTGCATTAAGTATCAACTGCATCTTTCTCGACAATAGTCCCTTTTTTTTGCCTTAGGCCATGGTTATAAATTTGGGTTGAAATTTCATTACATTCTCTGTGTGGGCACCTAGATCCTCTCAATTAGATTTAATAGACATTTATTGAGCACCTACAATGAAAGGAAAAAGAAGAAAAAAGAGGAGAGAGGAGGAGGGCGAGGGGAGGAGAGGAGAAGGAAAAATTATAACACCTGTGGGATTTTGCTTTTAGGTATACTTTGTATGTTGTCCCTGTATATATTATCTGCCAATTTATTTCAAGGAATTTGCCATTATTTTGTTGTTTTATTTTAAGCTGAAGGAACTAGATGTTATGATTAGCATTAGAGTGGCTGTTTTTTTCAACGTTATTCTCAGAATGTATTTTTCCACGCCATACATCTGAACAAAAATCTTGTGCATGATCACAAAGTTAATGATTTTCATAGATTCAGAGGTCCTTGACCTGAAAGGGGCCTTAAAAACATGCAGTGCTTCTGCCTTTAGGCAAAGAAGGTAATATTATATCCATTTTAAAAGTAACACAACTAAGGAATCATGCATTTGAGTGGCTTTTACAGGGTCCCCAAAGACCTCTTTTCCAGCTCTGGCTTGGTTTATATGAATAAAGAGGTGTTCATGTTAATAAACTATTTATTGAAGTAGAAGTCAATAGAAATGTATGTCTTCAGCATTAAAAAGGCCATCCAATTTAACTCTAATATGCAAAATTGAATTCTTTTATGTTAAATAATATGTCCAAAATTACATAGAATAAGAAATAAAACCCAGGTCTCTTGATGTCCATTTGGGTGCCTTTCCTGCCGTACTCCACATATAAATTTGAAATAGGATTTATACAAGAGAAAGGGTAGCAATGTGGATAGAGAGGTGAGTGGGTTTGGATTTATTCGAGTTCTGGATCTCAGAATACAGTAATTTCTCTCTGAAAACCCTCCAGCGTATATTTCTTTTCCACTCACGAGGCACTCATTTTATCCTTAGTTATCTTTTTATGGCTGCTTCTTGTCTTTCAAATGAGAATGTGAGTTTTTTGGTCTAAGGACAGTGGATTAACTCAACTTGAATTACCCTCAGTGACTGACACTATAGCTGTGTATAAAGATGCTTAGAATGGGTTTTATTGATTAAGAAATTGATAAAAACTCATTACATATGATATCGAAATTAGGGGCAATCTCTAAATTGATCCCTGCCAATCTGAGTGCCCAAGGACAATCTATAAGTTGTGCTGTTCCCCTCCCCATTTTAAAATGAATTGACATTGATAGCAGCGACCCTTCTGCAGAAATGCCTTCCCCCTTCTTGTCCAGCTGCCTCAGTCCAGATGCCTTTCATATTTGTGGTGCCTCAGAATGTTATTCCCTGCCTCGGTGCCCTGTCGAACTTGTGCCCAGGAGCAAGTGTCCCCCTTTGCCACCCCCCACACCTCTGACACTCAGGGCTCCCCTCAAAAACCACAAAGAGCTTCCTTTCTATCTCTTCTCTAGACACAAATATGGAGACTTAGCTGTCTAGAGGAGGAATTCTGGGGATTTTAGCAGCAGGTAAATTTTACATTTTTTTAATTCCTTCAAAGTTTAGTAAGGAGCCCTGGCAGTGCAGTGGTTAAGCACTTGGCTGCTAACTGAAAGGTCAGTGGTTCAAACCTACTAACTGCTCCATGGGAGAAAGATATGGCAGTCTGCTTCTGTAAAGATTTATAGCCTTGGAAACCTATAGGGCAGTTCTACTCTGTCCTATAGGGTAGCTATGAGTCAGAATCGACTCTATGGCAACAGATTTGTTTTTTTTGTTTTTTTCTTCCTGGTTCACAGTTCAGTAAGAAGTAAAGGTAAATATTCAAGTGGGTCTGGGGAGCTGGGAGGAAATTGGGATAGCATTGCTAAAGATGTATCAGATCATGGCTGTTATGGATTGAATTGTGCCTCCTAAAAATGTGTGTCAACTTCGTTAGGCCATGATTCCCAGTAATGTGTAGTTGTCCTCCATTTTGTGATCTTATGTAATTATCCTATGTGTTGTAAATCCTAACCTCTATAATGGCGACGGGTTTCATTTATGGATAATGTTAATGAGGCAGGATTGGAGGGAGTTATGTTAATGAGGCAGGACACAATCTACAGGATTAGATTGTATCTTGAGTCAATCGCTTTTGAGATATAAAACAGAGAAGCGAGCATCAAAGAGAGGGACCGCATTACCAACAAAAAAGAACAGTCAGGAGCAGAGCGCATCCTTTGAATCCAGGGTCCCAGCACTGAGAAATTCCTAGACCCAAGGGAAAATTGATGACAAGGACCTTCCCCTAGAACTGACATAGAGAGAGAAAGCCTTCTCCTGGAGCTGGTGCCCTGAATTTGGACTTCTAGCCCCCTAGGCTGTGAGAGAAAATTTCTGTTTGTTGAAGCCATCCACTTGTGTATTTCTGTTACAGCGGCACTAAATAAGTAAAACAGAATTTAGTACTAGGAGTGGGGTGCTGCTCTAACAGATACCTACAATGTGGAAGCGATTTTGGAATTGAGTAACAGGTAGAGGCAGGAAGTTTTAAAATGTCTAGTAGTAAAAGCCTAGATTGCCTTGAACAGACTATTAGTGGAATTACAGACATTATCTTGGTCATCTAGTGCTGCTATAACAGAAATACCACAAGTGGATGGCTTTAACAAAGAGAAGTTTATTCTCTCACAGTCCAGTAGGCTAGAAGTCAGAATTCAGGGCACCAGCTCCAAGGGAAGGCTTTCTTTCTCTGTCGGCTCTGGAGGAATGTCCTTGTGATGCATCAGTCTTCCCTTGGTCTGGGAGCATCTTAGCGCAGGAACCTCAGGTCCAAAGGACACGCTTTGCTCCTGGCACTGCTTTCTTGGTGGTATGAGGACCTCATGTCTCTCTGTTGGCTTCTCTCCTTTATATCTCAAAAGAGATTGGCTTAGGACACTATCTGATCTTGTAGAGCTCATCAATATAACTGCCACTAATCCATCTCATTACACCATAGTGATAGGATTTAAAACACATAGAAAAATCACATCAGATGACAATATGGTAGACAATCATACAATACCAGGAATCATGACCTAGCCAAGTTGACAGATATTTTGGGGGGGACACAATTCAATCCATGACCGACATCAAAGACAATTCTGATGAGGGTTCAGAAGGAAGTGAGGAGAGTTGTAAAGACAGAGATGGCACAGACGAAGAAAAGCAGTGGCAGAGAAACTCGGCAGCAGACCCAGGAGACTGGTGCTAGACTGCACAGAAGCTGACCCATAGAGCCAGTGAGCTGAGTGCCTCCGGGCTGGAGGCTTCCTGGTGGAGTGGGGTGCCTTTTGGCACTTGTCAGCAGAGGTATGCTTACCAAGCCACAGAGCAAGATAGCTGGGCACCTTCAAGGCGAAGCTTACTGGCAGAGTGCGGCACTTCCAGGCACTTATTGGTGGAGCTAAAGGGCTTTGTAACATTTGCCTGAGTAGGGCAAAGGCTAGGCCAGCCCAAGAGGCCCAAAGAGCTAAGAGGCCAAGGAACCAGCAAACAGAAGCTGAAGAGACAAGGAACACAGGAAGCAGAGATGCCTTAGTCTCAAAGGGTGGGGCCATGACCTCTGGGTCTCAAAGGTGGAACCATGGCCTGCTAAGTCTCAAAGGATGGGGCCATGGCCTCCTAGGTTTCAAAGAGTCAGGTCTCCACCAACTTAGTTCTGAAATATGGGACTGCTGTTCATGAGTGCCTAGAGAATAGGGCTGAATCTGCTGCCCAAAGCTGTGGGAGCAGGGCTGCCATGCCCAAGGGACAAAAGAATGGGGACTGCTGGGGCCAAGCGGGAAGGGTCACCACTCAAATGGGCTAGGAGAATGGTGTCGCTCAAATCTGAGGGAGAAGAATTGCTGTCCCACTGGGCCTGGAAGGTGGAGGTGAATGAAGCCCTCGGCTGAGGGGCCTCCACCTAGAATCTGGAGAATGTGGCAAATAATCAGAGCCTGGAGGGTAGAGCTGTTGCCTACATGGCCTTAGAGAACAGAGGATTATTTTCAAGGCTTGAAAGCTTATGTAAATTGTTCTGCTAGGCTTTGGACTTACTTGATGTCCCTTATGTCTTCTTTCCCTCCAGTTTCTCCCATTTGTAATGGAAATGTCTATCTTATGCCTGTCCTACCATTGTACTTTGGAAGAAGATAACTTTATTCCAGATTAAGAAGAATTTTGTAGAAGATGAGATTTTGGGCTTGGAGTTGATTTAAGACTTTTGGGATGATATCATGGGGTGAATGTTTTACATGGGTCGAGGACATGAATTTTGGCAGGAGCCAAAGGTTATGGATTGAATTGTATCCCCAAAAATTGTGTGTCAACTTGGCTAGGCCATAATTCTCAATACTATGTGGTTGTTCTCCATTTTATGATCTCATGTAATTATCCAATGTGTTGCAAATCCTAACCTCTATGATGTTAATGAGGCAGGATTAGAGACAGTTATGTTAATGAGACAGGACACAATCCACAGGATTAGGGTGTATCTTGAGTTAATCACTTTTGAGATATAAAGGAGAGAAGTGAGCAGAGAGACCTCATACCACCAAGAAAGATGAGCCAGGAGCACAGCTTATCCTTTGAATTCAGGGTCCCTGCACTGAGAAACTCCTAGATCCAAGGAAAGATTCATGACAAGGATCTTCTCCTAGAGCCAACAAAAAGAGAAAGCCTTCCTCTGGCTGGAGCTCTGAATCTGGACTTCTAGCCTTCAAGACTGTGAGAAAATAAATTTCTGTTTGTTATTCTGACTGCTCTACTGACCAGCCATTCCCCCTTCTCACTGTCTCTCCTCAGGCCTCCCTATTCCCTGAGACACGACAATATGACAATATTGAAATTAGGCCAATTAATAACCCTACAATGGCCTCTAAGAGTTCAAGTGAAAGGAAGAGTCACACATTTCTCACTTTAAATCAAAAGCTAGAATTAATTAAGCTTAGGAAGGAAGGCATGTTGAAAGCCGAGACAGACCAAAAGTTAGGCCTCTTGTGCCAAACAGCCAAGTTGTAAATGCAAAGGAAAAGCTATTGTAGGAAATTAAAAGTGCTACTCCAGAGAATACAAGAATGATAAGAAAGCGAAACAACATTATTGCTGATATGGAGAAAGTTTTAGTGGTCTGGACAGAAGATCGAACCAGCCACAGCATTCTCTTAAGTCAAAGCCTAATCCAGAGCAAAGTCCCAACTCTCTTCAATTCTGTGAAGGCTGAAAGAGGTAAGGAAGCTGCAGAAGAAAAGTTTGAAGCTAGCAGAGTTTAGTTCATGAGGTTTAAGGAAAGAAGCCATCTCCATAACATAAAAGTGCAAGGTGAAGCAGCAAATTCTGATGTAGAAACTACAGCAAGTTATCCAGATCTAGCTAAGACAATTGATGAAGGTGGCTACACTAAACAATAGATTTTCAATGTAGATGAAACAGCCTTATATTGGAAGAAGATGCCATCTAGGACTTTCATAGCTAGAGAGGAGAAGTCAATACCTGGCTTCAAAGCTTCAAAGGATGTGCTGACTCTCTTTTTAGGGGCTAATGCAGCTGGTGACTTAAAATTGAAGCCAATGCTCATTTACCATTGTGAAAATCCTAGGGTCTTTAAGAAGTATGCTAAATCTACTCTGCCTGTGCTCCATAAATAGAACAACAAAGCTTGGGTGACAGCACATCTGTTTACAACATGGTTTACTAAATATTTTAAGCCCACTGTTGAAACCTACTACTCAGAAAAAAAGATTCCTTTCAAAATATCATGCTCATTGGCAATGCACTTGGTCTCTCAAGAGCTCTGATGGAGATGTACAAGGAGATTAATGTTGTTTTCATGCCTAGTAACACAATATCCATTCTTCAACCCATGAATCAAGGAGTAATTTTGACTTTCAAACCTTATTATTTAAGAAATACATTTCTTAAGGCTATAGCTGCCATAGATAGTGATTCCTCTAATGAACCTGGGCAGAATAAATTGAAAATCTTCTGGAAAGGATTCACCATTCTAAATGCCATTGAGAACATTTGTGATTCATCAGAGGAGGTAAAAATATCAACATTAACAGGCGTTTGGAAGAAGTTGATTCCAACCCTCATGGATGACTTTGAGGGGTTCAAGACTTCAATCGAGGGAGTAACTGCAGATGTGGTGGAAACATCAAGAGAACCAGAATTAGAAGTAGAGCCTGAAGAAGTGACTGAATTACCACAATCTCATGATAAAACTTTAACAGATGATGAGTTGCTTCTTATGGATGAGCAAGGAAAATGGTTTCTTGAGATGGAATCCTCCTGGTGAAGATGCTCTGAACATTGTTGAAATGACAAAAAAAGGATTTAGAACTTTACATAAACTTAACAGATAAAGCAGTGGCAGGGTTTGAGAGGGTTGACTCCAACTTTGAAAGAAGTTCTACTGTGGGTAAAATGATATCAAACAGCATCACATGCTACAGAGAAATCTTTCATAAAAGGAAGAGTCAATCAATGTGGCAAACTTCATTGTTGTCTTATTTTAAGAAATTGCCACAGTAACCACCCCAACCTTCAGTAACCACCACCCTGATCAGTCAGCAGCTATCAACATCAAGGCAAGACCCTGCACCAGCAAAAAGATTTCACTTGCTTAAGGCTCAGATGATGGTTAGCATTTTTTTAACAATAAAGTATTTTTTAATTAAGATACGTACATTGTTGTTTTTAGACATAGGGCTATTGCGCACTTAATATACTACCCCCCCCAAAAAAACACAATGCTGTTGTTGTTGAGTTGATTCCAACACATAGCCACCCTGCAGTATAGTGTAAACATAACTTTATAAGCACTGGGAAACCAAAAAAAAACATCACATGACTCGCATTATTGCTGTGGTCTGGAATTGAACTCACAATATCTCCAAGGTATGCCTATATTAAGTGTATTGATAAAGGACACATACAGCTAACAAAGAGTTGGGACTGATAGCCACCCCTCCACACTAATGTTTCCCTTTCAAATACAGGTATCCCTCGCTTTTCGAAAGTTCACTTTATGTCACTCCACTTTTAAGAAAGACCTACATTGGTACCTGTTGTTGCTAACTGAAAGAAATTCGAAGAGGATTCTCACTTTTACAAAAAAAAAAGGAGAAATAGCGTTCAGCGTGTTATTTTGCAGCAAGCCATTAAAGAGGCAGCATACACCCCAAGCAGCAGAAGTGGCCTCACCAAACTCCTTTTACCATATCATTCCTCCTTTTAGTATATATTAGTGTTATTTTAGGTTTTATGTGTTATTTGGTATGATTTGGTAGGTTATATTTTGATCTGGGAACCCTTAAATTTTTTTCCCATGTACACTGATGGTAATTACTTCTTTGCTTTACATCGTTTTGGCTTACAAACAGTTTCATAGGAATGCTCTACTTTCAGATAGCGGGGGAAACCTGTAAAAAGTTAGTTGCTACAGACACATGAGGAAATGCTTGCAATCACTAGCCATTAGAGAAATGCAAATTAAAACCACAATGAGATACCATCTCACCCTGGCATTACTGGCACGAATCAAAAAC
>NW_004444003.1:9549204-9551491 GCF_000243295.1 Trichechus manatus latirostris
AAAAAAAAAAAAAAGTTGAGAATTTAGAGGGTTAAAATGTTGTGGGGTTGTTAACCAATGGCATAAAACAGCGTATGTGTTACTGTTACATGAGAAACTATCTGTTCTGTAAGCCTTCACCTGAAGTACAATAAAATACTAAAAAAAAAAAAAAAAGTTAGTTGCTACACATCATTAAGGTCAACTTGGCTTTGAGGAGGCAGCTCTTCTCCTCTTGTATTTTGATTACCTCCCAACCTGAGAGACTCATCTTCCAGTGCTATCTCAGACAATGTTCTGTTGCTCTCCATAAGGTTTTCATTGGCTAATCCTTGTAAGCAGATTACCAGGCCCTTCCTCCTAGTCTGTCTCGGTCTGGAAGTGCCATTAAAATCTGTCCACCATGAGTGACCCTGCTGGTATTTGAAATGCTGGTGGCATAGCTGCCAGCATCATAGCAACTTGCAGACTACCGTAATACAACAAACTGATAAATAACTGTAATAAGTAATTATTAACAACCAATGTTTAAAAATCATTGAATTAATACTTAGGCATGCAAAGATTGGTAAGACACTGCTTCTACTTTTGAGAAGTTTAGCAGGATGATAAAAGATGATGCACACTTAAATGTAACACAAACATGGTGTGGTATTTTGTGTCTGGAAAAGTGCTACAGAAAAAGTGAGTTTAATTAATGGAGGGAAAGCGAGAATAAAAGCATAGAAGAGAAATAAAAAGAAAAATTCTTCAGGGTGAGCCAACCAGTGAAAGACTCTTGGAAGGGGTAGTCACTTGAGATGATCTTTAAAAAAGGGCACTGTGATAACTGAGGTTTGAGAAAGGAAAGAAAACAGAAAAACATTTCTGCCAGAGGAAAAGTTACCTGTAAAGGTAAAGAGGCAAGAAAGCCATAGGACAAGTCACCCCAGTTCACTTTGCCACCCTACCTCCACATTGAGATCTTTGCTCGTTGCCTGCAACATTATCTTCTAGTGACTACTTGCTCTGCTGTCATCTGAACTACTTCAGCTGATTTGGCACAAGGCACTTCCTGAAGTCATCATTTTCACCTTGAAGGAGTGCATATTCACCCATTCCACTGCAATCAGTTTTTGTCTGAGGAAAAAAATAAAATAAAATTTTTATTGTTTTATGTCTGCATTCATGAGAAACAAGCTTTGTATACCATTCCTGACACTTTTCGTTTTCTATTCCTCTTTAAATAATGGTGAAGAAATCTTTGAGTAAAAGTAATCCAAATCCCAACTCTCATAGCATTAACGTTAAGGCCTGGCTAATTTCCAGCTTCACCATGATAGAAAAAAAGCACCTCCAATTTAATAACTAAATTAATTTTTTCCTCCCACAACAGCATGTGCAGTTATTAAAGTCAGAAAGATCTTGGCAGCCTCTTGCGCTGGTAAATAGAATGTTGCATTCTCATCATATGATTAATTAATGTTCCTGATTCAAAGAGATATGAAATCGCTTTACATTCCTTGTGTTATTGAATAACCTAACATGCATTATTGCTCAGGCACTTTTTACATTGATGACGTTAAATTACAAGTAATGAGCCACAAAAGCCTAACTTTATTCTGAAGTGCTATATGAGTTACTGAAAACGAATTTGAGGAGGTACATGAAAGAGGGGAGAGGAAGAAAAGGAGCAGGAGAGAAAAGAGAAAAAGAATTGGAGAAGGAAAATTTGTTTTAGACAACTAATTGTGCCAGTGAATCTGCTTACTTCTTCCTTTTCTGTGGTTTGCAATCTTATTTGGTAATTTCTTGATGACGTTTCCTTATTTACAAATCAAGAATAATAAAAATAAACATTAACAAACAAACACGAAACCCTATGTGAAGTATCTGAGGTCACTGGATGTTATAACTGATTGGCCCTTGTGTTATCAGGAAATGGTGTTCTTGGATTTCAAATAACATAAGCAATTCTCCAGGTTCAAGTGTGTAAAAATGTGCAGTTTTGGCAGATCCCAATGACATACATTATGCAACACAGGGCAACATTTCACCTTCTAACAAGTTGTCTCAAATATTAAAGATATACATATATACGCCACATTTCCTACTTTCTTCTTTTTCTTGAAGTTTAATATTGAATTGTTATACATCTACTCCGCACTTATTGACTGCATCATTTTCTGATATTTTGCATTTATGACAATAGTTAAAAAATCTACTGTCAGGCTATTTTAGGTCTTCTGTATCTTTGCTGAGTTTCTTCTTAGTTGTTCTGTCCTTTACTGAGAGTGGTGTGTTGAAGTCTCCTACTATTATTGTGGAA
>NW_004444003.1:9553004-9592190 GCF_000243295.1 Trichechus manatus latirostris
TCCTCATTTTTGTCTGCTTTTTGCTTCAACTCTTGCATAATTCTGAGTATTAGAGATTTGAATTCCCTATCAGGTAGTTCTAGTGCATTTTCTTCCACTGGAAAGTCATCTGGTGTTTTATTTTGGATGCCTACTGGAACCATCCTGTCCTGTTTTTGTAAATGTTTTGATATTGTTTGATATTGCTGTCTTCGGGGCATTCAGTAGTTATTTTTCTCGTGCATTGATTGTAGATTTGTTTGTTTCATCCTTTTTTTTTTAATTTGGCTATGTCTGAGCAGGCAGGCTGTGTGTTCTTTGTTGTTTGCTCATCTGTGGGCACAATACTTTTCATCTCCTTCTCTAATTGGCAGTGTCAGTCGCTCACATATGGTACAGCAGGGCAGGTCTAGCTGAAGAGGAGTCACTGGGACGGGTTGTTTCTTGCACTTACTACAACCACCAGGGCGGGTCAGTAGTCAGTGCAGGGCAGGTTCCAGTAGGCCGTGCCTTTGCTGCTTGGTGGTGTGATGTTAAGCGCACAGTGCAGGTAGGCAGGAGGTAGGGGGGAGATTGTTATGTGTGGAGCTAAGATGGATATGGGAGAGAGGAGAGAGGAACAGGAGCCAAAAACATACAAACAAACAAAAAAGAATGTTAAGGGAGCTTGCCATTGGAGTGGAGAGATGAGAGACTATGAAATGGAGAAAAAAAAAAGGGGAAGAAGAAGAAGAAAAAAATGAATAAATAAAAATCAGAAAGTGAAAAGAACCACAGAGTTCCCAGGGATCCCACCGGTGTGGCTATGAGGTCTGGGGAAGTTGTTCTTAGGTGTTGCAGTACAGCCTGGCTAGAAGGCATAGAGGTATTCAGCTCCAGGTTTTCAGGGAATAGAAAGAGAAGGAAGGTATAGAGAGACGAGAAACTGAGTAATGAAGAAAGACAAACAGGGAAAAAGAGGGAAAAGAAAACAAAACCGAAAAAAAAAAAAGAACAAGAAAAGCCCCCCAAAAAAACAGGAAGAAAAAAAAACCCCACGTAAAAAGAAATGCCCTCAGGGATCCCTCTGTGTGTTGCACAAGCCGGGTGGGTAAGTTCCAAGCCACAGAGCACCGCCTGGCCAGAACAGGCTCCCAACTCGAAAAGGAAAAGAAAACAAACAAACAATTCAAAACAAACAAACAAAGCCCTGGGATACCACCAGCTGGCAGCCCAGACGAGGAAGCAGTTCCACACTTGAACGGAGCTCTGCAGCCCCTCAGGAAGAAGCAAAGATGGCACATGGAGCCTGGTATTTGACTGAAAGGAGGGGAAGGTGGTGAGAGGTAAGGAAGAAATCAAAAGAAGTGGAAAACAAGCAACACCAGCAGCCAACAAATGGCACTCAGAGAGCCAGCTAGTGAGGGCGGGTGGAATCCAAGCAGCTGGTGCTTCCCGGACAAGAGACTGTGGCCCCGGGAAGCAGAGGAGGCCGAGTGGGGGTGAAGAAGGGTGGGGGGTGGGAAAGCGTATATCGCAAATTACCAGTTGGTTTGTCTCCCGCTGGAAGTCCCGTGAAGCTGCTTTCTCGTACCCCCTGTTTGCTGGTCTCCGATAGGATTTCAAGATGGCAGATCTGTGCTACATTTGCTGATAGGGGACCTCTGCATGAATCTCTCCTTGCTCACTGTTCTCTGTCAGTTTTCTCACTCCATTTGGTGCTTGGCTGAGTTCTTTATCTCTTCATTTGATGTTTTAGGGTTTCAGGATTGTTGTTTTCTCTGTTCTGCTTAGTTTTTCAGATCTTTGCTGTGGAGGGACAGCGTGGTGCTTCTGCCTAGAGTGCCATTTTTCCAGAAGTCTCCCTATCGGACTATTTTGCACATGAATGGCATACATCTGGCAGTAATAAATGTCGAGGTGTCAGGTGAGAGTATTGCTGGCTGTAATGGTTAAGGTTATGTGTCAACTTGTCTGGGCCATGATTTTCAGTGGTTTGACAGTTATGTAATGATGTAATTTGGCAGTTATGTAATGATGTAGTCATCCTCCATTATGTGATCTGATGTGGTCATCCTCCATTTTCACATAACTCTGATTTTCACACAATGACCTGATCTTTGGAACCTAACCATGTCAATAAATGAGGAGTAGGGTATAGCTACATACTCTCTCCCAAAGGGAACTCTGCCTTTCTCAGAGTTAACTAACATAACAAGCCTTTTATATAGCAAACTATCACATTTTCAGAGAAACCTATTCTCTACATCATTAGAGAACTGGAATTTCATCCGTCAGACTACCTACTGGACCTTAAGATCATCAGTATGTTCAAGAACAGGGCTGGTTCCTCCAAGAAGAGCTCATCAAACTCAGAAACAATCTCATCATGTCCAGTGACTAACTCTTCCTGTGAAAGATTAATAGGGGAAGAAACTAGAAGAGAATGACAAATCATGCCACAAACAGAAACTGAAAAAAAATTTCAGTGAATAGTAACCAATCTGTGTAATGTTAAAGAAAAAAAATGCATTAATCTATTTTTAAACCACTGTCCCAGGCCGTCTTCAATATACCGTACATCACAGATTCACTTTAATATTGCTTTTTTACAAATAGAAACAATCTCAGATGGAAGAAAAGACCCAATATACAAGTAATATAAAACAAATAGGCACTGTCCTTTTGAATAGCAAGAAATCTGCTGAAACGATTTTGAGAATTCTACTTTTGCAAAGCCCTAACATTTGGACCCTTGATATTGCTTTCTGGTTGAACTGCCAGAGTACTAATGAAGATTCTTGAATTGAGTTTAAGATAATTGATAATGGTCATGGAAGGAAGCATATGATTCTGGGTAAAAGAGAAATGACAGTCTCAGTTTTTCCCCCACTTCCTAGTAAGATATGGCTAGGGAAAGCACGCACCCTTGTAACCACATTGGCTTTATTGAAATGTTATGTTTCTCAATCCTTAAAAACACTGTGCTCTTTTATTTCCTTCTAGTCCCCACATATTGATTTACTTTTTCCCTTAAATATGGAGTATAGTATATGTCTGCACCTTCTGAGTTTCTATGTATTTTTATCACTCATTAAATTTTAATTAAACATAGAAATGAAAATATAATCCAAAAATATTTATTTTCTCCTATATTTTTATTTACATGGCCTTTCAAATGTCAAAAAACACTGAAAATTCTGACAATATTGCATATTTAGTATTTAGTAGGGAAATATAAGTTCTACTTTAATTTGAACCCAGAATTGCTATGTGACACGGGCACAATTGTAACTGTTCTTGACTCACTTTTTTCTCTATTAAATAAAGTAACCATAACTTGAGAGGAAATCCAAGAAGGCAAACATGAGGATGGATTAGTTTTTTGTTTTGTTTTTCTCCTAGAGAAATAATTTTTGTTTTCAAAATTCAAGGCATCATTATTATTCATGCTTACAAAAACCCTCATGAGAGTAGAAAATATTATATTTAGTCTGTTTTCCCATTTTCACCAAAAAAGGTATTAAGGCTAAGATTTTAGATTGTCCAATGATTAAGAGCCAAAGCATAGAAAAAATAAATAAATCTAAATCCAAATTTGTGATACCATCGTTTATTTTTCTTCTCTAGAAAAATGCCCTCAAGTTTAAATGTGCAACATTAGTAACAATGAAATGTATTGAAGAGTTATTTAATGTATAATTAGTACTGATAAAATATATTAAACCATAATGTACACACATAAGTCAGAACCAGTCATATTAGTAATATAAAAACATGGGCTCTGATAGAGCTTCCACTCGACCAAGAAGTTCACAGTGTTCACTGTGGAAGAAATAAATAAATAAACTTCTGGGGAAAATTCTGCTCCTTTTAGTATGCAGAACGCACAGGCTGGAAGTAGCTTCACCTGCCAGTTGTGATGAATTTGCTATTTCTTACAACGTCTCACTTTGATTATTAATGATAATGATTTGATTTATGAGTTTTGTTCACTGAGTAGTCTCCATTTCCAAAGATGTACTCTTCTGGGGAAAAAAAAAAGAGGAGAATAAAAGCTATGGGGGAGATAACGACTCAGGTAATGGAATGTGGCGTATTTACCTCTAGACACTGGTTCAAATCTATCTCCCCACATTTTCCTAAGGTGCACAGGGAAATCTAAGGGCTGGAGCAGAGATATTGTATATAATGAATGAGAGAGGGATATCATGATCCCACCTCTGTTCTGGGGTTTTGTCTCTTTATGTGTTGTGGGGACGGAGAACATTTGGGACCAGGGCTTCTGCATTTTAAGACTTTTCTATGTGCAGAATTATGCCCTGTAAACCCTGCAACTTGAATTGCATGTTAACATATTGGCATTTATGAATATATTAAGAAGCTGATATTTTTAAGACAGCATGAAAAGACGTGAGTTCTCAGAATAGAATTACAGAGAATTAAGGCAATTAGAACTCAGAGGGGCAATACGCAGTGTTGCTAGAATATTGTATTCCATACCAGCTGACCTCCTCATTGATCACGGCAAAGGAAATTCAGGAGAAATTAATTTGATGCTTTTTGTAAATGCACAAATAACTCAGCAATAATTGATTTTTAAAAGCTGAAAATTACAAAGGCTGCCTTCTTCTTTGAGAAATATCTTCTACAGCAAGAAGTTTAAGAAAGAAAAATAATGTAATCATCTTTGCCCAGGTCCTACACTCCACTAGGAACCTAGAACCTAAAAAGCCTTCAGATCCTGAGCCCACTAAGTTTCTTGGTGCAAATATTAATAGTAGCTAATGAATATTAGGACATTTCCGAGCTCTGGTGGTGCAGTGTTTAAAGCGCTCGGCTGTTAACCCAAAGCTTGGTGGTTCAAACCCGCCAGCTGCTCCGTGGGAGAAAAATGTGACAGTCTGCTTTCATAAAGATTTACAGCCTTAGAAACCTTATGGGGCAGTTCTACTGTGTCCTATAGGGTCACTAGGAGTCAGAATCCACTAAACAGCAATGGTTTTCATAGCCTGGGCACCTTCAATATATCTTCTTATTTAGTCCTCACAAGAGAACAATGAGATAGGTGTTACCATTATCCCCCTTTCGAGATGAGGGCATTAAGGCTCAGAGAGATTAAGTAACTGCCAATATCACACAGCTAGAAGGTGATGTTTATCGAGGCCATCTGGCTCCACTGTCCTATCATATTGTCCTGCCTCTTTATCCTTTTTATTGACATGGCTACAAGCACCACACTTCACTCTAAGACCATGCTTCGTCATGATGAATTCTATCTCCTGCTAACAACAGAAAGAACCGGTAGCTTAGAATGAGCTCAGAATGAGGGTGGTGGCTCCTAGCATTTGGTGGAAAATAAAGAGCAACTGCTACTCTAGTGGCTTGCATAGAGTCTGCTGAGGCTCATAATCCTGGAAGAGGATCCCCCTGGTGTCTAGAACTTTCAGAAATCCTCTCTCAAACCCACGTCTAGCAGTTCTGAAATTAGAGCCAACTAAAGTGTTGCATTAAAAGATAAAAACCTGGTTTGCAACTGTCAGAGCATTGCTTCTCACCTGGAGTGCTTGTCCAGAGTCCTGGGCCACTCTCCCAAGCTATGATTTATTAAACTTGGGTTGGGGTTCCCAATCTGCATTTTAAACAAGTATCCCCCGACTTGAGTTTCTTTTGCAAGTGAAACAAAGATTCTGGAAGGCTGTGCAGGGCCATTTCCTTAATCTCTCCTGCAGCCTCCCTTACGCTTCTTTGAAACATAAAGTCAGCTAGATATCAAGGTTTTCGAACTCCATCATTCTCTCAGTCTATACTCTCACATAGCAGTCTCACCGACTCTCCTGATTTCAACTTTCCATGGATATTTTGGTGATTTCCAAATTTATCTTTCCATTCCAGACCTCCTATTTGATTTCAGACTCATATGCAACTGCCAAGTGGGCAACTTCACTTGGGTATCGAACTAGAATCTCACGGACCACATTTCCAAAATAAATATCTTTCTTCCTAAACCTCTTCTTCTTCTAATATTCCATGTTATGGTACCCCACTAGAATTCTAAAAATCTTCTTGACATTTTTCTCCCTACCACTACATTCAATTAGTCACATTTATGCCAACTTACTTTCTAAAAAGTTCTCAAATCTATCCCATCCTCTTCATTCATCCAGACTACCAATCCTTATATTTACCAGCTCTGGTCCTCATCACCTCTCACTTGGATTACTATGATGAATTCCTCACTAGTCTCCATATATCTATCCTAAAAAAAACAACCAAACCCATTGACGTCGAGTCGATTCCAACTCATAGCAAACCTATTGGACAGAGTAGAACTGCCCCATAGGGTTTCCAAGGAGCATCTGGTGGATTCAAACTGCAAAACTTTTGGTTAGCAGCCAAATGCTTAATCACTTTGTCCCTAAGGCTCCACATCTATCCTGGTAATACCAACCTCAAAACCATACTCCTTAGTGTTACTAACGGGATTTAAGGTATTGTGTTGTTCCCTGCTTAAAATCCTTCAAAGGCTCCCAAGCCCTTAAGGATAAAATTTGACCCTGCCTTCTTCTCTGGACTAATCTTATGACAACTCCTTCTCACACATTATATTAAATAACCAAACACTTACATATACCATGCCCCAGGCCTTCTTTAACTTATTTCCTTTACCCAGGATGCTCTCTCAACCTCTAGCCCTCTTCTGCCCTTAATAGAAAGTGCTTCAGACAATAGGAAGAGTAAGTACTTGGAATTCAAATTATTCTGAGTTAGAATCCCAGTTCTCCATTTTCTAATTGCCGAACTTTTTGCAACTCACCTTACCACCGTAAGAAAATTAAATACAACATGACTGAAATGTGTAATATGGCATCTGTTATCTCTTCATAGCTGCAGGAATTTGGGCAAGACACTTCTTAGTGCCTCCATTTCCATGTTTGTAACATAAGTTGTTGAACTAGATATCATGATTCTCTGAACTCCTGTGAGGTACAGCCAATGAGTACTTAGACATTTACCAATATTTTTGTGTTCAGATTTACTGTTTACAAAGTACTTACATAATCATCTCATTTGTCCCTTATAATGACCCTGTTAAGTGCATAAGTACACTATCCACTTTACAAATGAACAAACAGGCTCAAATAGATAAGTAACTGGTTTTATGTAACAGAGCCAATAAGTGTGACTTGATTCATTTAAGGAAAATTCAGTGCTCCTGACTTCTAGCTCACTGCCTCTGTCACTCCTGCACGGGGCTTTGCAATAGGCCCATTAGTCACTGTGGATAATTTATATAATGAACTTGATTCTCCAAAACTGGGAAAGTACAGGAAAACATATAAAATAAAATACAATAAAGATATACGTAATATATAACAACAAAATAGGCTTACTTTTATTTTATTTTATTGTATTTTAAGTAAAAGTTTACAATTCAAGTTAGTCTTTCATACAAAAATTTATACATGCATTGTTATGTGACCCTATTTACTCTCCCTATACTGTGACAGCACACTTCTCCTTTCTACCCTTGATTTCCCGTGTCCATTCAACCAGCTCCTGACCCTCTCTGCCTTCTCATCTCACCTCCAGGCAGGAGCTGCCCGTTTAGCCTAATGTATCTACTTGAGCTAAGAAGCACACTCTTCACAAGTATCATTTTATGTCCCATAGTCCAGTCTAATCTTTGTCTGAAGAGTTGGCCTTGGGAACGGTTTCAGTTCTGAGTTGACAGAGAGCCCAGGGGCCATGATTTCTGGTGTTCCTCTGGTCTCAGTCAGACCATTAAGTCTGGTCTTTTTACTAGAATTTGAGTTCTGCAGCCCACTTTTCTCCTGCTCCATCTGGGATTCTGTGTTGTGTTCCCTGTCAGGGCGGTCATTCATCGTAGCCAGGCACCATCTAGTTCTTCTGGTCTCAGGCTGATGACGTGTCTGGTTTATGTGACCCTTTCTGTCTCTTGGGCTAATACTTTCCTTGTGCCTTTGGTGTTCTTCATTCTCCTTTACTCCAGGTGGGTTGGGACCCATTGATGCATCTTAGATAGCCATTCACTAGCTTTTAAGACCCCAGATGCCACTCACCAAAGTAGGATGCAGAACATTTTCTTAATAAACTTTGTTATGCAGAAATAGGCTTACTTTTATTCTCATAGCAAAGAAGTCAAGAGTCGGTATTCAAGGGCTTATATATATGTTCCATAGTCTTCTATATAAGATATTTACTGTACAGTTGTTCTTTCCAGTACTGTCATGCCAGATTTATAAGTAATTAAAGTAAGTAGATACCTTTGAGGAATTTTTTGAAGGACTCCAAAAAGACCCCTGCTTTAGATGAGCTCTCTGGATTTACAACAAAGGCATATGTAGGTTTCCTTGGGTCATAGATTGTCTTTCGGATCAAGGACAGCAGCTCTTAGGAGTATGCAAGGAGGCAGAGAAGTGCAAAAAACCTCTGAAGCAATTTGCCTAGCCAGACTTCATGGAGCTCTGGAACACTGATCAGGATTTAATAATAATTTTAGCAGTTGGACTCTATGGCTCCGTTTTCTAGTTCACCGTCTCTCTTTACTTACTTCAAAAACCTATTACTCTCATATATGCAAATATTGCATAATAGATGTAAATGTGTATATCACAAGTATAATTTCAGACGACAGGCATTTAGGTTTGTTGAAAAAAAATGCTAAGAATGAGGCTAACAGGACAATATTCCAGTCTAAAATAAACTTATGTGTGCTTTGATAGAAAACAAACAAAAAAACTACCTTAATTTGCTCTTCCACCTACTTTCACTACATCACCTTTAACCTCTGATATAAGGGAAATTGACACTACTTACATCATGGGGAAAGAGTCCCTGGGTGGTGCAATCAGTTAAGAGCTGGACTACTAGCCAAAAGGTTGGTAGTTCAAACCCATGCAGAGACACCTTAGAAGACAGACCTGGTGATCTGCTTCCGAAAGGTCACAGCCTTGAAAACCCTATGGAGCAGTTTTACCCGCAAACTTGGGATCACCATGAGTCAGAATTCAAGGGCAACTAACAACAACAAAACAATGTCACGGGGAGTGGGCATTGAGGACCCAGGAGAATTGGTAATAAGTTGCAAAAAAGAAACTTTCACCACATTTTTGTTTATTTCATGACACATCTTTATGCACCAGTGTGTCTGACTATGGTACAATGCAAGAAGTGGCAGAAACAGCATTATGATATAACGATAAAATAATTGATTAATATCAAGTACCTTATGGAATATGGACTCTATTTCTTGACAGATTATAAATTAAGGACAAAAACACAAAGCAGAGATTTGTTGTTGTTTTGATCGGTTGATGTGAAATCAAAGAGAATTTTTGAAGGGCAAGCTCTCATTGCTGTGTACTGGGATTCAAGCCGTTGTTATACTTAGTGGATGCTCCATGCCAAGTTCCCCAGCCCCTGGGGGTGAAAATTTCCCCTAAAAAGACCTGGAAGGAATTCAAGGCTGCTAAGGCTTGAATAAAACTTTACTTAATGTGTATTGTACATTTTTATTACCTAAGATGATATGTTATAATTACCTTTTTAAATCATGTGAGAAAAACTTAAACACATTATTAACAAATGATAATATTGCCAAACCAATCCAGTTGGTACAGGTCTCTCCAGAGAGGAGAATACAGTGGATGCCAAGCAGACCAACAGACTAGTAAGCATGTCCAGAAAAAAAACAAAACTCATTGCCGTCAAGTCGATTCTGACCCATAGCGGCCCTATACGATAGAGTAGAACTACCCCACAGGGTTTCCAAGGAGAGGCTGGTGTATATGGACTGCTGACCTTTTGGTTTGGAGGCTGAGTTCTTAACCACTGTGCCACCAGGGCTTTACAAGCATGTCCAAAGCAGGGACAAATACTAGGTACCTGATTCTTCCAAAGACCTTATGATCTAAGAGAAACAAATTAGCCTCTGCTATATCAAGGAGCCCTGGTGGTACAGTGGTTAAAGCTGGCTACAGTTGGTGGTTCAAAACAGCCAGCTGCTCCTCAGGAGAAAGATGTGGCCACCTGCTTCCATAGAGATTTACAGCTTTGGAAACCCTATGAGGTCACGATGAATTGGAATTGACTTGACAGCAGTGGGTTTGTTGGTTTGTTTTTGGTTTTAGAGCTATGTGGTAAAAACTCAGAAAAGTATTGAACAATGCTAAAAATTTTCAAGTATGATTTTGGATGTTCCATAAGTAATTAACCAGAATAGAAATATATATTTCCCAGAAGAAAATGAATAGAGAAAAATCTGTGAGGAATACTTATTTTAGCTTCTTCGAAAATAAGTTGGAGTCTTATTGTAGTTTTCTATATTCTCTGATAAAAGATTTTGGATTTATATATGTAAACAGTGCTATGACAGTCAGACCTAAAGGATGAAAATATGCACTTTTGGTTTTTTAACTGATGGTAAAAAGACAAACTTCTTCTCCCCTGGGGTAATTGTACCACTGAATTGATTTTTTACAAAGTAGAGTTTGTTAGAATTTGATTCTCTTCAGAATGTGCTCTTTATCTTGTTAATGTCTATCTATTATACCTAGCACAGATACCACCAACATTTTAAACCGTTAATAGTGTTTTGTTTGCCATATACTTTGAGGTTTTACCTTATGTTAATTCTGAATCCACATCTCTTTAATTGAAATAAATGTTAATGACAAAAGTTGTTTGAAAAAAAAATAAGTTGGATCATTAACATAGTTGAAACTGGCAGAATCGATTTCTTACGGTGTTTGAAAATAAAAGACATAAATAGTCATTTGCATCCTTCCCCTCACACTGCTGAATTCAACTAAACCTGAATATTATAAAGCATTCAGTGAAGGAACTAACTTAAAAATTCTTACATTCAAACACACATCATGAAGTCTTTGAAAATCGTAGAGCTGGAAATAAAGTTTGTAGCCAGATATATGTTGCTGCTGTCTGGATAGCGCCGAACTTTGTTCAGAGGAGGGCTGGAAGGGCAATTACTGTTTTCTCTCCTGGCACCCTGAAGGTTGGTGGGTGCCGTGGTGCACACGCAGGCAGAGGCAGGTTCCCTCCTGAAGCTTCCAACGGGGAATTTTGGAAAGGATTGGCATCAAACAGGAGATGATGAACCATAGATGGAGGCTGGCTTCTCCACTGCTTGACTGAAGAGCAAAATAGCATTTGTTTTGGCAATTTTTTTTTTTTTTTTTTTTTTTTTTAGAAATCAAAACCTCAGAGCATTTAAAAATTATCCTTTAGCAGTATATTAAGGGAAATAGGTTGAAAGGTATTTCTCAGCAGTTGACAATATTAAATTTTAGCAGACATTGACTGACATGGTTGATAATGCTAATTGGTTACCCAGGAGCCTAAAACAGAAGGGAGTTTATATGAAGAGGAGAGAGAAAAGGGCTTTTACATTGGTGCCCTTGTTAAGGGGCTGTATCTATACAAGTCTAAAGGCTGTTATATATATCTGAATATAACAAATAGGAATAAAGTGTGTCAACAATTTTTTTTGAGTATCTGTTTCTCCCAGATTTTTAAACTCTGATGTAATGAAAGGGCTACTGGACCGGGAAACAATAACTATAGCATGGTGATAATATATCCTACACGAGAAAGTACTTTTTTTTTTTCTGTGAGGATAGTGTACATGTTAGAAGTTCCCCAATAGTTCACAATATAAAAGAAGTTAATATTGCAATTGTGAACCCTTTTGAAAAACATACATAAGAACATTTTGGTTATAAATATTTCTGCATTATTTCAGGGCACAATAAAAATATTCTGTCTTCATAATCTTTTCTTTATGATTTGAAACTAATGATCAACACAGATTGGTCAGAACTGGCCCCTAAAGTCATCAAGTATGATAATATCTGATGTGTATCTACACAATAAAGTCAGTACTTTAATTTCTCAGAAATAGGCAATAAAATATGCTATTATCATAAACTCACATCTAAACTGTCGATAATTCAGAAGCTTGAGCAATCACCTGGACAGTCTAGAAAGTCAATTTAGACTATTCAACAGCCACATTTTGTAATGAATTTGTTAGATAACTGCTTTGCCAATTAGACATGATCCACGCTCATCTGAAAGTTCTCAAGGGAGAAGTAAATACCTACATCCCATACCAAAACTATGACCATTGAGAATCTGCATAAATTCACTGAGAACAGTGATTCAGGGGAATGTTATAATCTTCCTCAGCTTTGGTTTTAGGAAAATTTTAATCAATGTCTCACAAAACCATGAAGCAATTAGATATAGTAAAGGAGGTATTAAGTGAAGAGGATGCTAGTGTGAGTTCTTCCTCAGACAAGATATATAACTTGAGGTCATGTTACCAGTTCTTAGATAAAATGGTAAGTGAAGTACTTGCTGAAATCCTTCCCTGTTCTAAATGCATGGAAATGCCCAATATAGTTTTATAAATTGTTATTAACATGAATAAATCTGAATATGCATATATACTTATGTTTAAAGCAATCAGTTGAGTTTGAAAGAAAGAGAGGAAATTTCCAGGAGTCAGAAATGGAAAAGGAGCGCCTGTAGGTAAATAGAGTTCAAGTTTGGTCACTCACAGAGGGGCTGAAATCATATGGCTGAAATTTTTCGAACTAAAGCTATAGGCTCAACATGAGACAGGGAGCCGGAACTGGATTCCATTCATAAATCTGGATCCAGCAAACCAGGCTTTTTTACAAAGAGAAATTCAGAATGTCTCCTACCGAGGATCCTAGATCATGGCCAATGCAAATGACCGACTACTAGCCATGTTTAGAAAGAGTGCCCCTAGGCACTTCAAAATCAAGAATGTTTGTTTGTACAGTGTGTGGGGCTCATATTCATTCTATTAAATCTATCAGATTCTTTTCCTCATAGTATAATGACTCTATGGTAACAAATAAAAATTAAAACCTAGTTTGAGGCTTATGAATTTTATAGGACCTAGACAGAGACAGGAGCCCTGGTGACATAGTGGTTAAGAGCTCAGCTGCTAAACAAAAGGTGGGTAGTTCAAATCCACCAGCTGCTCCTTGGAAACCCTATGGGGCAGTTCTACTCTGTCCTATAGTGTCGCTATGAATCAGAATCCACTCGACAGCAACGAGTTTTTGGTAGGCAGAGACAAGTGGTCCTTGGATAGTGCAAGTGGTTAATGCACTCAGCTTCTAATCAAAAGGTTTGAGGTTCAAGTCCAGTCGGAGGTGCCTCAGAAGAGAGGTCTGGTGATCTACTTCTGAAAAATCAGCCACTGAAAATTCTATGGAACACAGTTCTACTCTGACACATGTGGGGTTTCCATGAGTCAAAGTTGACCCCACAGCAAATGGTTTTTGGGTTTAGACAGAGAAAACCATGAAACTACTTGAAATCAAGGCAAGCAAACTATAGCCAAAAGAAAATAATGCCCATAAAAGGTGAGCTCACAAACGATCATTAGAAAACATATGAGAAAGACTAGCATAAAGAATGTAAGTGGATAAACCCAACAAATAGGGGAAATCACATTTAAAGAACTGGAGATGATAATATAGCCGTCTTAAAAGAGCTTTAAAATAAGTATTTAAAAGTATTCAGATAAAGAGGAAGGAATAACGTCCATAAACAAAAAGAGGAGATTAGGAAACAAGATTAAGCTGATAAAAATAAACATGTTAAATTTTAGAAATGAAAGGAAAAAATAGTGAAAATGAACATTTTAGTTTGATTTCCAACTTTAAAGGGAATATTCCCAATATTTCACTAGTCAGTAGCTTGCTACAGGTTTTCAGTATGTATGTTTCATTAGGTTAAAGATATCCCCATTTATTCCTAGTTTGCTAAGTTTTTTTTCCTTTAAGTCATGAATGTGTGTTTAACGCTTTTCTGCAATATTGAAATGATCACATAATTTTTCTGTATTCATCTGTTGATGTTAAATTCCTATAGACTTTCCAGTACTAAATTTTGCTTGCATTTCTGGAATAAATCCTACTTGGTTGCAACGTAACTATCGTTTTATACATTGTTAGATTCATTTTTCTAACTTTTACTTAATATGTTGATCTACATTTTATATAAAGATTAGCCTATAATATTGCCCTGCAAGTAACATCTCCTTTCTTTGTACTGTGTGAAACAAGTTGTATAGCATAAGAATAATTCATATTTTGATTATTTGTTAAAACTAGCCTGGAAGAGCATTTGAGCTTGCTGCTTTTGTGTAGATAGATTTATGACCAGTGATTCTATTTCTTTAGTAGCAATTTAGATTTTTTTCTTTCTTCATTAGTCAACTCTTAGTTTTCTCAAAACTAGTTTTAAAATATATCATAAATTTACTTCAAGTATTCTCTTTATTTTAATAAGTTTAGTGTATCTATAGTTATGTCCTCTTTTTCAGTGTTAATACTTTTAGTCATGATTTTTCTTTTACTCTTAGCCAAATCCTTTGTTTTCCATGTTCTAATATTTTTAACCACCACCTCTTGATCAATTTGCTGTACCGTGGTAACGTGCTTGTGTGTTGCTATGATGCTGGAAGTGATGCCACAAGTATTTCAAATATCAGCAGGGTCATCCACGGAGAACAGGTTTTTGCAGTGCTTCCAGACTAAGACTAGGAAGAAAGTCCTGGCAATCTTCTAAAAATTATCAATGAAAACCTTATGGATCACAACAGAAGACTGTCTGACTTACTTGCTTTGGACACATCATCAGGTGGGCTTTATCACATTTGGTGAAGTAGAGGGCCAAGAAGGGCATGGGAGACTCTCGATGAAATGAATTGGCACAATAGGCACAATGATAGACTTGAACATGCTGGTGATTGCGAAGATAATGTAGGACCCAGCAGCATTTCATTCTGTTGTGCGTAAGGTTGCCATGAGTTGGAGTTGACTCAACAACAGCTGATGACAACACCTATGCTTCACCTAGAGCAATTCCAGTCTCAGTCTTTATTAGTGGGGCTCTGTGTTAGATTTCACTTGAAGAGATGTTCTTTTACTTTAACAATACAAAAGCAATCAAAAGAAACAAAAGGAAGCTCAATATCCTCTAGAAAAAATAAAAATAAAATTAATATAATGAGCTGATTATTGACTTAGTGTACTCAAGATGGTTCAATCAAAAATCAGTGGCAAATTGTAAAATCTATACTGTGCTGTAGCGCTCTGCATTTATAGTCTCTGACTTGTTCATAATTTTTGTCAGTGGAAATATATAAAGTGTGCTTTAGTCTTTTTCTCTTTTTTTCTGCAAACTTGGCTTTTTTTGTTTTTGTTAGGTATCATCCAGTCAATTTCAACTCACAGCGACCCCATGTGAGAAAGCAGAACTGCCACATAGAGTTTTCTAGGCTGTAATCTTTACGGGAGCAGATCGCCAGGTCTTTTTCGCACAGAGCCGCTGGGTGAGTTCAAACCTCGAACCTATGTGCTTAACCATTGTGCCACCAAGTCTCCCTTACAGACTTGATTGAGCTGAATAAAATACTGAGTAAAAAACTAAACAGGAAAAAAAACACAGTATATTCAACAGCACTTTTCACCAATATCCAGTATTTTCGGACATTTTCTTATACTATTACTGAAAGAATATGGGTTTAACCTGAGTAAAAGAAAAAGCCTCATCACCTGCTCAGAACTTTCAAATGAGATTTAAAAAGGAAAAAAAAGAAACCTTCAAAATCAAATTAATGTTATTATCTTCAGAGACAAGATAGCCCATGAATGAAACAAGAACAAAATTATATAAAAAGAAATATCCAGAGACCTAAAAATAGCAACTAGAAATTAAATACATGTCAGAATTTAAAAACTGAATAGGAAACTTGGAAGCTAAAATTGAATTAATAAAAAGTCATTGAAATAATTTGATAAAATTTCTGAAGAATGATTTGTCAGACTGAAAAGACTAGCTGAGTGCTCAGCAAAATGAATGAAATTAGATCAACACCATAGGATATAATTTCAGAACACAGGTGACAAAGATGATATTCTGCCAGTTTGTAGAGAGAAAAAACAGAAATCGGTATGGCTCTGAATTTTCCAACAGAATACTGGAAGTACAAATCAGTGGAAAAATACTTTCAGAATTCCAAGGGAAAATTATTACCAACTTGGAATTTTAATTAATTTCTACTTTTTGAGTCATGCCGTATTGGTTCTGTTAATATATTGAACAATCCCTTTTTTAGTACCAGCTGCATCAATGGTGCACTAATATGCAATATGGAAAGTTCCAATTTGGTGACTACCATCAAGAGTATGAGTAGCAACTCTTATTTTTGATTTAACTGCATGGAATATGGATGAAAATTAAATTTTGAAGAATAAAGCAATTATCATTTATGGTTTATGTATTGAAATCAGCCCTATAGCTACAGACAGGATAAACTAATTATAGGCTTGAAAAGTAGCTACAAAGGCATTTTAAATATATCATATATCAAGAGTCCTTACATTGTTATTGAGTGTTCAGTAAAATAATCTGAAATTATTTTTATGTCTAGGTAATGAAAATGCAATAAAAAGTTTAATTAGCAAAAATGCAGTGGATAAGAAGATAACGGAAACAAACTTTGGGAGATAATCGTGTTTTATATCATGAATGAATATTTAAGACATCATCAAGAGCAATAATTAAGTTAAGGATAATCAAGAAATATTGTTATAGAAATATATTAATATGATGATAATTTATTTTTAATTATTATTTAACTTTATATCCAAGAATCTTAATGCATTTTTCTATTGCTAATTAGTTCCACAATAAGGCCAATATTTCCCTTTATTTCTATGCATAATCTCGCTAAATTGAGTCAAAGAGGAAAAAATTGCATACCTGGTTCTAAGAGTGGAAGAGTGACTTAAACATGAACAAACTATGTGACTACACTAGACCTGTCGCACGAAGGATATACTCTGAGAGCTCCAATGAGCCCCTTAACTACCAAATATGATAATGAGTTAAAGAACAGAAAGGTGTATTGAGATGCTGATGTTGGGCATCACTCAATGCAAGTTTCTGTAACTACCTAAGTGGTTCACTCTTACACTTAGTCACACAACTTGCAGAATTCTGATTCATGACTAGGTGAAATTACAAATCACAAAATGTCACACTCATTTTTTAAAAATCAAAACTGTAGAATGTCAAATTCCAAAGGTTTATTGCATTTTCTCAGTTGCAAAATTTAAGTTTAAAACTGTTTCTAAACTATTGAATGGTACTATTGTTTGTGGATAGAGGAATGCTAAATGTATCAAAGTACATGAGTAATCTTTATTAAAAGTTTATTATAATCAGGAATCTACTTACAGCTTTATGTGTATTACTTTGGTTTAATCCTCAAAGTAATGCAGCCTATTTGGTACTCCAGTTGTCCCCCTTTTACAGAAGCATGCGATTCTAAGTAACTAGCCAATGTTTACACAGTGAATGAGTGATGGATCAGGCAGCCAATGGCTCAAGAAAAACAAAACTAAAACTCCATGAACAATTGCCTTCTTTGCCATGAGACCAGACTGTATGGTGCTTGGCTACCATTACTGAACATTTTGATCAAAGATTCCATAGAAGAATCCTGATGAAAAGGGGAAAAATGTAGAACAGAATTTCAAATCTCCATGGACTCTAAACTTTCTGGAGTCATGAAGCTGGATGAACCCCTAAAACTATTGCCCTGAGATAATCTTTAAACCTTAAACCAAAAATATCCCCTGAAGTCATCTTAAAACCAAACAATGGTTTAGCTTAACTAGTAAAAAGGATCTGCTTTGAACATTATACTCTTTTAAAAACTATCTATATAGGATCAAATTGACAACAACAACTCAAAAGATTAGATGGGAACCTTACGGGGCAGTGAGTTTCTTCAGTGACTGAAGAACAACTCAGAAAAGGAGGGTGAAAATAATTGCACAACTCAAAGGATGTGATCAATATCACTAAATTGTACATGTAGAAATTGTTGAACTGGTATATGTTTTGCTGCATATATTCTCACCAACAACAAAAAAATAAACAAAATTTAGAAAAAAAAGGAAAACACCTATACACATTTGGAAACTAAATAATACATTACTGTATAACTCATGAGTTAAAAGGAAATCTCAGCAAAATTTATAAAACATCTTAAACTAAATGACTAAGAAAGTGCTGTATAACAAAATTTATTGGATGCAGTTAAAGCTGCCTGTTATGGATTGAATTGTGTCCCCCTCAAAATGCGTGTCAACTTGACTAGGCCATGATTCTCAGTATTGTGTGGTTGTCCACCATTTTGTGATATGATGTAATTATCCTATGTGTTCTAAATCCTAACCTCTATGATGTTAATGAGGCAGGACTCAAAAAATTTAAAAATTTTAAAAAACCCATTGCCATCGAGCTGATTCCAACTCCTCATGACCCTATAGGACAGAGTAGAACTGCCCCATAGGGATTCCAAGGAGCGGCTGACGGATTCTAACTGCTGACCTTTTGGTTAGCAGCTGAACTCCTTAACCACCGGGCCACCAGAGCTCCAAGATCTACAGGATTAGGGTGTATCTTGAGTCAACTTCTTTTGAGATATAAAAGAGAGAATCAAACAGAGAGGAGAGGGACTTCATGCCACCAAGAAAAAAGCTTCAGGAGCAGAGCATGCCCTTTGGACCTGGGGTCCCTGTGCTGAGAAGCTCCTAGACCGCAGGGAAGATTGATGACAAGGATCTTCCCCCAGAATCAATGGAGAGAGAAAGCTTTCTCCTAGCGCTGGCACCCTGAATTTGGACTTCTAGCCTCCTAAACTGTGAGAGAATAAGTTTAGCCTCCTAAACTGTGAGAGAATAAGTTTCGCTTTGTTAAAGCCATCCACTTGTGGTATTTCTGTTATAGAAGCACTGGATAACTAAGATACTGCCCTCAGAGGTAATTATATAGTCTTAAATACATTTTAAAATATTGAAAATAAATGAGTCCAATCAGAAAAATTCACTAGCTTGAACATAAAGAAAGTTGACCATAGAACTGAATAAAATTAGAAATCAATGAAGTAGAAAAAAAAATACTAGAGTACATCAACCAAATCAAAAACTGATTTTTGCTATAAATATACTTGAAATAAATAGATATATAGCATGCTCATTAATTATAAAACTAAAAATAAAAAAGGTGGACCTTCCAATCAAATTAATTTGCCATTCTAATGAGAATACTAACAGTGTTTCATGACATTTAATGAGTTGACTAAAAATCATACGATAAAGAATAGAAAGCTGTGTGATAGATAGCCTGTGGATACAAGGCTTTAGAGACTGGTCCACTGCATTAGAATAGCAGTGTCTGAAAGAGCATCTACCCGAGTAGCCCTGCGAACAACCCAGAGAGCCCAGAGTCCTGTGCACCCCCAGGTGCTGTGAATGGGCATCTGCAAGTTTCATGTGCATGCACAAGAGAGACATGGAAGTGGCTGAGATCACCATCCAACTGAAGGATGCTTCAAAATTATAGCAAAGGAACCCAACCAGTATACAAAGCATAGATCATACAATATGAAGAACATACTGCAGCTAGGCACATCAGAAGTGAGTGTAGCAAAAACATACACAGAAATCCAAGGCCTGGACATCAAGCAAACCAGTCACCCGAACTTCCATGCCAGAATAATATCTTACTCTCCTCTCCATCCTCTTCTCTCTTTCCTTCTAGATATAACCAAGAAGAAGACAAAAATTAGCAAGAAGATAGGAAGAAAAACTACTCATTTGACTTATTATTTATAGTGGTTGATATTTAAATAGGAAAGACTGAATTACTATCAGTTTTTAAGATTATGTTTTTCTACTTCTTAGTGGAAATGTGGTTCTGTAGTAATGGAAGATTTTTGTGGCCTGAAACCATGTTTAAAACATTTTTTAAATAAAAGACCTCTTCTAAGCTTTTCTCGTATCCTCTTATCAAAATTCTTACTACTTTCTAGTATATTTTCTGTTTCACAAATTATATTTGTGACAATGGATCTCCTGACTCCTGTCTTGTTATTATGTCTTCTACATACTCTCTCTGATCCATGATAAATTAGCATTTGCAAATGTAGAAAACTATCTATTTGCTATTCTCTCCAGTCCATTCTTGTGGACAAACTGAGCACAGTCCTCCACATGCCCTTTTAAAATAGGAGACATGATTAATGAGATACTGTTTGGCATATTCTTCCTTATACATTAAAAAGAAGCAAAAGAACATCAAGGTCTCCTGTTAAAAGCGAGTCAGAAAATGTCTGAAACTGTTTATAGAACTGATGTGGATATATTCTCAGTGATCTCTAAAAACTGTTCCTGCTTTGGTGAAGGGTAAGACAGTACACAATACTGGGGAAGTCAGCACATCTTGACCAAAGCAAAGTCATAGAAGCTTCACAGACACATCCAAACTCTCTGAGGGACCGAGTTACTGGGCTGAGGGCTGGGTACCATGGTCTGCGGGGATATCTAGCTTAGTTGGCATAACAAAAGTCATAAAGAAAATGTTCTACATCCTACTTTGGTGAGTAGTGTCGAGGGTCTTAAAATCTTGTGAGCAGCCATCTAAGATAAGTCTATATGTCCCACTCTGTCTGGAGCAAGGGAGACTGAAGAAAACCAAGACACAAGGGAAAGATTTTTCCAAAGAATTAATGGACAACCACTACCACAGCCTCCACCAGACTGAACCCAGCACAACTGGCTGGTGCCCGGCTACCACCACCAACTGCTCTGACAGAGATCACAATAGAAAGTACCAGACAGAGCAGGAAAAAAATGTAGAACAAAATTCAAACTCACAAAAAAAGACCAGATTTACTGGTCTTACAGAGACTGGAGAAATTCCAAGAATATGGCCCTTGGATGTCCATTGAACTCAGTACTGAAGTTACTCCCGAAGTTCACCCTTCAGCCAAAGATTAGACAGGCCTATACAACAAATAGTAACACACTAAGTTCAACCATATATATGAGACTAAATGGGTACACTGGCCCAAAAGCAAAGATGAGAAGGCCAGAAAGGACAGGAAAGCTGGATGAATGGAAATGGGGAATCTGAGGTCGGGAAGGGAAGAGTGTTGACACATCGCAGGGTTGGTAACCAATGTCACAAAACAAGATGTGTGTTAATTGTTTAATGAGAAACTAGTTTGCTTTGTAAACTTTCACCTAAAGTGCAATTAAAAAAAAAAAAACCCATTGCCATCAAGTTGACCCTGACTCATGGTGAGCCCAGATGTGTCAGAGTAGAGCTGTGCTCCATCGGGTTTTCAGTGGCTGATTTTTCAGAAGTAGATTGCCAGGCATTTCTTCCAAGGAGCCTCTGGGTAGACTTGAACCACCAACCTTATGGTGAGCAGCTGAGCGTGTTCACTGTTTGCACCACCAGGAACGGCAGTGTGGGCTCTTAGACAACATCAAAAGCACAAGAGAGAAGAGGGAAAAATAAGATAAGCTGGGCTTCATCAAATGGAGAACTTTTGTGCTTCAAAGGAGACCTCTGTGGCAGTGGACTAGCAGGAGGGGGAGGTACACGGGCTGGGAACTAGATGCACACCTGGGCTCTGGTTCGGCTTCTTAGGAGCTGTGTGGCTGGGGCAGGCCAGGTCTGCTCTGGGCCTGTGTCTGGGTGGCCTGATCTGGGCAGGTGATGGTCAGAACTCCCAGACCAAGAGTGCGAAAGTGACTTGGCCCAGAAGAACTAGATGGTGCCTGGCTACCGTCACCAACAATTCTGACAGGGATCACAATAGAGGGTCCCAGACAGAGTAGGAGAAAAACATAGAACACAATTAAAATTCACAAAAAAGACCAGGCTTACTGGTCTGACAGTTTCTACAGGAACCACTAAGACTATGACCCCTGGATATTCTGCTAACTCAGAACCAAAGACACTCCTAAAGTCCACCTTTCAGTCAAAGATTAGACAGGCCTATAAAACAAACAATAACACACGTGAGGAACGTGCTTCTTAGATCCATCAAGTATACAAGACCAAATGGGCAACGCCTGCCTAAGAGTAAAGACAAGAAGGCAGGAAGGGACAGGAAAACTGGACTAATGGAAACGGGGAACACAAAGTGGAAAGGGGGAGAGTGCTAATACATTGTGGGGATTGCAACCAAGGTCACAAAACAATTTGTATATAAATTTTTGGATGAGAAACTAATTTTCTCTGTAAACTTTCACCTAAAGCACAATAAAATTTAAAAAAAAAACTTAAACAAAAAAGGATTGGAGATAGTATTCACTACCCAGCTTAATTAAGTAGGCTTTACAAATACAGGCACATATAGAATTCATAGAGACATTTAATGTTCAAGTACAAACCACAGCTGATCATCTCTAGGTGGCCATGGGTTTTTGCAATTAGATCACACAAAAACTGCCAGATCTGATTTAGAAGGTTTAAATAAAAAAGCTAAAGGAAGAGAAAAAAAGGAAGAAGAAGAATAAAAGAAATCCAAATACTATTGAAGACATCAGGTTGTGCCATAGAAAGAATAATCACATAAGATAGGTTGACTAGATCTTAAAAAAAGAAATTCCTGGGAAGGAATATAAAAATAATGCCTGGCTCAGTGTCTCCAACTTTTTTTTTTAATTAAAGCAGAGATATTTATTTATAGATATTAATAGAAATAAACTTGAGCTTTTACCCTGTGATCCACACTGACCAAAACCAGGATGTTAAATAATAAACCTACCAGCATACTATAGGGTAGTAAGGAGGAAGACTGTCCAAAGGCAGTAGAGAATGGGAAAAGGTGCATAAAGAAAATACAACTTGCATTCTGCTAATTTTAAATCTAATTCAGCTTATAAAAAATCCCTTCTTTCCATAATTAGAAAGTTCAAAGATAAACTTTAAATATAGTTGGAATATATTTTATGGTTCTGAATATCTTTAGCTTTTACTAGATGCTTTCATATGCATTATTTCATTTCACTAGAAAACATTTTGGTATAAAATAAATAGGGCAGATATTAATAGCCCCATTTTTTACATGAAACAATTGAGATCTCAGGCAGTATAAGTAAGGAGCCCAAGGTCACAATACAGAACTAGGACCAAACTATACTTGCCCACATTTTTAAGTCCAGCACTTTTCATACTGCATCTAAAATGTACATAACTGTAGGTAGAACAGTTCCTATTTTTGAAGGTTGGGAGGAATCTAAGCACAGCATTTAGGATTTTGCTCAGCAGTTTGAATCTATCAGCCACTCCTTGGAAATCCTCTGGGGCAGTTCTACTCTGTCCTATAGGGTCGCTATGAGTCAGGATCGACTCAATGGCAATGGGCTTGGTTTGGTTTTCGGTAACAGTACCTTAATTCCTGAAAGTACTTCAGAAGAGACCAATACCGTTTAAAAGCAAACTCAAGGACCTCAATGAATAACACCTCTATTGATTCAACAGTAGGTCTGAATATCTACTTGAAAGATGCAATTATAATGCACAGAGAATAGAACTAAGGAGACTTCCAGCGATGAAGACAAAGCTCTGATATAAGTCATTCCTATCCCTTTAAGGTTAGTATAGTTCTACTTTTAGAGTGTAGTAGACCTTGTAGAATAGACCTAGGCTGACTTTAGGTTAAATAGCCTTAGTCTCAGTTTGGCCAAAGCTACTAGTTTGTCTTGGAGCTATCCAAGGTGCTCACTGCCAACCCTCGCTTTCAATTTACCAAGCCTACCTGGTAACATTCCTGGTCCTATCTGTTATTTTGATAAAAAAGCCTTTTATTTATTCATTTTTTACCACAATCTACAGCAAGTGAAACAATAGACATGCACGCACACACAGACACACAGACACACACACGTGTGTGTGTGTATATATATATATATATGTACCTAAAACAAAAAGTTAAGCCTCTGCTGTTTTCTATTCTCTTTTACTTTATTGAAAAAAGAAAAAAACTTCTGATCATAACCCACAAAACATCTGTGTTCCACCCATTGAACTGAAACAATCTTCCAAAAAGTGATAATACCTTCCCATTAGTAGTAAATAAAAATTTTAAAAAAGATAATGGATATAATTTTCAGATGATTTATTCTCACAAATTTTTCTTCAGACTTTGGTAGTGCATATACATTAGACAGTAGTGTAAAAGGAACCTGACAGCACACATTATATATATAGTTATTTAAAACTGAATATATCAATGTTTCATTTACTTTTCTTCACAGTACTCAGGTCTGGATGATCTGCTTTGAATGACCAGCAGAGCAGGGATTAGAACCCAGGAAGCTGATTCTTTGCCAAGCATTTTGTCTTTTAGTTCTAAGTGCTTTAGTAAAAATTATAAAATACCTAAAGAGCAATAGTTTGTATTATTTCTAAATTTTTTATGAAAAATGCATAGATTTAATCAGAACTTATTTTAAATAATACTGTCATTTTATCATCCATAAGATTTGAAAGTCAGAGTTTGCAATTCCTTTAAGATTTTGAAGTTATCACACAAAATAAAGTATGACTAGAACAAAGTGAAGTAGTGAACAGAGAATCATCCAAATAAGGGTGCTCATTGAAGCCCTTATTCAGATCAAGTTTATAACGAGATGACTATTAAGATATAAAACTAGAAGATAAGGGGTTAAAAGGCTTAAGACCATAGTCTTTGGGGACAACATAGTCAATTAGCATAACATAGTTCATAAAGATAATGTTCTACATTCTACTTTGGTGAGTAGTGTCTACGGTCTTAAAAGCTTGGGAGTGGCCATCTAACATGCAACTATTGGTCTCTACTCATATGGAGCAAAAAAGAATGAAGGAAACCAAAGGCTCAAAGAAGAAACTAGTCCACAGGACTAATAGTCCACACAAACCGTGGCCTCTTCTAACCTGAGACCAGAAGAACTAGATGGTGCCCGGCTACCACTACTGTCTATTCTGACCAGGGAAACAATAGAAGGTCTCAGAATGGGAGAAAGATGTAGAACGAAATTCAAATTCATAAAAAAGTCCGTACCTACTGGACCGAGAGAGATTAGAGAAATTCCCTAAACTATCGCCCTAAGATATAATTGAAGTTGGAACTGAAGCTATTTCTGGAAGTGAACTTTCAGCCAAATAATAGAGTGGCTTATAAAATAAACAGTATCACCCATGAGTAATGTGCTCCTTTAAGCAATGAGACCAAACACCCAATATTTACCCAAAAGCTAAGATGAGAAGGCAAGGAGGGGCAGGGAAGCCAGATCAATAGAAATCAAACAAACAGAATGGAAATAATAAGAATGCTGACACATTGTGAAAATTGTTACTAGTTTCATGGAATAATTTGTATAAAAATTGTTAAATGGAAACCTAATTTGCTGTGTAAACTTTCACCTAAAACACAATAAAATATTTTGAAAAAACTAGAAGGTGAGTAATATAGCAAGGGAAGTCAAGCCACCTAAGAGTTTATAATAAGCTTGTATCTCTACAGATTAATAATTCTTATGTACTGAAAATTTTTCTACCTATTATCTACCTCAACTTTTCAACATAGAAGTTTATTATCTGTGGTTTCTTAGCCAATAATTTCCAATCTCTTTTATAACAAGACATAAATTTTTAAAAGTCATAATATTTGTAGAGCACAAATTTTAAAATCATAAGATTTGGGGTAAACTGCAAAGTAGCTTGTGATAGGAAGTGGCTATTCTGAGGACTCTAGCTGTCCTCATCCTGTACCTACCAAGTCCTCCAGGCATCTGTAAGTCCTAGCACACATGTTGGAAACCTCCTCCACTCTTAGAGTATCTTAATAAAAAAAGTCATTATCTTATTGATACCAATGATTGCTAAAAATAATTGTGTTTATTTTATGTCAATTACTTTACATACATAATCTCATTCCATCCTTTAACCAACTTTATAAGATTACTAAACTGATTTTATGTCTAATAAAATTACAAAACTAGAATTTAACCATATAACTGCTCTCTTGCCCAGTAAAGGTGTCTAACAACATAGATTCTAAAACGCTATGTTCTACTATATCTCTTTTGAGCCCTAAATCTAAATAAATATTTTTAAATTATATATGAAGATCAATTTAAAAACAAAGCTGATAGTAAAACCAGTATTTTAAACCCTGAGAAATATGTTAGACTAATAAAAATCAATAGGTAGAAAAAAGAAAGTCCCATGAAAATCTATAGGTATTTTATCCGAAGAAAAAAATGTAATCAGTATTTCTGATCTCAAATTTTCTGACACTAGAAGCATTATTTAAAAGCTTTTCTGGAATTAGAGCTCTTATGTAGCAGACATTTTTTATTGGTACAGCTATCTGAGCAGTAGGAATGTCAACCTAAGTAGAAGAGAATATAAGCATCCCAGTCTCTTAGCAAACCAAAAACAACAAAAATCCCAAATGCATTTTTGAAGCCTGGCTCACATATGATTTTTCTTTTAAAAAAACTCGATGTCATCAGTATTTCTAACTGTATTATCAAATAAGTTAAAGTGATTTTAGATAATTTTCAGTTCACAGTACAATTCTTTGAAATTAACCCACAGATTGGTTTCCCCCCATGTTTATATTTTATCACCCATCTTTCTGATATAGGCTTTTCTTTTCTTGGGATTCTTACAAAGATAGTAATCATGCACAGAGCACACTCTAGTCTTTGGTGGTTTTAATCTTAGTTTTACATCTGCCTGTTTTACATTTCTTTTCTTTCATCTGATCATCTACATGCTAAAGTGTCAAAATTGAAGTCTTCTGACGTATCAGTCATAGGTTCTAATCAATGTATCATACTCTTCAAGGTTTAAAATTCAGTTTAAACAAGAAAATTACAAAATTCATTATAATAATGCATATAATGTTCACATCAGACTTTAATGAGTGAAATTTATAAGTGGGCCATAGTAAAATATGAATTTTTCTTATCGTTGGAATTGAAATGTATCCTCTACTGAGAGAGAAAAGATAGAAATTTTTTACTACACAATGTCTTGTCAAGTAACCGCACAGTCCATACTTCAATTTAAGTATAATTCTAGAACAATGTATTTCTGGCTTTTGGACTTTTTCAAAAAGGATTTTGAACTAACATATCTATAAACATCACAGTTTTCTGGAAAATGGTTCCAGTTACTATATTGTGAGCAGAGCTAAGTATTGTATTAATAATTGCTCTTTTCACCGTGCATTTCTGTTAAGGAGTTTGCAAAGTTAACATATTAAACAACAGTTAGCTGGAAATTGAGAGGTGTTTAAAGACAGCAATTGTTAAATTCATGGGACATTCACCCCTTTGAAGAGACTCATAACAGAGCTCCAGACCTCCTTAACAGACAACTCATTACTGCAGACTATCTAGGCAAATTGTATCCTATGGGCCCTCAGGGGAGGGTTTTTTCTGTTTTCTGTCTCTGCTAGTAACCTAGTATAACTTGCCATATAACTGCCCTTTTGCCAGTAATGTTAATGATGGTGATTATTAGTAATAACTCTGAGTAATGAGGTTTTCTTCCTTGTATGCAAAATAATTGCTCCATGTAAATTCATAACAATTTTTATGGTATGCTAAAAATTAGTAACATTAGAAACTTGACAAATCTTACTTATAGAGGCATTTTGCTTAATGATCTAATCCATCACTTCCCAGGCTTAACAGTCTTGAGGCTCACTTAGCACTGAAGGATCCCCCCCTCTCTTTTCATAGCAGTACCAAGAAACAACTTAGTCACCAGGCTACGTCTTAACAGCTTTTTGAAAAAATGCCTTGAAAATACAAACTCCAGTTTAAGCAAGGGATGTCTATGAGTGTGGAAATACATAGAATTTTTAGTGAAGTCCCAAAGACTGAGAAATACTTTAATTAATAATTCGATAAACATTATTTCATTTCAAAAGGATTTTTTTTCTTGTATTTTGCTTTCTAAAAAAATTCAAGGTAAATGTCTCACCATGTTGAACCTCCCCACTGAATGGTAATTCTACATCGATTGTGAATGAGTTTTTCACATATACATGGGTTTATTTCTGGGTCTTCAATGATGTTTGCCTATCCCTATTCCAACAATTATTATAGCAAGGCTTGATATCCAGGAGGGCAAGTCACACTTAATTTTTATTCTTCTTCTCCTGTTTCAAGATTGCTTTAGCCCTTTATCATATGATGTTTAGTCAGCGCATTAAATATCAAGAAACATTCTGTTAGTATTTTCATTAGAATTGCAAGTTAATTTGATTGGAATGTTCATCTTTGTGATTTTGAATTTTCTCATTAACGTACATGCTATATATCTATTTATTTCAAATATATTTACTTTAAAAATTTGTTTCTGATTTGATGTACGCTAGTATTTTTGCTTCTTTGATTTCTAATTTTATCCCTTTCTGTGGTGCACTTTCTTTATATTCAATCTGGTGAATTTTTCTAGTTGGATACATTTATTTTCAATAGTTTTGCATGTATTTAAGACTATATAATTAACTCTAAGGGCAGCTTTAACTGCATCCAATAAATTTGGTTATATAGTGTTTTCTTAGGATTTAGCCAAAAATGTTTTATAAATTCCACTGAGATTTCCTTTTAACTCATGAGTTATATAGTAGTGTACTGTTTAGTTTCCAAATGCATAGGGTTGTTTTCCTTTTTTTCCTCTAAATTTTATTTATTTTGTTGGTGGTGGTGAGAATATACACAGCAAAACATACACCGATTCAATCGTTTCTACATGTACAATTCAATAACATTGATTACATCCTTCAAGTTGTGCAACCATTCTCACCCTCCTTTTCTGAGTTGTCACTCCCTCATTAACATAAAGTCACTGCCCTCTAAGGTTCCTATCTAATCTTTTGAGTAGCTTTTGTCAATTTGATCCCATATAGATAGTTCATAAAAGAGCATAATGCTGAACAGAGACTTTTTTACTAGTAAGCTAAACTATTACGTGGTTTTATGATTATTTCAGGGGTTATTTTTGGTTTAAGGTTTAAAGATTAGCTCAGGGCAACAGTTCAGGGATTCATCCAGCCTTCATGACTCCAGAAAATCTAGAGTCCATGAGGATTTTAAATTATGTTCTAAATTATGTTTTCCCCCTTTTGATCAGATTTCTTCTAAGGAATCCTTGCTCAAAATGTTCAGTAATGACAACCAGGCACCATCCAGTTCTTCTGGTCTCCTGGCAAAGGAGGCAGTTCTCCATGGAGGCAATTAGCCACGCATTCTATATCCTTCTCCTATTTCTGACTCTCCTTTTTCCTCTGTTGCTCCAGGTGAATATAGACCAATTGTCGTGCCTTAGATGGCCACTTGCAAGTTTTTAACACCCCGAACCCATTGCCGTCTAGTTGATTCTGACTCATAGTAACCCTATAGAACAGAGTAGAATTGCCCCATAGGGTTTTCCAAGGAGTGACTGGTGGATTCGAACTGCTAATCTTTTGGTTAGCAGCTGTAGCTCTTAACCATTGTACCACCATGGCTCCTTTTAACACCCAAGCACTATGCAATGAACTAGGAAATAGAACAGAAGCACTAAACACATTCTTAGGCCAGTTAACTGGGATGTCCCATGAAACCATAACCCTAAACCTCCAAACCAAAGAACCAAACTCCATGAGGTGTTTGGTTATACATCAGCAGCCTCAGCATCTACTATTTCTTCATTTTTTTTTTTTTTTTGGTCATTGGTGTAAATATATCTATCCCACAACTTTTGCCAGTTCAACTTTTTATAGGTATGCGACATATTGACAGCAATTAAAATAGTTGGCTGTGCAAAAGCCAATTCAATTTTTCCATCACCGTTAACCCCCCTTTCCCCTCTCCCTCCCACGCCTGGTAACCACTAACAAACTTTGGTCTCTATACATTTGCCTTTTCTTGTCTTTTTATATAAGTGAGGTCATACAATATTTGTCCTTTTGTGACTGGCTTATTTTGCTCAGCATAATGTCTTCAAGCTCCATTCATACAGTAGCTTGTATGACAATTTCGTTTCTCCTGCTGGCTGAGTAGTATTCCATTGTATGTATTTACCACATTTTGTTTATCCAGTCATTTTCTTCTTTGAATTGATAATGTTAAATTAATTTCATCATTAAAGTCAAGTAGCTTAATTCAGTTTCTTGTTGTAGGAATGTATTTGTGTTCTTCTGTCTTCCTAGGCCCATAACCCCATGTAATCTACCTATTTTAACAGCAGTATTTTTCAGATTCCTTTCAAGTGAGGAACTCTACCTCAGCACCTAGTTTGAAGCTAAGAAACTAGCTCCTGTTGTCTTTCTCCTTTAGAGCCCTCTTTGTTCACATTACCCCATGGGCGTGGTACTTTAAAATAGTATACTACACCAAAATAATAAAAACCCAGATGAAAAGCTCTTGACTACAGCCTCACTCGTTACTTTGTATTTCAGTTCCATTTATTGTCCAGGGAAATAGTTAACATTTCCATAGCCTAGTTATGACACTTATCGTTTCTTTTAAAAATATTTTAACTAGAGATATGTAACTATTTCAATATATTATCACTAGGTGTTTAGAGTATAAATAGGCACATCAAATAATGAAGTTAATTTAGCATATTGGCCGGAAACCCTAGAAAATATTGCTAATCACGTCGATAATCTGATTGAGATATTATTCTACTTGACAGACGAAGAAACCGTTGTAGACAAGGTTAGAAACTTGCCAGTCAGACTTAAGAGAAGATGCAATCACTCAAGAAAAATTTTAACATAAGTGTTTGAGATAGAATATTAAATTTTGAGAATTAAAAAAAAGTCAATTACTTTTCAAAACACTGAACTTCTCTGGCTCAACAAAGTCAGTAAAATGCCAAGATTAAAAGCATGTCTGCATCCTTCCACACCTTTTTCCACACTTGTGTAAACATATACAAAAAATACATATGCAATGCTTAGTATAGAAAAAATTTGATTATCTATGTAGTATATTACAACCTGCTTTTCTTAATACATTATGAACATTCTGTTGTGTACATAGATCTAACTACTTTTTAATAGCTGCATGACATTCCACAGAATGGACATATGAAATTTTATTATCTGTGATATTGATGGACTTGTTGGAATTTTGTAAGGTTTTAAGAAATTATGTTTAGCATTATTAAATTCTTCCTACTAAAATCTTAGTTTGGTTTTATCAAATCCTCCTATTAAAATGCAGTGCCTGTAACTTCATCTTTAATTGCTCTCTTTTTAGGTTGCATGTCATCTCGACTCTTCCAGTATAGTACATATCTCAACTTTTGTAACTGTCCTTGGGTTAGTCCCATTCCTGCTTGAGGGATCAAGTGACTGGGGCAAAATAATGAAAACCACATGCCTCAGAACAATTTATGAGTTATCCTCAAAACCTTTCTTCTTTGAGTTGAAGAAACTTTCTGTATTCTAATTTGTGGAAGAGTACATTTTCAGTGGAATTACAAATTGTGTTTCAATTCAGGGGGTATCCAAGAATGATTATTTTTCTTGTCCTGTCAAATTCTACCGTTATAAATTTGTTAGGAAAATTCTATAAAATTTCTGTGAATTATGCAGCCCATCTTTCCCATTTCCTTTCACAAAGCATAGCAATGTATGCTCTGGAGGCAAGCACAGCAGAAGATTTCAACTACTGATGTAGAAGAAAGGGGGAATTATTTCATTTGAACATGCAATAAAAATATCCTTCTGAGAGCTAAATGTGGTTAAACTCTGATTATTTAAAAAATATCTTAGATATGAATTCCTTGAAACTTTGGCCTTCGTTATTAAACATTAACATTGTCTTGAGCTCTTTTTAAGATTCATCTAAATCATTGTTTCTAGAATCATGCACAGAGAATCATTTCCAATTTTTAAAATAATTTTTACATAGTAATGGCAAGATTTTATAACTTTTTTAAAACTCTAAGTTTTACATTTGCTCAAAAACACAATGTGAAGCAGGAAACAAAGAGAAGGGTGTCAGAGTAGAGAAAATGTGTACTAGATATATAGCCCCACATATGCAAGTAATAAGATATGTCATTAACTAATACTGAATTGAAATGGTGATAATACAAAACCAGAGAGGACATCAATATTCTTTAATTTAGTTGAGCTATAATTATATAACAAGAACATCAGCTCTTTTGAGGCAATTTTAAAACTGTGCTGGGCTCTCTGTCACTTGGACCAATGGATCTATTCATTCTAAGACTTGATTTCCTGTTCAGTTTAGCATACCATTAGTTGAAAGTAATTGTTGGGAGGATACTCGTTACAAAAGCTACAGAACCCTCAATCATTTCAGTACGGGATAGGTGCTCTGAATAAAGGATCCTATTTCCCTAGTGTCCTTCATTATGTTTGTCTCTTCACACAATTGTGTGATTGTGTACTGCTAAATAGTCATTTGGTGGTAACGGTGCATTTCAAATTGGTGACTCAAATAACAAGAATGGAGGAAAAAAGAGGAGAGAGTACGATATTTGCTGAGCTCTACATCTGCAAGTTTCAGCTGAGTCCATCTGGGAACAGAATCCCATACTAATAAGTCCAAGACGTTTTGCAATGACAGGGTGCAACAATGCTATGAAGAAAATATTTGAAAAAGATATTTAGATATTATAACACTTAGACCCTATCTGTTTACCTGTACTTGCCGTTGCTGCCTTCCTAAATACACAACCTCTTTCTCACTCCTTTTTTACGAATTTAGTTCTTTGAACTGTGGAAGCGAGCAAACATCTCATCTGCTTTTTTCAGTGAGGGAATGTGATATTCTGGATTGTCATCCTTTCAATTGTTTACAGTTTACAGAGAACGCAAACGACATTTTTCCACATTTCCCAGTGTTCAATGGAATAAAAAATATTGCCCCTTTGAGTGGATTAGCTTCACCACATCTTAGAAATGTGGCAGTAGGAAGTTTATGTTTCTTATATTAGTTTTTTTAAAAAATTACCCTGCATTTAATTATGTAGATTGCTTTATAATTAGCAGATATTATGCAACCTGGTGAACAGCACGAATTAAATATTGCCTTATACAAGTGGGTCTCGTATAAGTGGGTCTATCATGTCCTTTGGTGTAATTTTATCTGACCTGTATATGAGTACAGCTACATTTAGGAATGCAATTAAAGTTAAAAGTACTAAATATGGAGTTTGTATTCCATGGAATTTTTTATCAACTAAATTGTTGAGGACAGAACATGCGTCATTTAGCCTTCCAATATTTGAAAATACCTACAAGGCTGTGAGGGTACAAAAAATAAAATAAAATAAAACTTTTCTTATTCTTAGAGTGTATCTATAAATAACATGAAAAACAACCTTGTGTAAGAATTGAAGATGAACTACAAAGAAAGCACTCCTTCATTTGTACAATAACCAGACATTGATGCAATCTCATCAAGTAGAGTTGATTGATTTGTTATCTTTGATCATCATTATGATAAATGTGTCTGTCAATCAAATCTAAAACCTCCTGAACCTCAGTTTATGTACTAGTCAATTCAACTTAATAGCACTTACCTGTCTAATAAACAAGTAGCATTGTCTTCACCAACTTAAACGTTAGGAATCATTTTGTGAAATATCAAACAGCCTATCCCTCCTAATATCTGAACATAGTATTCCAATTATTCATTTGATTTAACCCATTCCCATTTAAATAAAAACTTGAACGCCTCTCTGTGTATTAACAAGTTGTTCTGCAAGAAAAGAATTACCAAAAAGCAGAGTTTGTATTTCCTCTCCTCAGTCTGTCTGCAAAGATACGGCAGTGAGTCATGCATACGAAGCTTATTCATACTTGCATGTTACACAAAGTTTCCCAAAATGTGCTCATCTGCAAATGTTTTCCCCAGCTTTTACGTTGGCAAGAACAATGGTGCATCTGCATCCTAAACTTCAGTACCTGAAGAAGTAATAATGTTATAAATGCCCCAATGATTAATTTATTGATGGAAAACTAAGAAAATCAAAAATATCTCTCTGTTTCACAAACAGTTGGAAGAGAGAAAATTCACGTGAGATCCAGACATTCTGAGCATTATAGAAGTCAAATTTTTCTACTTGATTATTTTTTCTCAGAATTTTAACAATTCAAATTTAATATTAAAAGGCAAGAGGAGATTACCCAAACATGGCACAGGATGAGTCTACCCTCTCTGAAGCTAGCTGTTAAGCAACATAATTCCCTGAGACCAGGCATTTGTACATCAGGGTTGCATCAACATAGTTAAATAATGAACATATGTTTAATTGAGAAAATAATAGAAGAATAAAAGGCAGAAGATATACTTTTAAAATGTACTCTTTGCTAATTTCCAGTATTATAACAAAGTTGCAGAACTCCTCAAATATAAAAGTAAGCAGACCAGTATCACATCCTGAAATTATAAGTAGAATGTCGGGAGTAATGAGCCTCCATGCTAGCTAGCTCTGTTACAAAGTACCGAGGTCACTTTGAGAAACAATAACGCATGAGGTCTTTCTATTCTATAAAAGCAAAGGGCTAGGCTAGATGGTGTCTAATGCCCTTAAATCATTAAGATTATCATTATGTATATTACCAGGGTAGAATAATAAGTGATACCAAATTCTATGCATAGTAAAATTGCCTTAAAAAAATTACAGAATAAAAGAAATTGTTAAACATTGAATACTTTGTTCATTATACCAAGAGAGCAGCCACTTGCTAACATAGTTTCTATTCAGACAACAACTGCAAACAATCTTATTTCATTTATGATTAGCCTTAATTAAAACAAAGACAGAATCAGATCAAAAGAGAGATCTTTAGGAAGGAGAAAACCAGAACACTAGTCCATTTTAAGTATCACTATTTTATAAGTAGCGCTTACTGGGTGACACAAACAGTTAAACTTTTGGCTGCTAACGGAAAGGTTGGTGGTCTGAGTCCATGCAGGGGCACTTCAGATGAAAGTCCTGGTGGTCTACATCCAAAAAATCAGCCACTACATCTGGGGTCTTAAAAACTTGTGTCTTGGTCATCTAGTGCTGCTGTAACAGAAATACCGCAAGTAGATGGCTTTAACAAAGAGAAATTTATTCTCTAACGGTCTAGTAGGCTACAAGTCCAAATTCAGGACATCAGCTCCAGGGGAAGACTTTCTCTGTCGGCTCTGGAGGAAGGCCCACGTCATCAATCTTCCCTTGGTCTGGAAGCATCTCAGTGCAGGAATCTCAGGCCCAAAGGACACGCTCTGCTCCTAGTGCCGCTTTCTTGGTGGTATGAGGTTCCCATCTCTCTGTGGTATGAGGTTCGCATCTCTCTGCTCGCTTCTCTCTTTTCTATCTTAAACGAGATTGGCTTAAGACCCTATCTAATCTTGTAGATTTCATCAATATAACTGCCGCTAATCCATTTTATTACATCATAGTGATAGGATTTACAACACATAGGGAAATCACATCAGATTACAAAATGGTAGACAATCATACAATACTCGGAATCATAACCTAGCCAAACTGATACACACATTTTTTGGGGGACACAATTCAATCCATGACAGCTTGCAAATGGCCATCTAAAGTGCATCAGTTTGTCCCAACCCTCTTGGAACAGGGGAGAATGAAGAACACGAAAGACACAAGGAAAATATTAGCCCAAGAGACAAAAGGTCCACATAAACCAGAGACTCCATCAGCCTGAGGCCAGAAGAACTGGTTGGTGCCCACCTATCACCAAGGACCACCCTGACAAGGAACACAACAGAGAGTCCCAGACGGAGCAGGAGAAAAGTGTGGAGCAGAACTCAAATTCAAGTAAAAATACAGGACTTAAAGGTCTGACAGAGACTGGAGGAACCCCTAAAACTATGGCCCTGCTCTCTCTGTTAACTCAGAATTAAAACCATTCCTGAAGACCACTCTTCAGACAAAGATTGGACTGCACTATCGAACAAAAAATAATATTCGTGAGGAGGGTGCTTCTTAGTTCAATCAGATACATGCTACCAAATGGGTGGCTCCTTCCCAGAGTCAGGATGAGAAGGCAGGGAGGGACAGCAACTGGTTGAATGGATACAAGAAACACAGGGTGGAAACGGGGCCTGTGCTGTCACATTGTAGGGAATGCAGCTAGTGTCGCGTAACAATGTGTATATAAATTTCTGCATGAGAGATTGACTTGAGCTGTAAACTTTCACCTAAAGAACAATTTTTTTAAAAATTTACACTTATGAAAAAAAAAAATCAGCCACTGAAAACCCTGTGAAGCACAGCTCTACTCTGAAACACATGGGGTCACCATGAGTCTGAGTCAACTCAACAACAATCGGCATGGTATGGTATTTTCTAAGTTCTTTGACTATGGGGATTTGCATGCTGCCTTTCCTTAGGGATGATTTTATTATATAGACTATGAGAAACACATAAAAAAGTCTAAGCATCTCTATAGAAAAGGTAATTTTTATGACCCATCTTCTTTAAACAGAGCAATTTTCTATTACAACTACCTAAGCCTATAGGTTTAAAAAGAACAAAAATGATTTTAACGCAATTTCTAAAGTTGCCTTTAAGGAGATAGCAGTATTTCATCCTTCGAAAACAAATTTTTTTTTTTAATTAGGTGATGATAGAAATATAATTTTGCTGTAAAATAGCTACAAACTATTTGTATTACTAAAATATACAAGGTGCCCGTGAATCTGCACTATGATTCAGGTCCTAGTTAAGGAACTTCCTTGGTGGTCTATGGACTACTGCCAACAGGTAAACTAATCCAGGAGTAAATTTTAGAGGGGATATTTAGACAAATGTGTCTTTAGGTAATTATTTTTAAATAAGGAATCTAATTCATTCTTGAGAATGTGGTATATCTCTGTCAAAATTCAAGTGAAGGCCTATTGTGACCAGGCATGAAATACAGTATTAGAGTATCTACTATTCAGTTCTGTGTTTCGATTGTTCCTAGGTTTGTCTCATCATTCCCGTATCTACTCTTGATCAAGGGGCTGCATGTAAACATTTTTCCTGCTTTCAACCAAACCACCAGGACTAAATCAGTAGTAGAGCTCACTTAAAATGACAAAAAGCCTTTTCCACTCTGAGCGCACATCACTAAATGAAGATTTTTCCAGCAGTGCAACCTCCAAGTGCAAAAGAGCATGGTACACTGAGGTCATTGACCAAAGGGCTGTAATTAGCAATTCTTTCACTTATTTTCAATGGGCCATTTAGAATCCAAACAAACCCGGGAAAAGTTATTAAAAAATAAAAAATTGCTTTTGTAGTATTTCTGAAAACTTAAAGCTCAGGGAAGCATTTGCATTTAATAAAACTGTACACAATACCCCAGAATTATAATTAGTATTTTTCTCCCAAACTGTAGCGGAAACTAAATTAAAAATTTGAATACCTTGTTCCAAAACAAATGGTAGTAACCAGTACCTTTTAGAAATATTTATAATTGACCTTCCTTTTGGACTCTTTAGTGATGGATTTGAGATTTAGCAGTAGGTAAACATTGTGCTCTTAGCAGCCTGCATTCAGATATACACCACTCTCTGCACGACTCAAGGGATATGGCATCTTTAAAAGTTAACTGGGAATCACCTTAACTGAGGAAATAACTAATTCTAAAGCACCGTGTGTTGAAAACCAGGATCTGTTCAGTAGGGTCTTCCCAGGAGATGCATGAACACTGTTGATAGTCTAGAGGAACATTTCTAAAATCCTTGAGATAGAACATCCTTGTAATAAGTTGACAGTCAATAAGTTGATAAATAATAAAACCCCTAACAAAAAAACAGAAATTAAAACAGTTTCATTATTTAATTACTTTACTGATAAAACACTATGATTATAATAAATGTACGATGAGTTAAGTTAGGTCTCCACCATTTGATTTACACTAATTGAAATGTCTCCCCTCTCCCACCCCCACTTCCTCAGAGTAATCATCATTATAATGATTTTCATAGCAACAATAACTCACATTTCTGTAGCATTTTATATTAGTTCATTTAATCTTCAGAATAGCCCTGGGAGAAAAATAAAACAGCAAGGTGTAGTAAAAAAACAAAAAACAAGGTAGAATTGAAATAGATAAAGATCTGGGTTTGAGCCCCATCTAATATCTTTGAAAATTTGAGGAAATCACTTAACCTTTCTAAGCCTCCATGTCTGAATATTTAAACTGTAATATTCACCATGTAGAGTTGCTATTACCATTGGTATTCAAGAAATAGAAATTCTAACTGTTCATATTTAATAGGTAAAGGAGATTAAATTTAGAGAATTTAAGTGGCCTGTATAAAATCATATAACTAAATAGCAGAACCAGGACAAGGAACCAATGTTTCGTATTCTACTTTTTATGTTTAGTTCAAGTCTTGTCATATCTCTCAAACCCAAGCTCAAGTATTACTTCTGCTTTGAACCCTTTGATTACTCTTCCAGTCCATAGCAACCTCTCATTTCTCTTAACTCTCATCGTACTGTATACTTTATTTGGGACCCATTATCACATATATTACAAATAATAGATGAATTTAAAACTAGACAGGTAGGCAGATGGATTGATGGAGAGCAAGAGATAGTATGGGATTCTCTACCTAAATACGGGTAAGTCTCTCAAGGGCAAAAAAAACATACCTGATGCTTATTATGAGGAAGTCCAATATTTTTATGATGCTTTCTTTTTGATAAAGAAATTTTTTCTACCTCTAATGAGTAATTTAAAACTTAATTTTGAGATACATGTTTTTCTTATTCTTACTGATGACAATGTTACGTTGTTGTGTGCCTTCAAGTCAGTTCTGACTCTTCGCTACTCTATAGGACAGAGTAGAACTGCCCCATAGGGTTTCTAGGCTGTCAGGTCTTTTCTCCTGCAGAGTTGATCAGTAGCTGAGCTCTTAACATTTGCGCTACCAGGGCTCCTTGACAATGTCATAGGTATAGTCAATTAGTGGTATAAAGTGTCTACTTGATATTGCCAAAGAAATAAAAATTGTAATGAATTTTACTAGAAACTTTGATGATTCAGATTCCACAATATGTAGGGTTCCCCCTCTTAACTCAATGGTTGGTGTATCTTTCCATAATAACCTACACCAAACATGATGAATAATTGCTTCTGAGAAGAAAAGCACCACAGATTCATGAAGAACCTTTTACTGCAATGTCCTTGCACTGATTTAAATTCTTTAAGCCCGTGAACTGGTATTAACTTAAGCATGATGTTTAGGCTGAACATTTTTTTTTTTTTTTTTT